>NC_056723.1:8677643-9042496 GCF_018831695.1 Puntigrus tetrazona
AATAGAACAGCAATGAGTGTTGCTTATTTGAAAAAGTAACTTTCATTTTATGTTGTAAATTTACTAATAGGTTACATAAGGTAGTTTGGTTGGAGCCTTCAAAGAATCTTCGTGTATTTTAATAATCTAAAAACAGTTGTTGTATGACTTCTGTGCAAAATTGCAGCAATTCTGAGGCAGCTTTTTTGATCAGTTAAAGAGGTAGTTTACCCCAAATATTTTATTAGCCCATGTTTTACTCTCCCTCAGGGCTTCCTAGGTTTATTTGACTTTCAGAGGAATTATCCTTGCTCTTTCAAGCTTAAGGATGGAAGTAGGTTTTTTTTTTAACAGTCCAAAAGTCAAACAAAGTATATGTATCCATAATAAAACCTGCCTCACATGGCTCTGGGGGACAAATAGGTATGCGCTGGTGAGACATGCTAGCCTTGTGAAATTGCTTAAAGGAGCAAAGGAAACTAAATTTCCTAACTTTATCAAAGGAAAATTTGTCTCCTCTTGGCTTATATCGAAATCCTCATACAAATCCGTCTAATTTCTTGATAGTCGTTTTACTCTCACAAAACGGCACACTTTTGCATTTGTCACTAATCACAGGTGTTTACGCATACTTCCTATGTCATCTGCATCATATGTCATCTGGAATGGCTTGCGCATACGAAAGTTAGACAAAATTTAATAATATTTTAATATACAAAAATGCACCCATTCGCTGCCAAAACTGCCTACTCTTATTCTAAAGCTCATGGAAGAGCAAGGAATTTTTTTTTTATATAACTCCAATTTGATTAGTCTGAGAGTAGACAGTCACATACACCTAGGATGCTTTGAGGGTGGGTACAACATGGGCTAATTTTCATTTCTGGTTAAACTAACCCCTAAGCCAGGCCTGAATGTCGCTCACCTCTTGCCTGGAATGTGCCATTTCAAAACCAAGCCTCACCACCGTAAGCTCCTGCGCTACAGATGCGTTCCCAGTTCCTGTGACTTAACTGAAGGGAGAAACGGGAGGTAGTGGAGCAATTTGAACCTCTGAATAATGTTAGTACAGAAAGGCAGATTGTAACAAGAGTGATCGCTGACATGAATTTGAGAGCCTTCATGAACTGCCTTCCTCCAGCTCTTTATTCCTCTTTCTTCTTCTGTTCCTGAGAAAAAAAAACAAGATTTTTATTCATTATACCAACACCGCATTGACAAAACTACAAAACCAAAGGGGATATTTATATATTTATATCTTGCAAACAGGAAATGCATTAATTGAAAAACATTTCAGCAAAGTAATATGGTTATTTTTTTATTAACAGTGTATTATTGGTTTTGATGGTTTCAATGGGAACCATTCAAGAAACATTTCCATTACACAAGGTTTATGTAAATTGTTAATTAAGATTATTCTTCACAATTTAGATTGTGCTTCACATTTAAAGAACAAAATATTTCCTGAAACGATCGCTAGAAATCAAATGAAAGGAATGAAAAATGCTTCTATTTAAAAAAAAAAAAAAACCCTTGGAACCTTTACATTTTAAGATGTTTTATGTAATAAATGTAATAAAATTGTCTGTTTTTGTTTCGGCCTGCTTGTTTTGTCTGTAACATCCAGAGCTGTATTTTTATAATGGATAGATGCACTTTTTTGGGCTTCAAAATCTCACCCCCCTAGAAAGTCATATACACCTAGCACGGCTTGAGAGTAAGTAAATCATGGGATCATTTTCATTTTAGGGTGACTTATCACTTTAATTGGTTAACCTTCAGTGTAAGACTTGTCACCTTCCATTCCCAGTGTCCTCAATCTGGCGACCCACGTGAGGGTGGAGTCTAAGAAATAATTCTCTTTGATATTTTGCATTTGGACCATAGTACCCATTTCAGCTGCTGGCTGTCAATATTACATAATGCAACTTTAAGAGTGTGTATTCATTAACATTTCCTGATATGTTAACAGATGTATAGAATGACTTTTGTATGGCTTCCAAAGAGTCGGAACAAGTTGTACAAAGTCATTTTGACCATGATGTGTCCCTGTAGATTAACATGCCCAACAGTCATATATTTTTACGACTTACCTGGTATTGTGTTGTCCAAAACAAACCCAAAGAATCCGCCGATGAACATGTGGGTGGTGAAGAGAATCATTATGAGCTGATCCAGCTCCTTTATGCCTGTTGACAGATACAAAACTATTCAGTTGACAAAGAACCGGGTGGACAGTGACAGATGTCCAATGCATGCATATAGACCAACAGGTGGGTGTAAAAACTCTTGGTATAAGTTATCTTATGATTATGTCTTATGAGGGTGGATGTTCTAGGGCCAATTAACGTCCATCTGACAAGACCCACACAGCAAGTGTTGGTCAGGAGTTCAATGTGTCAGCTTAAAACACTAATTCCTGAAAGCCTGTCAATAAACTGCTTAAAAGAGCCCCTGATAAAGCACTACTGGACTTTTGTTGATGGAAAATCCCCCTCGTTTTAAGCGGTGTTAACAGAAAACTTGGGACAAAGATTAGGACAAAGTTCATTCAAAGGGTGCACTGGCTCGGAGGTCGATGGAGGTCCGTTGGCTTTTTATGTGAAAGGGTCGCGTAGAATTGAAGGGAGGAGATTAGATTGAGTCAAATGGAGACTTGTAAAGAGGATTGGCAGATAAGTCGCCCTAACCTCAGGAGTCCAGACAATTCTTTTTACCAATGTAGATAAGCTTTGGATGTGCCACTTGCACCGAGTGACCTCCCGCATAGCATGTCTCAAACAACTACCGTTTCTTGCCTTGCTCAGTTGCTAAAGCAACACTTGCATCTAATGTACTTGGGTAGTTGACGTATCAATGTGACAGAAAAATGTAGAAACTGTATTCCTCAATCTGAATTAATAATATTAAAGGTAAACCTCTCTCACGCCGTTACTAACTCTAAGAGTGAAGATACATTTTTCTCATGTTATTTGCGTGTTAAGTTCCCCTACCTTTTTGCTATGTCACACCATAGAGCAGTCCAATTTTTATTAATGAACTACCCACTTATAACATTATATAGTTACTTTGTAGTATAATATCAATATCGCTTAATAGACACATTGGCACGCTGGTAAACCAATTTTAAGCAAATTTAGCTTTTTATCAACTCTCAAACTCACTGCAGTTCTAACATTAAGTTTAGTTTGGAAAAAATCTGGTTTATTGTAAGAGAGATCTATGAAGCTGGCATAAAAAAATGAAATACAGCCGATATTTTGACAGTTTTTGTGTTTTTGCCTTTATACACCACTGCAATGGATTTGACATAAAACGATCATGATGTGATTGAAGTACAGACTTTAAGCTTTTATTGAAGATCAAAAATATGAAACATAAAGGGCTTAGGAATTACAACCATTTTTATACACAGTACCCCTATTTTCAGGGGCTCAAATGTAATTGGACAAATAAATGTAATCGTTCTCATGTTGTTAAGAACCCTTTGCAGGCAATGACTGCCTTAAGTCTGGAACTCATGGACATCAGCAGAGACTGAGTTTACTCCTTTGTGATGCTTTGCCAGGACTTCACAGCAGCTGACTTCAGTTATTGTTCAGTAGGTCGTTCTGCCTTTAGTTTGGCCTTCAGCAAATAAAATGCATGCTAAGTCAGGTAGAGATCAAGACAGACTGTCATTGCAACTTCGTTGCAGTATTCAACTTTTTTACCTTTAAAAACTTTGGGGTGGCTTTGCTCTAGGTTTTGGGTGACTGTCTATTTGTACTATGAAGAGACATCCAATCATCTTTTCTAAATTTGACTGAATCTGGGCAGAGAGCATATCCCTTGACACTTCAGAATTCATCTGGCTGCTTCTGTCTTCTGTCACATCATCACTAAACACCAGTAACCCAGTGCCACTGGAAGCCATGCACGTCTATCACACCGCTCCACCATGTTTCACAGATGATGCTGAACGCTTTCGATTATGAGCAGCTCCATGCTTTTTTCTTTCCATCATTCTGAAACATGTTGATGTTAACTTCAGCCGTCCAAAGTTCGAATGCTTTTCCAGAAGTGGTCTGGATTTTTTAGATGTTTTTTGGCCAAGTCAAATCTGGCCTCTGTATTTGCTCTTGTGAAGTCTTCTTTTGATTGTGAACTTTGACAGTAATATGTCTGCCTCCTGGAGAGTGTTCTTCTCTTGGCTGAATGTTGAAGAGGATTCTCTGATCATTCACCACTGGTCTCCTCCATGGATGTTCGTGGCCTTTTTATGTTCACCAGTGAGTCCTTTTTCTCAGAATGTACTAAACTGTTGATTTGGCAACTCTGAATGTTCCTGCTATTTCTCTTATAGATTTGTTTTGACTTTGAAGCCTAACAATTGTCTGTTTCAATTATATGGAGAGCTCCTTTGACAGCATGATGTGGGTTCACAAAAACTGCTTCCAAATGCAAAATACTCTCAAATTAAAGCTCACAGTGTGCGCTTTTCAGCCCATATTTATTATATAACAGAAGTTAAAATAAAAGAAATGTGTTTGTGTCCAAATATATAAGGATCTGACTGAATATTTTCTTTCTCTTTGCTTTTTTATTTCAACATGATGATTCAATGGTAAGTTTACGACAAGTTAGATAAAAAGTAATCTAAAAAGTTGTAAAAATAGCCTAAAATTAATCTACATCACGTAACTACAGTTTTCATCATTTACTTTTTCATCAAGTTCAGAGTTACGGAAAATTTGTAAAATGAATTTAATATATAACAGTTAATTTCATGGATTTTCCATAAATAAAAAAAACTCCCACGCAAATAATGTGTATCCTGTGACAGACAAGTATTAGATTGAGAAAAAAACATTATCAAATTTATTTACATCAAATAAAATGTATCTCAAAGCATTCAAATTTGATAAAAACAACTAATTTTTATATGAATGCCTAGAGTGTTTGCATAAGATCAGGTTAACATCACGAGCTCTACTGTCCAGGTTTGGTTTCTTTTGATCTCTTTTGGCCATACTACAGAATACCAATGTGTTCAAGGATTATATTAGCAGCAGTCTAACAGCACAGACGCTGAATGCTCCTCTCCTTGGTTTTTATAAAAAAAACTTTTAAAAAGTTTGCATATAGTTTTAACTGATACCACTTCTTTACATACTGTACCTATAGCTGATGTAAAATTGTATGTGCTGTAATGTTATATTCACCTGTGTTAATCATGCCTGGGTTTGAGTGGAACCAGGTTGGGAGCACAAGACCACTGAAGGTTGAAAATCCAAGAATCAAGAGATTCCTGGAAGAGTTCAAATCCACATACTGTAAGAAAGAAACATAAAAAGAAATATGAATGAAATTATGACTCATTAGCACACATGCATTTAGACAAAGTCACAGTGAAATCATTATGAAATGAAAAATGTATGCTGGCTATCAGGTGTACCTGAAGATTAGAAATTCCCACCGCTGCTACCATCCCAAACATGACGAGAAACATTCCACCAATGACTGGGTCTGGAATAGTTATAAAAACAGCGCTGAATTTACCAAAGAGTCCCAGGATGATCATAAGAAGCCCGGCGGTCTGAAGTACCAATCTGCTGCCAACCTGGCACCATCAAAAAAAATGGCATAAAATGGAAACAAATTAAGATACTTATCATGTTTAATATTTACAAAGAGAGAGAATAAGACCTTTGCACATCTCTGCAACATTAAACATTCCTCAAAAAAAAAAAAAAATGTAATTAATGTCATGTGTTGCCTCCTCGAGCACTAATGATGGCTTGAAGCTGCTTGTAACAGATGTGAATGAGTCCTTCAATTGTCCTAAGTTCAAAGGTGCAAAGGATGCTCAAAAACCAAAAGAATTTACAGGACCTGGAGGATTTTTGAGAACAGTAGACACCTTCATCACTCAGGATCATAAAAGGTACAAATAGTCATTGATATTTGAGAAGGCAACATTTAATGTTAAGAACCTAAACAGGCTGAGCATCAGAACACGCTATCTTCAGAATGACTTGCAGATTCTTAGGGTAGTAACATTTTTAAATGACATAATGCTAATTAATTAATTTATTTATTTTTTACTTCTCTTTCTTTTTTCTTAAGTGAAATATTATGATTTTGGTTATCTGGAATACGTATAATTCAAAACTATCTTAAATTATACTCGTTTTTTGGTCAAACTGTAATCTACTCGATGCGACTATAAAGCATAAATACATTCAATATTATAAACATTAATAATCATTCTCTGTAAAGCTGCTTTGTAACAATGTGCACTAGGAAAAGCTCTATGTAAAATAAAATTGACAACTTCTATTATGGATGACTACTAGACTACTGGTCAAGTATAAAATAAATTTGTAGTTTTAAATCTCATACGAATCTCACCAAATTACTTGATGAAAATACATTAAAAAAAGTGTGCAAAACAATATTTAAAACAAGCATTCTTTATTTTAATATTTTTTTAAATGTAATTTATTATCATTTATTGTGATTTAAAGTTAGATTTTGAGCTGCTATTTCTGCAGTCTTCAGTGTCACATGATCCTTCAGAAATTAATCAAATATGCTCATTTAAAATATTAATAATGGTTCTTATTACCAAAATGTAATATTTTTGCTGTTTAACATTTGGAAACTGCAATAACCTTTCTCTAGAATTCTTTGATGAAAAGAAAGTTGAAAAGTGCAGTGTTTATTCTATATTTTTGCATATAACATTATAAATGTCTTTACTGTCACTTTTGATCAGCTTAGCCTGTTGCTGAAAAAAGCACTCTCTCCCTCTTTTTTCTTACTTACCCTATACCTTTGAATCATGGACTGAATCATTAGTGTGTCATAGTTTCCACAAAAATATTAAGTAAAGAAAGCATGTTTTTAACATTGATAATACTAATAAATGATTATATACTTCAACTGGTGCTCTTCAGGTGAGTCAAAGTTTTAGCTGAATAGTAACACACAAGTGTTTAAATAATAAATAACTTGCTTTGTAAATGTACGACAGAACTGAATAGTTGAAAATAGTTCTATCTATTATTATCAATAAACAGATAAACTCTCCTACCCTTGTAATTCCCAGAGCGGCGATATTCTGACTGTAGGAGGTGGTGCCATTACCACTACCCCACAGGGCAGCCAAGATGCAGCCCACGCCTTCCACCGCAATGCCACGGTTAATAGCATGCGTAGGCGGTGGAGGCGCTCCAGAGAGACGAGCACACGCATAATAGTCTCCAATGGACTCCATTGTTGAAGCCAGTACTCCAGCCATCATGCCTAGTACAGACGACACACTCACAGTAGGCAAACCCCACTGTCCTTAAAAAAAAGAAAAGTTAAGAGATGAACAAAGTTCTTCTGCAAAAGTGAGATACTCTTTGGTATACTTTACGGTGGAAATAAAAATAATAAGTATGTTGTTTCCATACTGGCATGCTGAGACTAAATACATAGCTACATGTTTATGATTTTATTTTTCAGTGCAGTCCAACTCAAGATACCTTTGGACTGTTTTCTTTTTCTTTTGTTACATTGTCACGGAGGTATGTTTATTTTGACTCATATCCAAGCTGTGCAAGATTTTAATCAAAGAAATACCTAAAATGGCAGATTATAATCAGCCTTTCTGAGTAATATGGAAGCATGTTTTTCAAGTCTGAAAATTGGTAGCTTGCTGAAGCCAAATTGAATGAAAGGTCAGCCAAATTGAATGAAATGAACCGGTTCCTACTGAAAATATTGAGCGTAACAACTTTTGTCAACACTGATTATAATAAGAAGTGTTCAAGTGTTCGAATGATTATGTGACAGTGAAGTCTGAGGCACTCAGCTTTGCCATACTTATAACAATTTATATTTTAAAACATATTAAAATATAAAACTCCATAAATTACTGACACCAAACTGTTGTATAACAGTGTATATATTTTAGTAAAATAATACATATATAATATTTAGCTAGGAACGGAATTTGTCATACACGACCCTAGACCACAAAAGCAGTCAAGGGGGCTGATTTATAGATATCATTTGAAATGATTTAAAATAAGCTTTGTTAGGATAATACAATATTTAGCTGAGATACAACTATTTAAAAATCTGGAATCTGAGGTGCAAAAAAATAACGAGATAATAGGAAAATGGCCTTTAAAGCTGTCCAAATGCAGTTCTTATAGCAATACATACTACTAATCAAAAATAATGTTTTGTTAAATTTATGGTAGGGAATTTACTAAATATCTCTATGGAACATGATCTTTACAATCATTTTGATCCATACAATATATTTATGGTTATTGCTACAAATATTCCCGATAGATAGATAGATAGATAGATAGATAGATAGATAGATAGACAGATAGATGTATTGACTGAGGATGGCTTCAGAAGACATCCTATCATTTAAAGTGGATGGCTGAGAGGAGCATATGGTATAAAACACAGACAGTAATGCAAGGCCTATGCTTCTTTATTCTCATATATCAGCCCGAAGCGCATAGATGTCTCAAGGGATGTAAGTGGGTCAGGTGAAACGAAGAATTGTCCTCAGCAACATTCAGACACTGATGCAGTCAAACCTGTATTAGCTATCTTAAGATACCACATTCCCCAACATGGAAGCCTCCGGGCCGTACAACTTTATCTAAAGAAGTCAAGTGGGTTGCTGTGTAATGTAATGCTGAAAACCTTAGGCGGTTTCAAATACATAAATTTGCCAGCTAAATCATAGAAGAGGGGCACTGTGTTGAAAGCATTTCCTAATGTAACATTGAAAAGAGTCAAAACAAGGTGAAGAATTGCAAGCCTGACTGCTGCATGTTGTCTTAGACATTAATACACCACACCTTTATTGGTACCAAAAGCTATGGTTTGTGAATGACAGTTGTTAAATCTTGTTTAGGATGAACTAGAGGAGCCTCATTCATATTGCTTTATGATCAATGCCCTCGGAGCAGATGTATCTCTCATCTGTAGATTTTGAAAGAAACACTGCCATTCAAGAGGCTCATTCTTCTTTGAACAGACATGTCTTTTACAAACAGCTGGCAAATAGCACTCGGGAAACAGCTGTGACAGTACTGTTGAAACAGTTAATGTTCATGTTCGTTGACTATGAAAATCAGCATTCATGTGATATATTTTATTCATAAATGTCAGACAGTTGGCAAAATGTTTTTTTTTTTTTTTCAGAGTTCCAGGGAAACCATGTACTGTTTATTGTCTTTTTGTTGGTATTTTAATTCAAGATAAGATTAGTTTGATTATTTATTCTGGAATTTTTACAGTGAAGAGATAATAGATGTGGGTGTTTTTTCAACTATGGGAATTTTTGGGACTGTGGATTTTAAATAAGAAACTCTATTAAAACCATTTTCTATTCTTTATTTTTAATCTTATTTCTACCACATAGCAACTTGTTATTGTCATATTAAATTATGTGATAGAAACACTTCATACATATTTGTAAAATGTTTTTGTAAAATATTTTGTTGATATTACACGTTAATAAAATGATATTACTCAGAAATTCATTATTCAGAAAATCGTTATTTTTATTAACCTGTGATTAATGCAGCACGCATTTTCTATTTGAACCGTGGCCTAATCAGTGGTTGGAGAAATGGATGGAAATGCTGTCTTGTCAGTGTTTCAAACGTACCGACTTTAGGAACTTCCCTTCAGGCAAGACAAGGCAAGTTTATTTATATAGCACATTTCATACACAGTGGTAATTCTAAGTTCTTTACATAAAAGGAAGTAAAACAGTCAGAGCGGCGTGGATGAAACAAGGAATTCTGCAGTTCTTCTTCACGTAGCTTTTTCTGTGTTCAGAATTTGATAAATGTATATAATGAGAAAGTACATCATGAAATCTTCTATCAAATCGCATTTTTGTCTTATCCCTAATCACTATGGCACACTTATAATAAGTGCTTATTTTTGGACTATTAGCCCGGTTTATTGATATAAACTTAAAGAAGTTAGGATGTTCTTCCAAGGGATGCGTGTAGCTCTGTGCCAAAAGTTCCCTTTCAGTAGGTCACTCTCGACATCACGTTGGATAATGATCAACAAATTGGGATCATGCTTAAAGAGACTAATCCATTTCAACAACGGGAAACACAGAGATGGATAGAGCAGCTCTTCAGGATATGGTAAATGGACCACTCCCTTCCCCCAGAGGATTGCAGGGTGGAGACCCCCATTTCCCCCAAAATCTCAACAAAATAGCAGATTCCTCTATCTCTGGGCACCCTCAGGGGTCAGAGGGTTGTGGACGGACAAGTTTTGATTCACACTCTTCATCCTCTCTCACTATCAATCAGCAGTGGGCAATTCGGGAGTCAGTGAACTACCCACACTCCCTCTGCTCAGTCATGCTGTGGTCTACACGGATGCCTAGAGTTGTTGGCAGTACGACTTACCCTGCTACGTCTCAAAGGTTGTCTGTGGGGCCAGCATGTGCTGGTCCGTTCAGACAACAATGCGACAGTTGAGTACATCAACCAACAAGGAGGTCTGCACTCCCGTCACATGTCACAACTCGGCCTTCTGCTTTGTGCCATTCGCATTCTGGGCCTGCACAATCAGGAAGCCAACGAGCTCTCCCAAGCTGCATTGCCTGGAGAGTGGCGACTCCATTCCTAGATGGTTCAGCTGATTTGGAGTCGTTTTTGGCCAATGAATCATGTCTAAAGTTTGGTCAAGATAACTCCCATGTAATTCTGAGGCTCTGGCCCAGCTAAGTGCCCAAGGTTCCTACTACTTCCTTTCAAGTGTTGCCCCGGAGGAGGTCCTGTCCGAGCCTTAAGATGCTATGTAGAGCGGACACAAAACTTCAGGACCTCAGACCAGGTCTTTGTTTGTCACGGAGGCTGGAAGAAAGGGAATGTTGTCCCCAAGCAGAGAATGGCCCTCTGAAGAGAATGCCATTATCCCAGGCTTATCAGGCACAGGGTGTGTGCTCTGCCTGCTCAGATTAAGAGACCACTACTAGAAGTGTTTAATCCTCCTGGGCGCTGACTCGTGGAGAATCGCTGACAGACATTTTTAGAGCTACGGGCTGGGTGACCCCAAACAAATTTGCCAGGTTCTATAGTTTACGTGTAAAGTCAGTAGTCTCCTGTGTTCTCACCTGAAACCGGTAGACGCACTAAGGGGCCCCGGCTTTGGGTTGGCTTGTTAAGTGCTCTAGAAAATCTGCCATTAGACCCTGTGAGCTCCTCCATCCCCTTGGCAGCCAGATGTGGCGGAACGTCTGGCGCCTGACTCTCATTTGACAAATCCATATACTCATGCTGTGATCAGTGGCAGCTGGGTGCAATCAACACATGCCAAAGTGCATTGGCTCGTTTAATACACTCGAAGTGGATTGGTCTCTCAAAGTGGGATCACAATTCATTGGTTATCATCGACGTGACATCTCCATAACATCTTGAAAGGTAGAGCTGGTTACGTATTCTTAATGAGTTGTAATTTAGTTGCTATTTCATATTAATTCTGTTTTCTGACAACAGTAAATATCTCACTTAAAAAATAAAATTATATATATATATATATATATATATATATATATTTTTTTACAAAAGAAGCCAGTCCCATTTGAAGTTCCAGTCTTGTCTGATAACTGAATATACTAGAGTTTGTTTTTGGATGAGCTAGCGGGTGCTTCACCCTCCCGAACAACATGTGGTGTTGGTGTGCTGTTTGACAATTTATTTATTTTTTTAAAGGTTTTGTGACTCATCTGACTCAATTTTCACTGCTCTTTTCTTAAAACCACTTCACTAATTTGTGAAGCTAATTATCTTTTGCTGAACATCAGAAATATATTCTTCGGTTTCTCTCAATGAGATGGATGATTAAGGGAATGTGTCTTTTGTTTTCCCTCCTATTTATATTTCTGTAAAACAAGAACTATAGCCATGGCTGGATAATTTCATGTCCATAATCACCCTTGCGTGCTCAAAATTGTGTATATGAATAGGAAAATACTTCAGAGATATTTCTAGGAATGAAAAACATAATTGTGTCCAACATGTATTTAAAAAAAAAATCATAATGACATTTCCCCCCATTTTGAATTGGTTTGTAAGTTGTCTTACAAACAAAGAAAATGTTGTCTACTTAGACTAGCCTATCCACTATAGTTTGTCTTTAAAAAAAAAACAACAAAAACAATCTTCCAAGGAACAGAAAAAATCTGTTATATCCATGTTCAAGATAAAAAAAAGTGTGTGAGCTAATCAAAAAAGACCTTACTCAGTGACTTGGGTTGAGTGAACAACTTGGTCCAAAGTTGAGTAAATTCAAAAAAGCTGTTCACTGTGAATTTTAAGCGAAATTTTAAGTTTAGCCAACTTTTAATGTTTTACAGTGAGTGTCTGAAACAAGGGTAACAATAAAATATTCACATATAAATTAGCAAAAATCACAATGACAACATCTTTTTTTTTTTTGGAAAACTTGCAGGGCTGCAAAAAACACACAAACATTTAAATTGGTGTATAGTTTAAGGAGGTTCACCTGGATAAGGCACGTAGAACCATGCAGCACTTTTTACTGCGTCTAGATTGATGTCTGTCCTGGCCATGTAGCCGTATTCATTCGGAGATGTGGGAAGAGCATTGAAATATGTCAGCAGGAAGCACACCAGCCAGGCTCCACACATCCCAAATAAAGCCTGTACATTTAATACAAAATACATAAACTTTCTGCTTTCTATCTCTTTGTATTTCACAATATACTGTACTTTTTCTTCAGTTTCATAGACAGGGTTTAGTCTAAGCCAGGATTAAGGCCATAGATCAATTAGGATATTTAAGTCATTTTTATAAGCATGCCTCAGAATAAATCATTACTAATATGCATCTTGAGATAAAGCTAAGGCATTGGCATTTTTTAAGGTTAGTTAAGGTTAGTTCCTCAGTGAGACAGCACCCCAAAAATAACATTAATAATCATATTACTATAAAACCACTAAATGGAATAACATAAATTGGGTATCATTTCAAAGCTTAGAATCTCACCTTTTTAATGAATTTAATTTTAGTCAGCTTATAATGAATGCTGTGCAGCCCCCCTAAACCTGACTGTACCACTGGCCCTAGCAAAAATTAATAATCATATTTTAAAAACTAGAGCCTTGATCTATGCAATACAGGTGTAATTTAAAGCTAAGATCCTGAACTTTTCAATGCATGTAGCCAAATGGAAAATCCTATGTAGTGGTCAGTTATTTGTTGATAAACTGAAAAAAAAATCATACTTTTTTAAATATTATTTTTGTGCTATTTACTGTAATATGTCAAAAACCTAATAAAGCTCTCACGGAGTAGATTACAAAGGGAATAATTGTTTTGAGGTTTGACTAAATGGGCCAAAGGCACTAACTAAACCTACCATGTAGCTATCACATGGAATTTTAGCTTTTAATTTCATAAAACATGCATAGATTGCAGAATATTACACAACATTATTTACAATGGGTGCTTCACACTAAAATGGGAAACGAATCTGCTGCACGCATACCGATCTATCCTGCGGGACAAAAGCTAACATACACTTGCTGTGCATCTCATATAACGTTCAGAAATGTCAATATGTGAGAGTAAGAGAAAAGCAGGCATATTACACACAGAATGATGCTGAATTTTCCGTTTCAATGTGTATTTATGTAAACAATGTTGTGCATTTTTGTAAACAAATGTTGATTATGTCTTAAGTGAACATAAACAGTAGGGAGAACATGTATCAGTAAATTGCATTTGTGCTATCAGTTTTAACGGGATTGCAGCCTTAGTTTTTTGTCCAAGTGACTGATGTTAATCAATCAACAAATGTAAAATCACTCACTGCTCTTAACTGAATCACTTGGTACTTAGTAGTCCTAAAGCTTAATCTAAATTTATTTAAAGAAATAAATATATGTCTGCTAATGTATAATTAGCCTATACAACCATTGGTATTTCATTGAAAAGAAGTCCATGTTCTTGTTCTTTATGAGAAATATTTAATTTTAACATAATGGCATGTTGTGTGGCATCGCAGTTAAATTAGCGTCTATCATGATTAAAAACCTTAATGTCAAACAGAACGATTTTGGAAATTATGGAGAAATGCTTAATAAATGCATTACACTGTAATTAAACCCATTCAATTTTGATCAACTAAATTTGCTGTAGATTTAGCCGACTAAAATCATACGATATTTAGTCGGCTCAAACTGGACTAAAACTAAATCAAGATTAACACTTATGCGATCGCCACAAAATTTGATCCAGATACAGGTCACATAAAGAAAAGCATCACTAAAAAAGACAATCATTCCCTACCTTATTTCCTTCATGAGATATTGCATGTCAAATTACAAAGATATATACATTCTCCCTTAACACAGGTGATTTAGCAAAAAAATTAATCTAGATTTTTTTTTTTCAGAACATTTGACCCATTCTCAATTTTTTTCTTTTTACAATTTTAACTAGTCGACTTAAAAATTTTACTTTGCATTTTTATCAACACAAAAGTTCCTCCTGTGTGAATGGTGCCTCGCAATATGAATATGTTAATTACATGTGCCAACATGCAGTCAAATCGTTGTATTTTCTTTACTGTTATCACCGATGTCTAATTTTGACGACTGGTAATATTCAAATCCAAAATTGCGATTCCTTGATTTAAAAAAAAAAAAAAGTTGCGTAAATTTTAATTAATCAGTAAAATCTGAATAATTGCCCTACTTAACACACTTTTTTTAATGTCCAAATGTAATTAATTTTAATTCAAAAATGTTAAATGTTTCCTTTCAAACGATACCAACCTTTTGACTCTCTTTGCTATAGTTTTGGAGTTACAAGTCTTTCCTTTTTTGTATGTCTCTGAAAACGCCTTCGGGGCCTAAAGGGTTAATGGTTAGCCTTTGAAAGCTGGATTTATTTGCTCACCTTGCTAATTAATGTCAGGTGCTCGGGTTAACAATGCTAACAATTTTTTTGATTATCTGTTACTTGTAAAATGTGACAAGCAAAGCAAAGAAAGGCCTGAGGCATTTCTTGATTTTTGCCAACACTTCAAGTCAACAAGTCTTGAAAATATTCATTTCAGTTGAACCCTTTTTTTGACGAGATCTTCAAAGACTGTATTTTAGAAGAACCCCTACTTGACAGATTAATATCACGTATCTTCTACATAGCCATTGTAATCAGTGGTGACTAGTTTACCTAATACGCTAGAATCCTTGCAGTCATATAAGATGCACTATTTCTAAATAACTGATTTTACAGAAGCACTCAAAACCACGAGCACATGCTATTACTAAAGTAAAATGAGGACATACCCAATATTAAGAAATTTACGATTTAATTCGATTTTTCACTTAAATTGTTTTGCTATTATAGTAACGACGATTTGAAAAGCAAGACTGTGCTCATTTTCTCTAGTGGTCTCAAACCTTTGGTTGCTACACAATTATAACACACATAGATAATTACAAAAAGATACAAATAAAATACACTCACAGAAAAGAGTTTAAAGAGAGGGTACTGGAAGACTTTCCACTTCTTGTCCTTGTAAGCAATGAGAGGAAGGTTAACTTTGCTCAAATACTGGGAGAAGAGAAGGATCAGGCAAACAGTTCTGTAAAAAGAAGACATTACAGACTTATTACAGAATTAAATTATTCTATTTAAATAAACATTATTATTCATGTTAATAATCTCTCTCTCTCTCTCTCTCTCTATATATATATATATAAAAATATATATTTTTTAATTCTTATCAGTTAATCTATTTCTTTATCTGTTAAAATAGCCTAACTTAAAATTCTTATCATAGTTATTTTAATCAATTACTTTATCTGTTTCGTAGATCTACGCTGTGTTTATGTTTTGCTTAATTAACTAAATAATCTATTTTTTTTATCTGTTTTGTAGATTCAGGACGCGCTTATATTTCCCTTTTAAAATAGCCTAACTTAAAATTCTGTTCATAGTTACTTTAATCTGTTACTTTATCTGTTTTGTAGATTTAGGCTGTGGTCACTATGATCTGAACAAGCATCTGTCAATCAGGACTTGGCGTGTTTAAACACGGCAACATAAACTGATTTCTCTATTTGGATAAGCAAACAGATCTCCTTCCCGCTCAATATTTAAATATGTCTGCAGAGGATGGCCCCGGTGCAAAGTCAACCTGAAACCATTTTCATTCCCAGGACATTTTATAAATCAAAACATGTGTAAGAGTCTCACTAGCGCTCTGTTCTGCGGTTCATCGTCCTTTGAGTACAGATGCAGCGGTTGGATTGCGTTTACATTACACCACACTGGGCCTCATTTATCAATCTAACGTAAAAACAAGAGCAAATTTGTGCGGACAAATCGGCTTCACGTGTGATTCATTCATACGCCACCAATCAACCAACCACACGGTGATAAATGTGGCAGATCAAAGCGATCGTTATTTGAATCTCACGCCCCTGAAAAACACCCTGGTTTAGAAGCCTCACCCCTAGAGTTTACGACACGGAGAAACGAAAACCAAAAAGAGGAATTTATTTTATGAAAATATTTTTTATCCTACTCCAAAAACATTAGTTAACCGTGTAATTACTTGAATGAATGCAGCATAATTGTTTGCTATTTAAATGCATATTAAAATATTAGTAAATATAAACATTATATATATTCCCTCACTCCAAAACAAATAATTTTTACATTTACAGTATGATTTTATTCTGGAGAGTAATGGGAAAGGCAATGTTCTATATTTTTTATATATATATATATATATATATATATATATATATATATATATATATATATATATATATATATATATATATATATATATATATATATATATATATATATATATATATATTTTTTTTGAGTAGATCTTTTGGTACTACATACAATTTGTGTAATAATTGACATTCTTTACATTTTTATATTTATATTAATATTATATTTTATATTTATATTATATATTAATTTTTTTATTATTATATTACTATTACTTATAATTTAGCTCTTTCCATTAGAATTTAAAACAGGGCCATTTTGTAATCATTTGTAATGCCATGGTTTGTATTATATTGTGGTTCATATCTGCTTACATATTTTAAGGTTTTTCAATTGAATAAATATTTAGACATGATTAAACTCCAAGTTTTTTTATGTGAAATTACAAAGCAATTTTATTGTTTTTTTTTTTTTTATGATCATGTTCATTATTATATTAATGGATATTAAAGGATTAAAGGATGTTAATGAACGCTTTAAAATAAAACGCAAATTAAGCCATTGAATTTTCTTAAATGTAATCTCACCTTCAAGAAATACAAAATGATTGTAAACCAAGGATATATAATTTGACTGCATTTTAAAGATTCATTTTAGCAACACAATTGTAGGTTTAAGATTAGCGAGGATCAGATTAAGGACTGGACTAGAATGAGGAACTTTTATTAATAGGATTAAGGTTAAGGATTGGTTTTAATTTACATTTAATTAAAAAATATATAATTAGGTTACAATTAACTTCAAATAAAAGTTCATCAGCATTAAAAAAAACCGTGCACACACACACACAAATACACTATTTCAATCTCCCCATGGGTCCCCGTTAGCAGCTCAGTGTTTTACTTTTAAGTCAGGAAAAGGACCAGTTACATACAAATGTAATTTAATGCACACAGAACAAATACTAGAAATAGATATCACAATATAAACTGCTTAATCGTCCATTTTCGCTAAGATTTAACATTAGTAAGTGTGTGCCTGCTTTTGTGCATTTAACTTAAATAATGTTGAGCAGATACCCGTTTTAAAGCAGTGGCTAAATCACTCATTGATTGGCTTAAAATCTGCTTTTGTCTTCTGTTGACAAACATGTTTATATATAATATTTATTACATTTGATGCGTTTATTGCTAGCACAGGAGAAACAGACAACGCAACACCTTGACAAGTACTTTGCGTGTAATTTATCTGGTTTCCATGGCAACCTCGTGGGCTTGCCGCTGCTCTATTTATAGCACACGGATTGTGACTTTGTACGTTTAGGCCACCGGAAAGCTATTTAATTGTATTTAAACACTCTGAATTACAAAATCGCCTGGTTTGGTTTGCCCTTCCCCCTCAAGCTCAAACGTCAAGCTACGCCTATGGCCACAACCTAAATGTAATTTACAGGGATTAAGATGAGACATTTACTATGCGTCCTGACGAGTCTCTGACACACACATATGTGCCTTAAACCTTTGTTTACTCAGAGGCACCTGGACAGGGAGGGTCAGAGGGGCGAGACACTCAAACCTTACCATCATTAATGTATTCTCTCAGGAATGCTTGAGAATGAGTAACGAACAGCGTTTTTCAACAAAGGATCTGAGCGATGTATTATCACGTAAATGGAAACAGTAAAGAGGTTTGATCTCTACGGATATACAGCCAACCCTCAGGAACGTTTTTGTTTTTAAAGGGGCCTTGCATTGCATATTCCGCAGAAGCCCTTCACAATCAGAAATACAAATTACATAAACTTCACAGTAACTCACAAAGCTGCAATTCCCCAGTGGGCTCCTGACTTCTGTCCGGCCTGGATGAAGAGCGATAGTCCGATGAGGTTGATGGTGGGAGCAATGGCCAGCGGCCCGATAAACCGCAGCACTAGGCCCACGAGACCCGACAGCCCCAGAACAAGCTGAAGCATTGAAGCCACTAGAATGGCCCCCTGGATCTAAGAAAAAGACAAGTAGAGGTCAGAATGTTCTGAGAAAACGTATGGAAATGGTTCGGTTTTATTAAACAAGGTAAAAAATAAATTTTACTTTTCTGTTCTAAAACAATATTATTTTTTTTTTTCTTTTTGGGAAGGGCAGGATTTAAATCATACAGGCTGAATATATTAAACTACGCATTCGTCTTTTTTCATCGTAAATTTGTTTTTGCCATGAAAATCTGAGAATGATGAAGTATAATGACTTTATATGACTATATATACTTTATAAAGCGCCAGCATATTTTTTCAATATGACTAAAAGTGAACCGTATAGCTCCAAAATGCCTTTGAGTGAAATATTCGGTCAAAAAGATTATATTAAAAATATTAATTTAAGACAAAAGCTGCTCTCAAAACCCGAGACTTAAAAGGAACAATTATTACACTAATAAAATATAAATGATCCAATCTCATAGCAAATACTCATTATTTTAAAAAAGCAGACAACTTGCATTTCAACATGATTTCAGTAGTATTCGGATCATTCTTACATGTTTTTGTACATATATTACATATATTAATATTACATATGTATAATATTACATTGGTTGCTTCTAAAACAAACTATTTGACATAAATCTCTTAAAAGATGTGCTTTATCCCTTTATTTTGTGCTTTATTGTCTTTACAGTTAGTTAAATCACTGTACAGTGTATATAAATGTATGTATAAATTGATGGCAAAAGCATGCGCCAATGAATAAAGGTAGAAGTTCAAAGAGAATATTGAGGATTAAAGTTCCTCACAAAGATTCCAGCAATTTCATTTTGGACCAGGCTTTGAAAAGTTATGCGAGTCTCTAAAACTCGCAAAACTGTACGTTTGCACTTTCCATATGCATACGAATGAGATCACCCTGTATAATGAGCACAAAGTGGATCATTATCGTCTGTTGGTCGCTGGTGACTCACAGTTCCTTCTGACTCATGACTCACAGCTCAGAACAGCCACACTTGTTTCAAACTCCAGCATGAAGCGAATGCTGCAGTTATTTTTGATCAGCTTTGAAATGACATTTCCTACATTACCTCACGGATGCGGACTTTCCACACCTCATCGCCATCCTCGAGGAGCGCTGCAGAATCTGTGGCGTTGAGGTCAGGAGTGGCACTCGTGTTTGGGCATCTCCACTTGGGAAGGGCAAGGATAGCCAAAGTAGGGGTAATGAAGGTGAACGTCCCCCCTTGGAGGATCGGCAGCCTGAAAAGATGTAAAGGATGTTGATTTAGAGTCAAGCCTATTTTATGCATCATCATAAAATGATTGGCAGTAGTCAGACATAAAAATGCAATATTCCCTTCATTGACTTATGGAGCTCATAAAAATCATTAAAAGCAAATGCTTTGGATGGAAAACACCACGGCATGAATGATTTTAAATTACTTTTATTAATATTTACTCACTCTCATGTTGTTTCAAACCCGCACGGCCTGTCTTATTAAAAGGTTCTTTTATAGATAACATTTGTTTCATAACACTGACAGTGCAATTGAACTGACTTGACTGACTGAATAATAATTATACAAATGTAGAGCAGAATTTTTTTATTTATGATTTTGGCACTTAAATTCACTTTGCACACTGCTTTTCCGTTGTTAGCGCCATGCTAGACTGGTTTGAGGTACAGAAAAGACATACTAGAAAGTTGAAGTTGAAATGTTAGGCCTTTTCACATTGAAAGGCACAATGGCGCTTTTCTATCCCTTATTATGGGGCCCTGAATAATTCATAGGCCTAAATATCTCTAAATATTTTCATATGTATTCTTGTAAGCAATGCAAAAAATGTATCATTTGTGATTCTGATGAAGAACAAAGTTATTTAGTTTAATTTAATACTGTATATTGAGCTGACGGGATACATAGGCTACATGAAGAAAAAATTATTAATCATTAATCGATCAAGTCAAGTCACCTATATTACTACAGAACTTTATACAATTAGAGCAGCTTAACAGTGAATAACAGCAAAATAATTATGAAATAAATGTTCATTTCTGCACTTTTTCTTGTGGCAATGCATATCATTCACACACTGAGGAACATTTATCCCAGTACCTGGTCCCGAGAGTGGTCTGCAGCAAAGTGCAAACGCCTGAGATGAAGAAGATGGTAGAGATGAGCTGACTTTTAGCAGAGTTGTTCTCTTTGATGCACAACGGCTCGGCTAGGATGAGAGGAATTGCCAGGATGCCACCGAAAGCCAGTATGTAATGCTGTGTGATGCAAGAAACAGGAATGAATCGCGATAAAAGGCGATGACACTGGGCTTAACTCGTTATGAGGGGTGAGACACAAGGGAAGACATATGATCACAAAAAATGTTGCAAATCTTAAATGTGGCCAGGCAGACGTGTGAAAAATTGAAGACAGATGTTGGCCTATCTGTTGTGAATTGATAGCCCCTTTTTACTCTCAGCAGTAAGCTTCATAAATTGTCGGGCTTCGAAAAAGTAAAACTTGGCTGAACGCTCAGCATCTTTGACAGGAGATTACGGTACGGATATTCAGACACAGGAGCACAGGAGAGAATTTACACAGCAGGAGAAAGAGGGAATTAAACGTATTCACACTTAAATTCCTGTTGTTTTATTGTTCTGTTTTATGCCTTCACAGCTGCCCTTCCCCAAAGTCAAGTAGCGAAGGCAAACAGTTTTGAATGGGACTTAATTTCATAAGCCTAGAGGGATTGTATTAGTGTAAAAAACGGCAGTAATGAAAGCAGAAACGAGTCAGGGGCTCTAAGGGAGTCTGCGCTGACATGAAATACCAGGTCTCTCCCTGTTTTTTCCTCCCCTCTGTGACGACGGAGAGATGAAAGCGAGTGTGCTGGAGGAATGAGGCTTCTTCTTTGTACTCCTCTTTGCGTTCGGCACATCATCTTACCTCACATGTCGATGCGAGTCCCTTGTGTACCTTCCTGCCCTTTCTCTCCCCCCACCCAGTTGTCTTTGATCTCCATGTGTCATCCAGACAAATAAGTGGAACACTTTGGCTCATGTTTCCTTCACCTTAAACATTGGATGCAAATAATGAGGAATAACACTGCCTAGAGTGGCAGCAAAGCCTTGAGGCACTCACAGCGATCATGATGATTTCAAGGGTCAAAGCAAACAGTAGTCATTTGTTTGGATGAGAACTGATAGTTTTGAGTGAAAGGGATCATTGATGATGCAACATGCGTGTAAAACGGAAACTTTGAAGGCCAAGAACATTTACTAAAACCAAACAGTTTTCAAAATTACTCCAACTATAAGGGTGCATATGGTCACATTCAGTCAAATCTTCAATGGAATAAAATTTCTCAATAAGAATCTGCACAATCGTGAGAGCTGGAAAAAGCTCCTCATTTAAAGTTGACTAGTTTTGTTGGTCTCATGAATTTGCTTTGTCTACCAAGAGAAAAGTGACTTCTGTATGAGCCATACTTCACATACCACTAAACTACTGACAATAGACAACAGATCATTTTTGGCTGAAAAATTTCACAAACATTTCATCAATAGGACCTCATCTTCACCCAAAAATGAAAATTACCTCATTATTTACTCAACCTCAAGCTATTTTACGAATTCCGGAATGCCGAGACATTTTTTACATTTTAATAAAATGAAAACTAAAAGACTATGTTATTCAGAATAGAACGTAAAAAACATTACAAATGTTTAAAAAGAGAGATTTTACACGTTGATCCACTAAATGAGCTAGTTTCAAATTTGATGTCTGATACAGGTCTCAAGAAAGTTGGCACAGTTGCAACAAATGGCTGAAACAAACAGGAAATTTCTTAGATTCAGCTGGGAGAAAATCTAGCAACTAATTAAGTTAAATGACATCAGATCTGTAACATGATTAGCTATAAAATGGATTTCTTAGAGAGGCAGAGTCTCTCAGAAGTAAAGAGGCTCACCATTCTTTAAAAGAGAGTGTAAAAAGATTTTAAGCTTTAAAAACAGCATTCAAATATAACCACATACAGCACATAACATCATCAGCCGAAGAGCTTTGTTGGATCCCTGTGGTCTTTGGGCCATCAGATGACGCTGCATCACTCATTGGCATGATTCTGTCACTGACGTTACTAAATGGGCTCAGGGATAGTTCCAGAAACCACTGTCGGTAAACACAATCTGCCGCCAACTAAAGCTCTATAATGCAAAAAGAAATCCATATGTCAACTTGGTTCAGAAGTCCAGTTATGTCCTGTGGGCCAAGGCTCATTTAAAATGAAGTGCAAGAAAAGTGTTTAATGGTCAGACGAGTCTAATTTTGTCATTCTTGTTGGAAGTCCATGCCATATAAGTGCATATGGTATGGGTTGCTTGCTCGTTTTGAAGGGCACTATTAAAGCTGAAAGGTATTTAAAGGTTTTATAGCAACATATGCTCCCCTCCAGACAACAGAATGTATTCCACGGAAGGCCTTGGGTGTTTCAGGAAGACAATGCAAAACCACATACTGCAGCTTTTACAACAGCAGGGTTTTGTAGTAGAAAAGTCCATTTGCTGAATTGGCCTGCTTGCAGTCAAGGGGCCTCTCATTTATAAAATGAACGTGCATGCAATTTATAGAATAAACGTACGAACATAAAACTCTCTTCCAGATGTAAAAATCTATGAATCGCAAATGATCTTGATCATGCGCAAATAAAGGGTTTCAGCTCTCTGCCTTGTAAACGACTTCTAATTAATGTCATTAGCATATAAAATATCACTAATCAACTTAATTTAGAGCAGAGAGCTGCAAGAATGTTAAAAAAAATGTGTGGTGTGAATTTAAGCGTACACACACTTAGAAACAATAGAAACTGTAACTGAAGTATGTTCAAATAAATCACACTTAAATCAACTTAATCGAAATGAGAGCTTCTAAATTGCAATCAGATTATTAAAAATGTCAATCCCCATCCCTAGTAGGAACATCTACTAGAAAGCAACAGTACAGCAAATAATTTATTAGGCTTTACACTGTGTCTAAACTGCAAGTGTGCAACCCAACAAAAGTAAAATACTACCATTTTAAGAACTGCAAGCAAATTGGGCAACTTGTGGACTCGCAGTCTAAATATGTATTTAATTTCACATTAAAATGCGGACAAAAAACACACCTGACGTCAAGGGGTCAATGAAATTAGCCTCATTGTATGTAAACAATATACAGGTTATTAGGGCAACGCTGCCTCTATTCATCTAAAGAAGACTAAATGTAAAAAAACAAGCAGATTCTGTACTCTACCAGGTGTGGCCAATCATCAGAGCAGCATTCCTGTGTATTAAGGAGTTAAACTTTATCTTTAGTCACCCTGATCGTGCCCTTCAAGGCACGATCAACTCTCCCACCCAGATGATTACACAAACACATTTTCTTGGCATGCACAGAGTAGAACTCTAGCCTCAAGCTGTCAGTTTAACCCTGCAAGGCCATCAAAGGTCCCCTGTGTCAGTAGTTCAAATGAGGAGAAACCTGTCCGCTTAGGAGATGTGTGCTTTAAGGCGCTTCACGTGTGGCAGGGGTTAAGCCGCATTTGTCGCATGTTGTCTCTCACCTGGAAACCCAGAAGAATGCAGAGGTACCATGGTGGTCGATCGTTGATGGCGTAGATAAGGTTGCCTTCAGGCTTCGAGTCGAGACCCTCGTCCAGACTGTCGGCATGGGGGTTAGCAATAACAGTCTTCTCAGGATCAAGGCTGCCATCTGAAATCTGAGGGTATTATTCCAACATATTCTAAGAGACTTAGAAGTGAGGTTAATTGAGAGAGCAAAGGACAGTGATCACTAAATCCTTCAAAGAAACAAGATATGGAGACCTGCAAAGTCTAAAGATCTTTAACAAAACCTAGGGGGCTGCTTTAATAAATCTTGGATGAAACTGTCAAATTAAATAGTTTGAGTATTGAAAGAAAGAAATATAATTCCAATGAACATTTCTCATTGTGTTCTATTTGATGTAAGTCTTAATATACCAACACATTTTTTTTTAGAATGATTTAAATAGCTACAATAACAAAAAAGAAAGAAATGTTTTTATATTTTGTCTGTTACTTCTAACTGATGTGGCAGGACAATTACAGGAAATATTTAAGCAATTTACTTACAGTAATTTGAAGATAATTGCAATTCAGACATGACCGTTTGGTCTGTAATTAGATCTGTTCAGTTTAAAAAATGTGGCCCATTCAAGTTCATTTGTGGTGGATGTAAAAATGATTCTATACATAATTCTTTTCCGACACTGTAAATACTGTAATAACAGAATTTTTTTTGCCGTTTCCCTTTCAACGGAAGGTAAATGTATTCACTGGTGCTATTTCAGAAATTCGATACAATAAAGTATTGTATTTTTTTTTAGATGGCACTCTTTATGGCTTTCTTTTCAAATTTTTCTTTTACGACTCCCAATCACCCTTTTTTCTCTCTCTTGTGCTTTATTCTCATTGTGCAGTTCATTCAAATGAGCACTTATCAGCCAATAATGGGCCTTTTAAAGACCGTTCGGTCTGTGGTTGATCTGCTGTTAAGAAAACCCAGGACAGAGCACCTCATGGGGATATTCGATACAACAAACAAGTGATTCGTTTTAAAACGTTATGGTCCAGCGCATATGTAAGCATGAAAAATGTCAAAAAGACTGCTCTTTTCTTTTCATAAGCAACATGCCCTCAGCTCAAATTCAGTACGTAGTGTTGCTCTATAACGAGGGAATCAGGATTCATTCAAGCATGAACAAAAAAAGCCATTATGTTGATGTGAGATTGATGATGTCTTAAAGGCATAGTTAACCAAAAATGAAACTTCTGTCATCATTTACTCACCCTCGTGCCGCTCTAAACCTGTATAACCTTTTTCTTCTTCTTCGGAACACAAAAGATGATTTGGCAGAATGACAGTTTCAGTCACCATTTCTGTTATTCAATGGAGTAAAAAATGGTGACAGAGGCTGTTTGAATAACATTGTCTTTTTTGTGTTTTCCACGGAAGACATGTGGATTTTAAAAAAAACATCAGTGTGAGTAAATGATGATAGATGAATTTCCCGCTTCTACAGAATTGAAAGACAGACACAGACAGACAGAGATGGATGAATGGATGGATGGATGGATGGATGGATGGATGGATAGATGGATAGATAGATAGATAGATAGATAGATAGATAGATAGATAGATAGATAGATAGATAGATAGATAGATAAGAGAGTTAAGATAAATAAAATAGATAATAAGAGAGTTAGCTTGCCAGCTACTCCAGTTCACGTTAAACTGATTTATGGTTATGTTTTGATTTCATTTTTAAAGACCAAAGTTAATTCATGTCATACAAGTGCCCAAATGGCTTAACAGGAACGTTTTACCGTGTATTTCGGCGGAATGAACGTTACACAGTTAAATTAATCGCCGTGAAAACAGCTGCAGAAAAGCGTCTAACTTGAACAAGGAAACATAACGAGGGAGACCGTTTCTACCTGAGCCCAGACGCGCGGGCTTTTCCTGAACGGTATATACTGCCCCCTACAGCTCCTTCACATCAGCGCCGTGGGGTTTGAGAGCGCATACGCGCCTCTTTTCCTCAAGAAAACGATTGCTATCTTTCGAGTACGCGTGGCATTTAACTCCATTAGCTGTTGTTGTGTACGTAATGCTCCAGGATCAAGCTGTGATGTCAGTAGTCACTTTAAAGACATCAAACACGCAATTAAGGACGAAAATACATATCTGCTGGTGCTGTCAAAGGTCGCATGCAGTAAACAATTTCGCAAATATTTAGCGGTTAAAGTCGGGTCAAAAACACAACTCATAATTCGCTACCGCCCCCAAGTGGTAGTTGCTGTGTATTGACGTGCACATTAATATCAGCTGAAAAAGTTGAATTTGACATGGATACCTCTAACTAGCTTAGTCCAGAAGAAGTTTAAGTATTAATTTAATATTATATGTGGTAAAGCTAAGTCGTTTGCGTTAGTTCATAGCAGACAGAGACTCACAAACCAGGCTAATGTTACATTCTGTTTCATGCTAAATTGTTTTGGCTACTAATGCTTAAAGTTTGCAGATTTTATGCAAATGTTTAATCAAGGGTTAAGTTACTCATGCCCTGAAATTCCACCTGCTGGTGACTAATCTTTCATAATCAGCAAAATATTGATAGCTGGTTTAGGGAGGAATGTTGGTTGTTGTCGGCTGTTTTTGCACTTGAAGTAAACAGAGAAAAGGATGAAGTGAGAATGTTAGGTTTATTCTGAACAAGCCATTTCACCCGAAGCCATTTGGCCTTTAAATCTAGTTTCAGTTTGTAATTCAATTACTCTGGTCTTTATTAGCCTTTTCCTACACAGCACATGAAACAGTCAGGGGCTTATTCATTGGTTAGTCTATATTTTATAAGATGTAATATTAAATAAAAATATGTTACATAAATAATCGTATTTAAATGATTAAATATATATTCTCAGAGACAGAATGGCTAAATAAATAAATATGAATTTATGATTCTGAATTTTTTAGATGGATTTTTTCCCCTCACCCTAATGGTGGATTTGATTCAGAAAATGTATAATTTATTAATTACAACAAAAGTGTGATATTAAGTTTTATTTGTAAAATGTATTTATTGAGCTTTATACTACATACAGAAATATAGGGTATTCAATAATGGAAGAAAATGTAGCATTGCATATTAAGGATGTTTAGAAAAATGTTTCTCTTACATCACATTGAAATCAGACGGTGTCATTTATTATAAAACGTCTGATGCAGTATCATGGCATATGACATTTTTCCTGATTTTGTGGTTGTGTGTGTTTGGAAACTGGCACTGTGAAGCATATTAATAATACATGATGTGGTGGCAACAAGAATTGCGCTAAAACTTTAGCTAAATGTTACCATATGGGGCCTCTCAAGACTGCAAGTTATGTCGTATTAACTTCTCGGGTTACTCGTACAGTGCTGCATAATTCCATAATGACAATGATTATGATGGTCTGAAAACGATCCTAAAAAGTTTGGAATCCAGTCTGAACTACAACAGTTGCACTCAGTTACGTAAAATGTTGACCTTTTTGTACAGTAAGCACAACCACCGATATATACATTAGCCTAACCTCTGTTAACCCATAATCCACCAGAAACCGATGTTTCACAATCGGATAACTAACTGGTGACTAAAATTTACAAAACAAGCCCCGTGGAATAATTCCAGGGCTTTCCATAAAAACACATGTGATGATGAGAAACAAACAGCAATTGATAAGAGCGTGCTTGTTTCATCTCAGGATTGAGCTGTTTTCATTTAGAACAATTTTTTGGTACTTACTTCAAAAGTCGAGACTGTGGCGCCCTGGTTTCTCAACACAATGTCAAGTTTTTGGTCCTGTTGAGTGAGATGCATAGCTGACCTGTAGGCAGCGGCCACACTCCTGAGAAGTTGAGAGAGAGAGAGAGAGCGAGAGACACTGGCCTTTGCAGTCGGCTGGTCAGGCTGGTCGTCAAGGAAACCGGAGCTGCGCGTTACGTGCGCCTTGAACTTAGCATTTGTGTAATCGGCAGCTTGACTGAGGGTTTTGGAGTCATGTGCCTGCCCGAGGACCGCTGCTGTGGACACTGATAGGGCCGCAGGACCGCACGAGTGCTCCCTGAGTTTGTGTTGATTTCATGCATATTAAAGCAACCCTGACTGAGCATGAGGAGGACCAGTAGAGCAGGAAACATGCTGACTAGAGCAGTGAAAATCATAAATCTGTGCTCCAATTTGGGACACGCTTAACCAGAAACCCTGAGAATTTATGCGGCGTTCATCAAGAACTGAACAGCCTTATTACTTAAAGGAAACTTTAGCAAAGGAAGGAAACAGCTCATTAACTGCTATAATGGTAAAATGTCAGCATGAATTACTTTAAACTGCTTTGTGGTGAAATAGAACACAGGATGAATTAAGTTCTTAAAAAAACATCTGTAGAGTCTTTAAATTATTATTATTGTAATATACAAGAGTGGTGTGTGCCATACCAAGGCTTCTGGGAACACCCTTTTTCGCATTATTTTAAATAATAATTAATTGTTATTATCAATTACTTCCATAAACCTATATAGATTATTGCATATTTTGTAAGGAAACCATGTAACAGGTTTTTACTGAAGCCTTTAGAATTATTTTCCCGTTAAATGATGATGAGGGTGATAATGATAATTATTTAGACCAGCACATCTGGTTTGTGATATGCACTGTATGTGAAGCATTAATAGAGTGTAACCATCGTGTCTCATGACTAGCTTACCCAGCTAAATTTCACCAGAAAGGCTACGTTACAGTCGCACCAACTTTGTGACGAAACCTCAGAGCTGTTCCACCGACTGGACCAGCACCAAACCAGCATGACCCGGCCCAGACCAGCACGGAAATCGATGACAGGGAGTTCTGTTTCTCTCATTTAAAACCCTGCTTGTTTTACCATTTGTCATTTTTTGAAACCACCATTACATGCACTGTCAGCTCGATTATGATACTTCACATCCCCTTTGCTTTGAACGCTTGTCAGGATCCCTCCCAGCAGCTCGCTTTAAACCGTCTTGTCATTACGACTTTGTATTCGTCTGATGGACTGATATGTGAAAGGATCAATCGATCTCTTTGACCCCTCTCTTCCAGACCTCATCAGCCGTCGGCCAAATAAAATACTGCCAATCAATAGATCCCATTCAACAAGCCTTTATAAACTCATCAGAAGAGGACGACTGACAGCCGCTCTGAGTTTGTCATCATAAACTGGGTGAAAGGTGACGGCGGCTCTGCTCTTAGGGTCAGAGTGATACATTAAAGAGTTTCAGATGTGATTTGTGTAACTTTTCGCCTGGAATTTTTTTTGTTTGTGTCTTTTGCTTTTTCAAGCATGGTCCCCGACCCCCTACGTCGGACAGCTGGACAGATGTCTAAATGATGTCTACAGAACATCTTCTCTCACTACTCTCCTCAGCATCTACTCACTAAATTAAGTATTTTAGTTCAATTTGTGATGTAATATATTTTAAAATGGCTAGTCTTGAATGCGGGAATCGTTGGAGCAACAGGGTGGGGATATGAAACAACGAGTAGCCCACATTCATAAGTCCTGACAAACAGTTCAATCAATTTAGACACTGATGAGGCAGAGACACAGTTTACCACACAAAATCAAAGGTTCACGTCTCTGTCATTTGAACCATGACGTATATGTAGTCATGCCTTCCCATAGCACCTCCGTTCATTCTCAGAAAATCTCAATTCGACATAGATCAACTCACATGAAACTCACATGTGCTGACTGATGTTTCGGTGCTATATAGAACAGAATACAAAGCGACATATACTGGATAACCAAAACAGATATATAATACGTTTTAAATACTTTAAGGAAGTTCCTGTCCGCTCTGTAGAGTTCAGTGTGATTTAAGAAGAAAATGAACATATCAAATAAGAACAAACATATTCCTCCTGTTTCTTGCCTTTCCTTAAATGAACGTGATCATAGCTGAAATGAAATACTGCTGTTTTCTCATACAGCTTGCCAGGAACGGTCAGCATTTCCATATGGGCAAGCTGTGATGGCGCTCAGGGGCCCTCAAGCTAAAGGGGGTCATGTGGGGACTCTAAGAAGTCAGTGATCTTAACTAGAAAGGAGACGACGGAACGCTAGCACTACTAACGCTAAAATCCCCACAAACATAATTTTTTGCAGATGATTTAAAACATGTTTGTGGTGGAGTTGTTTGCGTGTGGTAACAGATATGCGGGCCACAGTATCATAAACTACGCACCATAAATATAAGTTATGACAGTTTCGATGCACATCTGTTCATTGCATGTCCATATTGATACAGATCGGGTTTAGCATTTTTATGCTAAATGTTTATACGACGGTAATATAGAAGTCATATTCAAAATGAATATAATCCAACAACATAATATACAATATTAAAGTATAATACTATACATTTGCAGCAATTTAAGTTTGAACGTAAATCAGACAAAAATACATACATAAAACTTTTTTTTTTTGCCCATCAAATTCCCATAGAAACTAAACCTTTTGTGCACCCACACATTAATGCTGTCAAAAATGTAATATGATTAATTGCATCAAAATAAATGTTTTTGTTTGTTTTTTGTTCATATATGGCTGTGTTCTGTGTAAAGGTATTATGCAAATACACATATATATATAAAGTATATATTTTGAATATATTTATGTTTTAACAGGTTTATATTTATATTCATTTTATATATATATATATATATATATATATATATATATATATATATATATATATATATATATATTGAGACTGCATATGCTGTTTTATTGTCTGTTTTTACAACACTGTGATATTGTTTTGTAAGAACAATTTTCAACAAAAAAAACTACCACATTTAAAATAACTGATTATTAAATTCAGTTATTATTAAAGGAAGCATTTGTATATGCAAAAAAACTACATAACAGTAGCTGGATCAAGGGCAGCATTTGCCGAAAAATAAATACATAAACCTTTTTAATAAAAAAAAAGTTATTAAAAACCACTGTGTAAAACCACATTAACATTTTTGAATTTTTGCTGATTATTTTTAAAGATTAAAAAAGTACAAAAGTTTATTTGATCAATACATCTTTAAATGACAATGCATTTATTTTATTTTATTTTATTTTAAAGTTCCATTGTTGCATAACGGATTCTCATGTTTTCCTCCGTACACTACATTGACCTTATTTTATCGTATAGCAGCGTCTGTCCAGCAGATGGAGGCACGTCTCATCTTATGCACCGATGCAAGCTCCTGACATCATCAACCTTGGGGTAGACATATCCATGGTAACCCATGAATGAATTCACACAGCTGACCGTAATGAATGAAACGGAGCAAAAGCTAAAAGCCGAAGAAAGACGTGCCGCGTAACCGCTTAACCGTTTCGATTTGCTCTTGGTGAATGTTTAACATTATGTATAAAGCTCGAGATTTGCCTGCTTCGTATTCCAGTTAGCCTCTGCTGGCAGATGCAGTAACTACACCATTCCCTCCTTATCGAGGAAAGAACACAACATCTGGGCATAAGCTCCAGTACAGTTACATGTCCAACAGGAAGAGACCGATAACGCGTCTGTTCAACCGAACCAGGCCAATTAGCTTCCTGTGAACACAGAGTGGCCGGTCAATAGCGACACGAAGGGGTCACTGGCCACCGGCTCTTAATGACATGCTGAGAGGAAGCGGGATTAGCGAGGGATGATGTCATCGCTGCCACCAGCAACTGTGCCCTAAATGACATTTCTATTAGTCCGTATGGGCTTTTAAAGAAACCGCTGGTTTAACGTCACCGAGAATGTGCGAACAACTAATGTTTGCGAGCGACGAAAAACTGAGGGGATACAGTGTGCTTTTCCTCTGATTTATTTGCTTATGAATCATGCAGCGGACGGCTGAATTTATATTGCTTCACGCACCAAGAATGCACGATTTGTTCAAGTCTCGGTACGACTTCTTCTCGAAGACACAATAGATTCCAATACATCTGTGTTACATTACATCTGCATTAGATCACTGTATGACTAGCCTTTTTTGGAAATCGGCTTATTTAGCGATACGGGAATATATATGTCATGTTTCCTCTGCGCACAATATTCAACACTTTTCTCACCCCAGCATGAATGGAAGCTTGGTTGCTGTTAAAACGGTTGTGTTTGTTGTTTTTACTAATGGACATCTGACCGAACAGACTCATTTTCGAACAAGTATATGAATATGTAAACATTAATGTTAAAGGTTAGCAACCAAACGGTTGATGGTAGCCATTGACACGCACACTAAAAAGGAGAAAACTGTCAAATTAAGTAAAATACTGTAATTGAAAATGGATTGTACTGTAATTGTTTTTTTTCATGTAAAACCTAAAAATTCCGTAAAATGATTGTTTTTGCTATTTATTTCAATGAAAACATTTTACTGTAATTTTACATTTTGTGTTTGTTGACTGTTATTTTTTTTTTTAAACAGTGCATAGTAAATTAAAAAAATACTATGGAAGTCAACGGCTACCATCAACTGTTTGGTTGCATTTTTTTTCATTTTTGGGGGAATCTCTTTAAAGGAATTTTATAAAAGCATAGCAAAAAGTTTTAAAACTGTTTCATATAAGTCTGATTCTGATTGGATGTCCATGTTTCAATTACTCATTAGCTGGAAAAAAAAATTCACTGATCAACTGATTTCAACAATATTGTTAACATCCTTAACAACCAATCAGTATAAACATTTTAAAAACTTTACCATTTAAAGTGACCAGACAACAAAACTGCAGCGTGTTAATAAACAGCCAAAATATTTCCAGTCAGTGCAACATTGTAGTGGTATTTTGTTCTTAAATTAATATTAAATTTAGTGAATGATTGAATTAATTTACTTGTTTGCTTCCAGCGCTTTGTTTGTTAATAATTACTGACTGAAAAAAACAACAAAAAACACTTGCTGCAAATTCAGTCAAAATAGGGAATCGTTGTGTACTATTATGTTACATGGAAGTCATGATGGTTACCATCTATAAAGAATAGTCATCGTGGCTGATTCAGTCAGAACTGGATCTCAAAATTCTCTCACATCTGTCATTGTGCGTTTCATCCATCCGTTTTCTATTGTCTGCCTGCTTTCATTATTCATTACGCTTTCTCTCGTCGCTCGTTCGTTTGATTCGTCTGCCACACTCGATGCTAATATCTGCTGAATCCATTAGGTATTATTTTTAGCTCGCCTTTACAAAGGAAGAAAATGTGGTCTAAATCAAGACACATTCTTTTTACAGACTCTCTTTTTTCCGTTGGCTGATTTCCTTTCAGTTGCGAGTTGGAAATTGAATTTGCATGCAACCGGAGGTTATATATATATATATATATATATATATATATATATATATATATATATATATATATATATATATATGTGTGTGTGTATATGAGACCTTTACATTGCCTTCAATAAACTTCCAGATTCAAATTCCAGTTACATTTCTTTGCCTCAATTTAATTTGGATTCAAATTAGTTATTGTGAATGGCGCACAACCCTGCCTCTCTCACACACACCTTTCCATTCACAATGCGACTCTCTCACACACACATGCTGCGGTATATGAGCCACCCCTCCCCCCCCTCTGGCTGGCTTTTTCCTGAATGGATGCTGAAGCTCAGGGACCGCCAGCCTCCACGCTGCGGCTGTGGCTCAGAAAGCAAGGGATGCTGGAGAAATTAGTGGCTTCTGTCGCCATTACATGTGCTGCAAGCTTGAAACATCCAGCCTCCCATTCGATGTAGAGGAAGGAGGGGGGGTGTAAGGGAACTCTGTCATTCACACTCACCCTGCCTGAGGATTACAGCACATAATCTGCACGGCAACAGCCCCGCTCTTGCTCCCTCTCACTGAGATGATGGAAGGAAAGAGGGAAGGGGGGGGGCAGATAGAAAGAAGGGATGAGATTAAGAATGGCTGCTGATTCATTCATAATTTCCTCTCTGTTCACATTCCCGGGCCTGCACCGGGGGGCAGCGAAAACTGAGCATCGCTAAGATGACGGAGGGCGAGTGAGGACGAGCCGGGGCTTCGTCCATCCACACCCCCATCTTCATCAGCGGCGAGGAAGAGGAGGGAGCTAATGACGTCATTGCAAAAAGGCACCGCAGTACAAAGGCAAAGTTCTGCGGGCTGCAACGAAATACAGACGGCTCTGCCAAAGATCCCACGAACTGATGCCGGTCTGCAGAAATGGATCTGAGGCACAATTCTGAAGTTGTGGGTTTAAATTGGTTAAACGCATTTGCAGGATAACACTGTGGAAAGTCTTTCCCTGCGCAAGTTTTTTTTAGGACCGGTCGTTTCGGAAAAGGGGGGCAGAGCCCATGGCAGTGCAGTGGCTCGGGCTTGACGTAAGCACGGTGATGTCATTGATTCAGGGCGCAGAGAATAAGGTGCAGTCTTGATTTTTTTTTTTTTTTAGCGCTGTAGTTGTCAGGACAGGCAGTGCTAACAAACGAAAATTCTGGACAAAACGTTATACACAAATGCATGTCACTGCACAAAAAAATGAGAATACGATCCACAGATGAGATTCAACCATCAATTCTGAAAAAATTATTAATTATGAATTCTAGTGATGATCGTAAAGCATTCACTCTAGTTTGACCTGTTGGTAGACGCCATAACTACATCTTATCACAAAATCTTTCTCCCCTGACAAATATTAAAAAGTATCTGAATGCATTTTTTTTTGCAAACAAGTATTCTTTATAGTATAGAATTTACCAGTGCCTGATATCCCTTTTTAGAGGGCTTTTAAAAGCGTGACATTCATTTATATTTTAAAATATTATTATTATAAATCATTATTATTTTAATTATTGTTTAAATTATTCAGTCAAGGTCAGTGATAATTTTCTTTTGTTGTTTTTGTCTCTTAATATGTATTTAAGCATTATTACAATTCAAATAACTGATATCCATTTTAACATATATTTAACTTATTCCTATGCTGTCAGAAGCTATTACTCCAGTCTTTAGTGCCACCTAATAATTCATATATGTTTATTTGACACGCAAGAAACTTTTATTTTTAGCATTGCTGAAAACATTGCACAGATTTGAACGATTGTTCATGATTTACTGAGGAATGACAACATTTATTTCAATTAAAATTGATTTGAATTATATATTTATTATATATTTATTAAACTTTGAGAACCATCATAAAGGAAGTACATATGTGATATTAAACCCTGTGTCTGGAATGTAAATGCTTCATTATAATCAGAATCCTGTTTGTAATGGTGCATGAGAAAACTCTTGCTGAACGGGCATTTGACCGGCCTATCCTCCACTGACCCAGAATAGCATCCTTTTGAAAAAGAGGTCAGCACCCCCTCCGTCTCATAAAAATAAAAAAATAATAACGGAAGAAGATTTCGAACGGGGGAGTGTGAGAAGAGAGAGAGACAAAATGAATCATGCCAGGATGACTAATGTCTTGCATAACTGCCTGAGAATCCCTCCTAGTGTTTATCAATGGGCGGTGGGCTGGCTGGATTTCATAACCCTCCCACATTCCCTTCAAAAGATCAAAACCTGTGAATATTCACAGCTGCCAATCATCACAAGCCGCCATAGGTAAACCGCATTGCGCAGCAAACAGATTCTGTTTATAAAAGAGAAATGCGGGTTGATGCATTATCGTCGTCAGATGATATAATGCTCATTGGGTACTCAAACTCTGACTCTGACGTCAATATTTCAAATTTGACTTGACCTCTCAAAAATGTACAATATTAAAGGCTTCTTGCAAATGAGAATGGCATTGCTTGGCTTGGAAGGGATTCCTCAAGGATGTCATGTCTGATAACTACGCATCTCTTTATTTTGTCCTACTTTGTTTGCGATGGAGAATCCAGTTCGCTTCCGCTTTGACGTCATCAGCCATATCTGGCCTGTATTATGTTCACTCTCTCTCCTTAGCTTCCCCCTCGAGAGTTTGTTATTCCACTGAACCAAAATAAATTGCCTATGAAACCGGATGAATCAGTCAACCCCCTCTTCCCTCCTCCCTATTCCCATTCCATCCTTTTTCACTCAGTATTACGTATTTGAAGGGAGTCTCGATGCGTCTTTCTCTTCTCCTTTCTTCTTTTTTTTCCAAGTGGGGCATTTCTTCCAGCACCCACTCTGTTTGCTCTTTTTAGCATCTCGCTGCTTTCCGGTTGTCACGCCTTATTTTGAGTCATGAGTCGGGGTGTTAGCGAAGTTAGCTGGAGTTTGAGGATGATGTGCTGACAGCAGAAGTTGAATCATCTGTAATCATCTTGCACAGGGACTGAATGTTGAGAATAAAGTGGCTGTAAAAAGTGGCGCACAAGAACATCAGGAATAGCAGCAGTTTAGAAATGGCGTAATTATCGTTCAGTTGCGTTATTTACATACACACACTAACCCTAACATTACATCAAATAAAAACTGGACTGAAGCACTTTTATAAACAGAAGAATCTCCTGCGATCACTGCTCGTTTTTTCAGGCTGATTTTAGAGTTTTGAACACTTGTGCACACAGGTTTTTATTTTGTATTAAAAATGCCAGTGTCATACATAATATTATCTTCATTTCTCAAGGCCTGATCAAAAATGTGCTAATCAAATTAGACAGAAAATATAGCTTCCTTTTTTTAATTGTAAGTGCATTTCATTATACTATCTATACTTAAAAATGATAGTAATTTGAATTTTTCTTTAAAAATGACCATTAATTTCACTAGATAAGACATTTATTCCTTGTCAGGGATCCTGTAGAGCTCTTTAAAGCTTATTTGAACTTTCAGTCCATCGGCTCCCATTGAAGTCCACTATATGGAGATAAATCCTGGAATGTTTTCCTCAAAAAAAACCTTAATTTGTTTTTGACTGAAGAGAAAGACATGAGCATCTTGGATGACATATTGGGATGCCTTGTTCAAAAGCTAATGCTAAACTAGTAGCTTTTAGGCAAAATGAAATGTAAAAAATTACATTTAATAGAAAGTGTTCATTTCATATAAGTTTTTTGTCTTGCTCAGCAAGTAGATTAGGCCAGCAGTCCTCACAATCCCAGGTGTTTGAGGAGCCAGCAGGTCAATAGCGGACTGAAGGAGTGCGTTTGATGGCTGTTTCACAGGAGAGGTGTGATATTTCCCTCGCAAATTCAAAACAAGAATCAGAGAAAATGCACTGACGCCACACACTTCATTTTATCTCCATCCATCATTCCCAGAAATAAGAAGGCAGTCATCTGGTCAGGTGAAGTTCAAGATTGTTCTCGATTTTGTGGTGTTGGTGGTTGGCATGGTTTCTGTTTCTCTAGCAGAAGTCACACATGAAAGTCAAGTTGTAGGCGGGCATGATGTGGCTGAGGCCTTAAAATTCTCTAGGCCAGCCAGTGACAGGAACACCGAGCGCAGACTAAGAATAAAACCTCACACGCTCTTTCTAATCTCACATGTTTCAGTATGTGTAATCTCAAAGTGCCAAGAACACAGTAACACAAAACTTACACTCAAGTTTGGTGTGTGTGTACGAGAGAGGCTGATGCAGAAGATTGCTGTGATTTCCTATAAAAACACATAGGAATTGGCGGAGAAACGGGAATATGGTCATATAATTGAGACATGATTGTCTTGAAAAAGTCAACAATCGCCCAGAAGACCCTACATATCAATAGCTAAAACACCCTAGCAAGTGTCCAGAACATCATACCACTGAAGCACACTAGTAACTGCAGTACAGAATCTTCTAATTGTGCAGGAATGAAACATTTCACCTTTAAATTTGTTATTCTCATAATCCACCTCGGTTTAACTAAATAGAACTTGCTGGCTTGAAAGCATGCAAGACTGACGTTTTAAAATGCAAAAGTGATCTATATTATTAATGTGCTTTTGGTAAGTGCTGGGAACTTAGTGTGCATTATACAGTATGATGTCATTACACGTGTAGTGGAGATCTCATGAGGGGATCGTGAACTCTTTCGCTGTGAAATCATCTAATCAAAAATCAAGCAGATGAGGGTATATTGGGGGAATGAGTTCATCTGCAGCTCCCTCGTCTATGATGTCAGAATTTGAAGATGTAAGAGAGATCAAATGAACGGAGGTCTTAACCTGAAGTATTCATTAGAATATTACAATTTTAATGTGCAATGTGACTACAGCTATATTTTATTCATTCTCAGTGTGTTGTGATGTTTACTCATCCTTCAGGCTGATGTAAATTCAAATGAGGTAGTCAAGTATATTTGGCCGTTTTGTTCATGCTTTGGCTGAATGACTAAGTCTCTTGTATTCTGTAGTTTATCTTCTTCCTGCTGGCTCAGTATCCAGGAGAAGCCTGATTAAATAAGTAACGATGGTCCCATGCTAACTTCAGTTTAACTCAAAATCAGTGGAAAGAATTAACTGATTTTAGAAGGGTGTTTTCTATTTGATTTTAGCCAAGCGGTTTAAGCAGTTGAGCAAGAACGTATTGATGGCTATTGATGGCTACAAGAACGTATTGGTGCCTTGAGAGTGCTGGAAAAGGAATCACCAGTACACACATAGCATGCATATGATACAACATCATTTTAAATATTTGGACATTTGGATATTTATGAAATCAAGCACATAGCTATAGATAGATTTGAAGGGGATTATTTTAATACTTTAATAATAGTTTTGTGGACTATATGTAAGCATATTTTATGTAAAATGTCTTACTCAGGACACTGCTAAATATATGTGTGTGTGTGTGTGTGTGTGTGTGTGTGTATACACATATAGTTATAACAAGCAAAAGTTGCAAATTTGAGCTATAAAGTTTGCGAAAGTGTGAAAAACAAAGTACTGAGAGTATTAGAATTGGAAGATATAAATTTGCAATAATGCAAAAGTCTCAATTGTGAAATATAACATAAATGTATTGGGAGATATACAGTCACAGGCATGAGCGATAAAGGCTGTGATCATCTAGATTCTGAGTTTCTGAGGTTGTCTGATACCATAAGGAATAATTAAACAACATATTTAGTGTTGTCTCCGACAGGAACGAAACCTGAAGCCGGCACGCACCTCTCTAGCGCTCACTGCGACAAACGCTAAGCTCATCTGCGAGTCTTACTGCGACTTATCTCATCTCAGAAGTGCGACATGAGACTGTCACATCACCTCCTGCCAGCTCAGGTGCACTCAATGCTGTTTCACGGCCCGTTGCATCCTAAAGATAATCAACCATGTATCCTTGAGTCAGTGAGGACACGAAACACGTCAGCTTCCCCAAATACAGTCACTTCCACGGTACCCTTGTTAAAGATTCAAGTGTTTTCACTGTGTACTAGGCCAAACCTTCAGAAGGAGTAAATAATACATGTAACTCAATGCATGCGCTGGTAGCATGTGTGCACAAGTCACATTGATTCCTCTTGCTTTGTCATTGTAGTTGTTTACTTTCACGCAACACTTACACAACTTTGAGGTGAACATCTTTCCGAATCACTAATCGTATCAACTACAGGATGTTCTCGATTTGCGATGACAAATGCTCCACGACTGCACATGAGAAGTCTCTGGTGACCTTTTAGAATTAACGTCACATTTTTGGCCGATGCGGGTGTGGAAGTTGGTGGTAATGGGAAACCATTGCTGGTTGAGAGCCGAGGGCGATTTAGGGAGTAAACAGTTCCCAGTGGAGCAGTGACTGGCAGCAGCCACATGGTGTCATAAGTTTTGCTACGGTGTCATCTGAGCATGAGTTCCTTCCTTGTTGTCAAACAGTTGAACCCCAGCCCTGCTTTTGTCACCAACAGCCGCAGACCACATCCTGAACTCTGGTTTAGCGCTCTTCCTACTGATATGACTGCTATTTCACAGTAGACAGTCACACAGCGCTGTGACCTTTGCTGTATTATAGTCAAGCTAGAGGACGAGACTACATGCCAAGAGTAATATATTAACCAGGCTAATCTCACAAAGAACTTTTTGAGTCATATTTAGCTCATAAAACAAAAGAAAAAAAAGAAGCTAGGCTTTAGGACTATTAGGATTATCGTTTTTATGACAATTTGAGCACTTTTCCCTCTACAATTTTCATTATTGTAAAAAAATGTAATCTTAAAAAATGTATTTGCCAATATATGTATTGCTTTCATTTATAGAAAAAAGTTGAATACATATGCATACAGTGTGTGTATGTCTTGGTTTTATGTGTTTACAACTTATAATAAAAACGGTGTCTTAAAAACAATACAATAACAGTTTTTTTCATTTAATCATAAAATGCTTTCACATATTTGCTTATTTGTTATATAGCTCACCTTTGTATTTAGTAATTGTGTATCCCATGTTATTTTATACAGATTTTTTTATACATTTATATAAAAAGGCTAAATAAATGTATAATGTGGGCAATGAGTCACCTGTCTCATCCCGTGCAAGGGGCAAGATGGATGATTTGACACCCTTTGTGTAAGTCTGAAAGGAAAAGACCTGAACAGTTTACTGAGCACGGCATGACTGTTTTAAACTCATCAATATTTAAGCAGGCCAGCTTTCTGCTTCCCTCTCTCTCTCTCATGCTTGAGTGAAGGTAATTCTCGCATAATATGACTTTAATGCATTCTTAGCTCAGCAACGGGAAGACACAACAGCAAAAGTGAAAAAAGAAGCATTCACATCAACATCAAATACTAGTATTTCACTATGAGTTAACACTAAGTTTTATATAGCTAATTACACCGTCACTGACTGAAAGAACATGCTACTCTCACTTCCAGTTTGGAGCTTGTGTGGTCGTCAAGTGCAAACCTCTTTACCTCCTACTCAGATCAAAAGGTTCAAAGCGGCCTGTGGCCTCCTGCATCTCTTCCTTATCAGGTATGACGCTTCCCCCTCCTCAGCAGTAACCTTTTGAACTGCCTCTTCAAACCGCCTGTCTTGATGAGTCTCATCAAGCTGCAACCAGAACACAGTGGAATTTTTATAACAGGATATAATTATGGTGAAGTGTGCGCATTTATGGGAGGAACCGCAGCTCTGACCCTCATCCAAAGGGTCAAATGACACCCTGACAGGAAGATTAGGTGTTCCATTTGTTTACCAAAAAAAGCCTTTTTTTTTTCAGGAAAATCGCCTCAGTCAGCTTTAGCGAATCCATTCATTCTCTCTATTTCCACTCTCTCCGTTTGTAACTTGTTGACTAATGACTTAATGTGCAGGATGTTCGCAGTAGTTCATTAATAAATGTCTACACCAATGAATCACCTCTCACAAAAGATTACTTAACTGTTAAGAATTGATGTGACACAATGAAACCTAAATAGAGGTCATACAAGACCAAACCCTCTGAGGCAGTAAAACCCAATCTGCAGCTGTAAAGTGTGTTCTCCTCTTGCTGTGAAAGCTAATGAATAGCCGCATTTATCTGGTGGTCATGCGGACCTCGACAGAAAACAGTAGCCGTTATATCTGGTCTCCTCTTTTTATCTCATGATACCGTTTGTGCAGAAGACGAGGAAGCGCATAAAGCGTGAGAGAGAAACTTTCTCTAGGATGTTTTATTTTTAGTTCATGTCAAACTGTTTATTCTCTAGGTTTGTTGCCTGAAACGATCATTCTCACAAGGACAAATGGGGTTATGTTGGAAAATACAGCAGTGCTGTGACTAAAAAAAGACTGTGGTAATCAAAAATTGTATTTTTACCTTGGTGTTGTACGCTATGTCCAAACCAGATCCAACGTGAAGATGTGTCTGGGGATACAGCGCGCGATCGGTTTAGACCGATTCGACTTTTACGAGCTGATTCTTTTTCTAGTGAATGATAATAATGAAAAATGAAAAAAAAAATCAGCGTAGTCAGATTAAAATCGCTGCTGTAAAACCGGTTCTTTTTTAGCTAATCAAAAACACACAGCGCAGCATGTAGCGTTGTAGTTAGACTCCTGAACGAATAACTCGTACGAACCGATTCTTTTTTATTGAATCAAAATCAGTAACGTTACTGACTGACTGTTCATATCGCGATGCGTAGAGTCATAAACACACCAGGCGTTTGTCAGCAGTATTCTACAAATGTTACTGACTAAAATTCTTAAACAGTACATTATTAAATACAATTCACTTTACAATTTCACATTATAGCCTGCACCGTGCGTTTTGTTAGCGGTATTTATAAATATGTCTAAATAAAGCAATTAGCTTATCGAATTGCATTTAATATAAAAGTACTAAATGGCTCTAAATAGTTTTACATGTTATCCTTACAAGTAGGTACTCAAAATAATCATTAAAAATAATATTGCAAGAAAAAAAAAGCATTTGTCCTAGAAGCTCCAGATGTGCGTAATTATTACTTTTAGTCAGATTCACAGTTCAGCGAGATTTTAAATGTGTGGAATCCACAGCATGCCACATATTCAACCTCAGCGAGTCAAGTCAGTGTGTTCCTATAACACAGCGTGAAGGAATCTGGCTCATCCCTTTAACTTCACATTGATCAAACCTGAAAAGACCTTTCTAATGTGACCAAACAGTCATTGTTCTGCACCAGGTGTTCGGCCTCCTGAGTGCTCAACAAGAGCAAGGTCACCTGGTTCACGTCCGGCAGAGCAGAAAAAGACGTGATGGCACCTGTTTGTGAAGGTGTGTCATCACTTCTCTGGAAACTTGATTATTGTGATTGTGGTTTTAAAATCAACACCCACAAGACCAAACCTGCCACCACTCCCTGCTGAACAAATACCTTGCTCAAACATATGTAATCATTTTATATTTTATTTGGTTTGTTCACGAATGGAAGGATGTGAGTGATCTACTGTTTTCCATTTACATCTCATGACTTAATATTTAGACAAAAAATTAGTCAAGGCCATTTCCTAATTCAGACACCAGCCTTTTAACTCATTGATCTAATCTAATTTAAGCGCATCTGGCTTTTAACAACTCTTCGGATTAAGAGATTCTCTATTTCCAATGCACTCTGGTGCTAATGTGGAAACTGGATCCCTGTTTTCTTTGTTAATGGGGGTAAGGGCTGTGTGTCCAGGTTATGCAACCGATGGCTGGTTTTCTGTCATCAATCACTCTAAGCCTGGCTGGACTGCCTGTGACCTTCACCCAAACTAAGTAAGTAGTCCATTTGAGACTTGTGTTAGAGCATAATTGATATGCTTGGGAGCTACTGTTTTTATGCCGTTGAAGTGTGACGTTGCCTCTGATGTTGATTGGAAATGCATTCTGTGTTCTTGCTAATGTATGTTTAGGCCCAGAAAATTAAAGCTGGACCACTGAAAATGCATTTTAAAGTTTGGCTTCGCACAAACATGTTCAAACCTACTAATAAAGAAGCTAAATGAAACACATAGCAACCTAGGCTAACCAAAACTCTCCCTTAGGCTGGCCTTTTTGAGCAGGCAACTGGTTTGGTACTTCAAAGAATACCATGGTACTGCCATAGTATATTTCCAGAACTCCTGTTAATGCCAAGCACTGTAACTGAAAAAATACTACAAAGGCTTCAGAGGGTAAGTCAAATATGATCGCTCATAGATTTTTTTCACCTGCCACTTATTAAAAAATGTAAACAATTTTAAGTACCATCACTTTTTCAGCTTAAATGCTTCACATATTTTTTTAATGTAACGATTTTAATCGTAATTGGAGTTTATTTGTTCAAATATGACTTTTTTTTTCACCTGCCACTTATTAAATGTAACAATTTTAAAGTACTCATTCAGCTTCTGGTCACTTTATCAATAGCCCTGAATGAAAACTGTAACTAAACACATAGAAAGTCAGCCCATCACACTTCTTCTTTCAATCACACACTCTTTCTAATTATTCACTCCATCATTGTTCCTGTTTAGCCGCCCTGTTATTGCCACCAGACTGGAAATTGCTGGCTAACAGTTGTTTATTACAGAGGAAACCCGTCCCACTCCCCTCATCTCCGGCGAAAACATTCTTGTGCGTCCATTAAAGACTGTAGTGGCGTTTATGTGGAGGTCTTTGTAGAGGCTCCTGTGGTTTTGCCTCGTAACAGCTTCACCCAGCCATCCTCTACTTCATTAAATAGCTGAACCGCTCCATCCAAAAGGGCCTCTAGCAGACTAATGCATCCCCCTCTGTCCTTCCTTCCTGCCTTAGCTGATTAGCGCTGGACACTCTCTTTTATTGACCTCACAGCTAGCAGGCCAGGCAACAGCACCTCTACTTCTCATTAGCACCCACGTAATATAAACATTTTCCTCAAGGTCGGGCTAAATAAGCCCCACAACGCACAAACACACATGCCAGTCAACTTTTAGTTGCCTGTTCGCATAGTTTTATGATAACCGGAGGAGGTGGCGTGGCTGTTTCCTGTCTGGGGTATCGTAAAAAGCCTCATTTTCTATCACATTTGTTCTGTCTCCAGACTAAAGGTCACGAGGGCTCATGCAGGCCCCAATAAATGTAGGTGAATGCCTGTTAATCTGTTAATGTGGCGGCAGAACCGGAATTTGGCTTCAGTTGTTTAGTGGAGAATTAAGCACTTTTTAGGCTGTACCGATGGCAACTTATAGCTTTAGAGCAAAACTTCTGTTAAGTGTTTGTGGAGCAAGATTGCCAGTGAAGCTTTTTAGTGTATTAGACCTGCGAGACAGATCGTGACTGTGGGATCGCAGAAACATAGAACTGGCACACAGATGCTGCGGTGACAGCTACAATGTTATTACCACCTTCTCAACACCCCCGAGTCTTTCCACTTCCTCCCGTACCGCAATTCAGCCGTTCTGTTCAAAATCTTTAGGAGTTTACACAATGTTTCACAAAATATGATCATCTTTTGCAGATTTATTCCTGTGATACAAAGCTGAACTTGCAGAATCATCAGGACAGTTTTTAATGTCACACGATCCTTCAGAAATAATTTCAATAATAATATTTCTGTAGAAACTACATGAATAAAAAGAACCAAATTTATTTGAAATATCATGTCTTACTGTCACTTCTGGTCAGTTTAACGCATCCTTGCTGAATAAAAGCATGAATTTCTTTGAAGCAAACAAACACACAAATATTTAATAATAGCACACCTATTGTTATGATTTCAAACTCTTTTGTGAGAGTAATGCCTTTTGGTTAGCTATTTACCGTAACACCATCGATTTGATGAGTGTCTTAAGCGTTTTTTGGTCACACCGTGTTCAAACAGGAAGCTTGTGAGCTGTCATTTATTAAAGGACCAGCGCCGGCACATTGACACATATCTGATGTTACCGGGAATCTGTTTGTATGTCTTTTAAGAAAAAAACTTTACAAAATTTTCCAGTCAAATGGGCCAGGTGCCACCAGGGTTGTCAGCGCAGCTCAGAGGGTAGATGAAGGTGCGTGTTCATATACGTCCTCTGTAACACTTCCTTCCCTCATGCCCCCTTCATGAACCCCAGATAGGAGTGTGATATGGTGAGCAGCTGGCATACCTTTCAGCGACACGTTTACAACGTGCTTGCCACCACTTCGTGCATTCCAGCTCTTGCACAGAGCATAAGCACAGAACACACACATGTGCAAACGCAAGTATACCAATGCACCAGACAGACTACTTGCACTGAAGGTTTTTGAATGCATGAAATGCAAAAAAAAAAAAAAAAAAAACCTTGAAAAGGTAATTCAATGATTCAGTGACATTTTGAAAGAGTCCACGTGCTCATGAGGGCTTTTTATACAAAAGAAATGCATGGCCAAACAAGCCTGTAAGGTTTAAATTTAATTCAGTTTCATTTAATAAACAAATAAATATATTTAGGCCATTTTTCAGGGCACCCAAGGCTTTGAATACATAATGATAAACAATAAATACATTAGTTAGTTATATTAGCTGGAATATGTAGTGATATTAGTTTGGAAATAAACTAGATAGAAAATAATTAGATATGGGTTGATAGATAGATCATATTATTATATATTCCAAAAATCATTGGGTTGTCATAAATAAACAAATAATTTCTATTACACACAAATGTGTGAAAATGTTTATAAATGTGTGAAAATGTTTATATTTTTATTTATATTTAATTTCATATAAATCATATATACACACATAAATATTTATCAAGTATTATGTAAATATTATGTAAATACAAACCTTTATTTTGAATGAAATTACTATAGTATCACCATTTATTTATTTTGAAGAAAATTCTTTTTGTTTATGCTATTTTAATGACAACCCAAGGCTTTGTAATACATAATTATACTCCAAATATCTATTTTTTAAACGTCACATATTTATGTATTTATTTGCGCTATTTTTCATCGCATCCCATTTATTTTGAACATATAGTGATATTTGATAGATCTGACAGACAGATGAATCATTTGTATGAAGGATCAGAGTAATTTTTGTCAAAGATGTAAACGATTGGAAGCTCGATCTTGTGGTTTTTTTTTTTCCACGGTCACGGTCTCATCGGATGTGTAATGCTGGATGTTCTGCTAGAGCGGGCTGCTCTTATCTCTTTGAATCTCTCTGTCAGATTTTTTAACTTGAAACTCAAAGGTGACCCTTTGACCCCGGCTGTCAACCTCGCTGGCCCCCAAACCCTTCCCTCGGCTTCTTTGAAAGGAACTTGACAAGAACAACAACTGCGGTCATCACTTAGGAATTCCCAACCCTTGACCTTCCTGCATTCATCACAATGGTCCGAGGCGAGTGTCAAGAGTCGCACTTTCAAGTCGCCGCGACTTTCCGTGCTTAAACGTTTGTGGATATTCGACTTCTCGGACTTGCAAACGTGACACGCTCTGTACATTCGGGAACACTGTCCTGATTCAATGTCTTCGGGCTTTGTTCCGCATCGCTCTTTCTCTTTTTCATCGCTCTCTCCCATCCGCATTATAAGAGACCCCTGAGAGGAGCAAAGGGGGAGAGAAAGAAAGAGAGCAGAAGACTGGAACAAGGCGAATGGATAGAAGGAGGTTATTGTGGAAAAAGGGATTACTGCCCGGCATTGTCCTGCCTTAATCCCACCATTTTACTATCATTTAACACCTTTCAATGGCGGCCCCCCACTTCCCATCCTCCTCCGCACACACAATCTGCTCTCAACCTCCCTCCTCAGACAGCGTGAAATCTGTTATTCAGCCCAGGTCAAGCGGGAGGGGGGGCTGGGTGTTGGGTGGGGTGACAAGTATGGGGGTGTGGGGTGTTTCGGGGGACGTCCGGCCGTTTTCTGACCCCAGCTTCATCTATTCTCCACGGCTCGGCTCAGGGGCCCCATAACCCCCTTTGTTGAGATTGATGGCCTGCTGTTGTAAGAGAAACCAACACTCTGCTCAAACAAGCATACATGGACATTACTGACTCGTGACGCCATTCATGGATGTATCCCAAATAATGTTCTTGTCTTTTTTCCAAGCAAGTGCTTTTCGTGACTTTCACTATGTAACTGAGATGATATACTATATAATTTATACCGTAAGTAGTTTCTTTAATTTAAGTCGAGTTTCATTTCTGCCAAGTGTATAGCATTCTGTTGTGGTAATGGCATTTTAAATATTTTAGGTAATAAATTAATAACTAATATATTTATAATTATTTATTTAGACTTTTCCTTTGTCTTCTTCATTCTCTACTACTGACGTATCCTTAAAAACAAAATGTTATATGTATAATTATACTATTATGTAATAAATATTATCTAAATTTAAAAATGCTATTTTTACGTTTTTATTGTTAACTAAAACAATTACCAGAAGTGAAATGAAATATTTTCAAGTAATGAAAAGTGAAATTAAAAACAAATAAAAAAAATCATAATATTAATAAACACTAATAAATACTAAATAATACTAAAACAAATGGGATTTCCGCACAATAAATATCAAAATGGCTTGTAAGAATATATTTCCTAGTTTTGGAATGGATTTTCATAGTTTATGATTGAAAATCTAGGATAAAATCTATAAAAGAATAAAAAGATAAAAGAATTGTCAAAAAAAAAAATTGGCCCAAATGAATGTTTCATTTGGCCCAAAAATATTTAATTTAGCCCAAATGAATGAATGAAAGGTTTTAATAAAAGTTTCTGCCCACAGCATGGAGGTCATAAAGGTCAAAGAAGTAGAAGCAGACAGGGAAGACTGCTCTACAGGTAGCCTTGAAGCTGGTGGTAAACCGATCAATCCCTTTAGCCACTTGAAAAGAACTCATTTTCCCCCATATATCCATCCATCCATCCATCCTTCCTCTCCACGCCACCCTCCTTCTGAGTAAAAGCGCAGCTGTCATTTGTAGTTGTCAGTTTTCCCGCCCCCTGCGAGCGCTCTGGGGGCCGCTCCTGGGCCGGGGGGTGGGCCAGAGCTGGAGGGAGGGAGGAGATGTGGGGGAGACTGAACAGGTGCTGCTCCCCCTTCGCTTTCTCTGGAGTCCGTCCCTTCCTGCGTCCTGAGGAGAGGAAGTCAGGACTCTGCTGAAGGGATTAGAGCTCTGGATCAAACGAAGAGTGGCCATTCTCTCTCTGTCTGTGAGGCAGACCAAAGAACTGGTCGACACTTGCACTGCGCCACAACAACAGGCAATGATTGGTTCACTAATTACAACATGCTGGTGTATTTATCTTATGTTTGACAGGCACTTTTTACTCAAAGTAACATGAATTCGGGGGATGCATTGTAGAAATTCCCTCATGGCCTTGCTGCTGCTAGAGCTAGAGTTTTTTGGAGTTTTGGCTAATATTATTTAGTGAATGATATAAAGGATTCATAGATTTATTCCAGTGAATCAGTTTGTTTGGATAGTTTAGGTAAATTAATCTTTCACATAAACAGATTCAACGATTCAAAACTTTGCACAGAAGGATTTTTAGAAAAATACTTAAATAGTATAGTTAAATAATATTTAAAGTCAGGTTAAAAATACTATTACATATACTATTATGGGTGTATTTTTTATTAGTTTAACTTCTCAAGTTGAATGCTTTTAGCTTTTAAAACTTGTAAATATGTGTATATATTTATCTATTTTTATTCTTTTTTTTGTGACTGTAAAGTGACTGTAAAAACTATTTCAAATAATAACTCTCCAATTAATAATTGTCACGGGTGTGATAAGCAGGAGAGCACACAACGAGTATAAATGAAAATAAAGCGTTTTAATCTACTCAGATGATGAAATAAACAATATAAATACAGGTAGTCAGGAAAGGCAGATAAGACAAAATCACACGCACATAAAGACGAGATCGGACCAACAGAACTGAAATCACAGGACTTAAATACACCGGGTAAAACACTAAATTAACTACACACAGGTGAAAACGCTAAGACAATTAACTAAAAGTAGGTCAAACGGAACACATGGCACACGACAAAAACAATAACAAAGTCCAGAGAACGTGACAATAATAAAGTTAAAAATCCTAAAAAGTAGGCCAAATGTTTCAAATTTTCTTCAAAAATGATATAAAATGTTTCTTATATTGACTAGTAGTGTATATTTATGCACATACTGCCAAGTAGTTTGTTTCAGTGTTAATGTTTATTAGTAGCGTATTGTAGCCAGCTACTTTTCAAAAGAGTAACTCTACTGTAGTTGAACTGCTTATTAAATTACGATTAGCTTAAATTGCCCCACCATTTCTAAATACCATTACTAACAGCTTTTGTGAGAAGGAAATGTAAAAATCTTTCGGTAATTTAGTTTGTTTTTGAATAATAAGCCTTGCTAGAACAACATTTCTTTCATGTTTGCCACCAAAAGATTAGCTTTGTTGTTAACCTCCAAAAGATGAGCCATGGGACAAACCCATCAAAGTATTACGATGGCAATATCCTGACGCCAGCAATAAACCTGAGAAGAAAACAATGGCAGAAAAGGACGTTAGCCTCGCCTTTGCCTCGAGTGAATTTCGGACAGGTTGAATGAGAGGTCAGAGCAATTTAACACCACTTCGCTCAAAGTGGAAGGTCAGGCTCGGGCAGGTGTTGGTCAGTTTATAGAAGAGCGTCTGCATTCTGTGTGTGTTTGTGCAGGACAGGAAAACAAAAGTGCTATGCTAGTAACTAGCAGTGCAGGTATTAGCGATAGGAAGCTGGAAAGTGAGAGATATTGGATGGGGGTGCTTCGGTTGAAACAGAAATACGACAGCTAGCATCAGTGTTTTGGCATGTGGAGGGGAGGAGGTTTGAGCAGTGTTGGGTTTCACAATGACTGGCATCCTGAAAAGAGAGAGAGAGAGAGAGAGAGAGAAAAAAAAAACGGTGGTTATTCTCAACGCTAGCTAGCTTCCTGTTGCGGCTCCGGGTTTCTGTGTGTGTTTGTTTGAGCTTGTTTATGAGGATGTTTCTATGACACTAGGATGTTAGTGAGTCATTTAGGGCCAGTGTGAAGTTTCATTCTTAGTTTGCGTGTCTCTGTGTGAGTGTGTGTTGCAAAACTAGCTTATTTAGCCATTAAACGATTTGTCACGGTTAAGTTTATGCCCGTCGTAACTCTACCTCCGATTGCATGTTTTTCAAGCCTGCAGGGATGTCATTTGTAAATATGGTTTTGTACAGTAGATCCAATAAGAGTCGTACTGTAGATAAAAGTCGAAGCTTTGCTGAAGTGCCTTAAATTATAGAGCAGTGTATCCATTTTAGTGTTTGCAGAGTCTCCATTAAAGGTAGAAAGGACAGGGCTAAAAGGAACATATTGATTGTAATGTGTTTCCTGTTCTTAGCTTTCACTCTGGTGTCAATCCTCAGAGAGAACACAGTGTTCTGACAGACTGTGTGTGTGTGTATATATATATATATATATATACACAACAGTCAGCTCAGTCACTGAGCTGAGACAAAGTTGCATCACAAAATCATCAGGAAAAATAAGTTAAGAAAATGAGGACTGCAAGTAGCACATAACTGTAATTTCTGTAAGTTATATAATAAATATTTAAAGTATAAGTATATAATATATATCAGTACTCCTCTGTCTCTTTTTATGATTTGATATTTATGATTTGTTTTATTGTATTTCAATAGAAAATACAAAAGTAAAAAAATATATAAATGTTAAAGCATTATATTTATAGCATTATATTATAAAGTAAATGAATATTAAATTAGAATCAAAAAGAAAATTATGAAATGTGATGGGGAAATTAGCTTAATTGGTTACAAAGCTAGTGCGAAAAATGCTGTTCTGAAAACAGGCTTTTTGCTAAATATAGTTTCTTATTTCTCTCCATTTCAGTGTGAAGTTTGACCCAGGTTTCCTGCGATTCAGGCCAGGTATGTGCGTAGTGAGTTTATAAACATCTGGATTATACCTTAGCGCGTATAATAACATATTTGGAAACACACTCGGTCCAGCCTCTACACTCCCAAAAGCAGTCCTTTCTGGAAATGACATGGTCTGCTCTGCCTATCTGGCAACGTTCATTCAAACAGAGACCGGTCCATTCAGAAGCCCAGAGTGCACTCATTCATGCTCAACACAAGCCCTGCCTTTGCTCTCTCTCTCTCTCTCACATTCACTTTCTTTATTTATTTATCTCCGAGTTTGCTTAGCAACCGTGCCGCAAAGTGAAGCACTGCAGCGGTGAGTCAACCTGCCGTCGTACTGACGAGAGATGGAAGGACAGATGATGCTGTCAGGCTGCAGACAAGGTGAAGGACTGGAGCCATCCACGTCTTCCGTTAAGGTGAGGTCACAGAGGTCAAATGCACAATGCGATTTGGGCCAGCAATTTATCTGGACCTTATTATCCTTTGCGAATTACCCGTTTGCAGGCACCTCAAATGCTGCCATCCTGAATTGTTTCACGCTCTCCCACTTCTTCTTTGCCCCAGTTCTCTCCCTCACTCATCTGTTCTCGTTTCTGAAGCATGAGACATATTAATCATTTCCTGGAGTGCAGCCACTCACAAGGCAGGTCTGAGCTCCTGTGATCTGAGTGAGTCTTAACTCACTTCCTGTGTCTGGTGCTGAGTGGGTGAGAGCCGTGTCACAGCACTGGAAACAGACAAAGATGCAGAGAGAATATAAATCTGCATGACAGCCTGTAGGTGTGTAACCCTGTACCAACTAATTAACTTTTATTTTAGGAGCAATATTTGGCCTCTGGTGTGGATTTTCTAGGGTATTTTTTGGTGTTTTTGACAGCATGTTTGTTATCTAACCATATTTATTTTGGTCAGATAAAAAAGAGTTAACTTAAAATCTCTTTATAATTATAGTTAAATATTAATTAAAAATTGATCACAAATTTTTCAAAAATGTTATAGTTTAGTACAATATTGTTATTTATTTAAACATATATAATATAATATAATAGCATTAGCAGACTTTGTAAACACCATATATATATTAATATATTTAAAATTTTCATAGTTAAATTTTCATGGTCAATATGACCATAGCGGTCTTCATTTATTCACGATTCATTTTTGAAGAGAATGCATCCCCATTCTGCCTAAATGTTTCTATGTTCGCACAAATCATTTGTGTTCCAGTTTCAACTACAGTAGAGTATAAGGGTTTTTATGAATCTTTGCAAAAAATCGTTCCTAATAATGTGCTAGTTAGCCAGTTTCAATGCTGAAGATTACAGTCTGCTCATCAGTCCTTCGAAGAGAGGGGCGGGGTCAGCAGAGCTCATTAGCATTTAAAGCAACATGGACTAGAATGGTTCGATGAATGTTAAAGTATGACTAATCATTAAGACCCTAAAGAATCATATAAACTTGGAAAATGGTCGATCCGTGACCACTTTAATGATAACATTTGCTTACAACAAGGCCAAAAACCTTAATTAAATCCCTATTACTAAACTAAAATGCGCAAACACTGAATAATAGACTTCAGAAGCCACACACTGTCCTATACAGCACATTTCTGTCTATCTTGTGTCACATTCAGCGGTGTTTTGTCACTGAACTCTTCAGTTCTGATCCTGGTGTGTCTGCCTAACAATGGTGTCTAATATTTGGGTCTAATACCTGGTTTGGAGGAGGTAGGTGGGTTGAGGCACAATGTTTTTGCTCTTTCTCACCATTTCTGTCTCTCTCCCCCTCACACATGTTATTTTTAAAGGCGCTTTTAAATGATAATGACTATTTTTACTCCTTTTCCATCAAGCCGCGTGGGCTCACACAGAGACAGCAGCGGATGATTCATATCGGCTGGAGTGCTCCTTTTGTGAACTGCTGCCGCCACATCTCTGCTGTAACATGGCCTTCATAAAGATGAAGCCACGAAGGGCCTTGAAATGGATGGAAGCAACACAAACAGGGAGCTGTAAGCTCTGGGCTGACATTCCTGCCGCGAATCTATTCATAGCCGGTGGAGAAACTCAAGGTTTAAATGTCTTTATTTCATTCGCGCATTTGTGCGATGAGAAGCACTTCGCGCAACCGTTAGCGGTTTCGTCCTGTCGCGAATTCAAATGTTTTGCTAATAACGTGAACACGCACACTTTTGGCTGTGGTGGATTAGACAATGTGGCCACAATTCGTCTCTAAATCAAACAGCAAACAGGAACGGAAAGAATCTTGTGGAGTTGTGTCGCGGAGAGACGCGCGTGGGCTGAGCGACAGAGCTCTTGTTTTGCCGCTGCTGAAGTCCAGAAGCGAGTGAAAACACACAAAAAAAGCTAATGCTTTATTTCCAAACAAAGCACTTCTATGTGGCGCTTCTTGGAAGACATTCCTCTCCAGCATTCCAGAGCGTGTGGAGGTGGAGGTCTCGACCACTGGCTCTGAGGATAATTAAGTTTGTAATTTTTAATGAAATGTCCCACCTACGCACTCTGAATGTCCTGAAACCTCTTTGTCTCTGTCTGCCTGGCTACCTCTCTCTACCTCTACCTCACATATATAAATTACATATAATATACAGTATATATGCGTCTTATATATTATGCATAAAAAACATCTCATATATTATTTATATGACTAGTTTTAATTTTTTTTTACATGTATTATTAATTTTGTATTATAATGTAATTATAATATATAATACATGGTACATTTATTTTACATATATTATACATTACAATAATTAATATTATTTACACACACACACACACGTATATATAAATATATAAAAATCTATAAATAATCTAAAAATCTGAATATTACTACTATGAACTATTAATGACCTATGATTTAATATATATGATTTAATACATAATAATAAATTTCTTAATAAAAAATGTTGTGTTGTTAAAATATGTTTTATATTCCCAACCCTACTGTACACTATACATTACATAATATTACAACTATATGCTCTATCAAAAGCGATAAAAAGTATTCTGAAGCCTCTTCGCATTCAATGCGAGTTTGAGATGGAGAGCAGGAGGTAAAGAGATCACTTTGCCAGGGGTGAGTTCTCTCCCCACGCTGGCGGAAGTTCTTACTCTCCATGTGGGTGGTTTGGAGAAGAGCCCGTAGCAGTTAAGTGTGATAACAGCGTATCCACTGTGCCCACTGTGCTGTTTACTCACAACACTCAAACTCTCTTCTGCCCTGCGCATAACCTCCAGGATGTTTAGTCTTGATAAACTGTTTATGGAAGAAAAGAAGGATGAGATAATAGATATACTACCATATTTCTTTCAAGTCAGTACACCTCCACCATGTTGACAGAAAAAGTACAGACGTGTCAGCTTTTTAATTGATATGTATGTACGTGGCAGCTCGAGTTACTCTCTTATATAAAGCTTCTTTGTGGCACGTTTCAAGAACCATTTTAGGTGAGATCCTTTATAGCATTAAAAATATTCTAGATGGCCATTTTAGATTCTAAAGAACTGATTTAGAATTTTGTTTCCCGCTCTTTAAAGTTTTTCTGCGTGTAGAACATCTAAAACCTCTTTCCGGAGCCTTTTGTGCAATGAAACGTTTCCATGGATGATGGAGGTTCTTCACAGAAGCGTAGATGTGAATAAAGAAGTAACTTGGTTATAATTTAAACAGAAAATCACCTCACCGGTGGAGGAAGGGGGTGGATCAAACCATCTGTTTCAGCCCAAATGATTGTGTAGTTACGCACCTGCCCGTTAAAAGTGACTGACAACAGACGAGGTCATCTAGCCAGGGGTGGCCTTCTCTACTGCAGCTCACACAAGCACACAAATGGAAGAGTGCAGCTGGTGAGCAGGGAGGAGGTGGGCGGATGATGGCTGACGGGAGGGTTCGGAGGAGGGTGGTGTTGGGGTCACTGGAACTTGAGCACCGGAAATTGCTGGGCATGTTGGCAAATCCTTCACAGCGCAGTCTGTCACAAGAGGACGACAGGGACTGAAACCCTTCACACAGGATTAGCACACTGGCCAAGTATAGTCACAATCTGTTGGGTTTATTTTCACCGCTTAAAAGACTTACAGACCTGTAACAGTAATACTAGGACAATAGATACTGAGACACATGTTGTCTTAAAACCATTGTGTCTTGGTCGCTAACATGCTGTTACATGTAATTAAATAGAAATTGTAATGTAATTACATTTAATTGTATTTATTTATGTATGTGCATGCAATATATATATATATATATATATATGTGTGTGTGTGTGTGTGTGTGTGTGTACATACATAAATACATACACACACTTTAGTCTAATTAAAAACTGATTAAAAAGCCGTGACAAAAGCAGCTGCATTTTATATTATTAGAAGTAAACATAAAATAAATACATAGAAAACATAAGTAATAGATTATAAATAAAGTTTATAAATAAATAAACTATGCGATTGCATTTAATAATATATTAATTTCATTTTAATATTAATTTAATATTCTATTATCCATCTATGTATCTATCCCTTTTTTTAATATATATCTTTATATATATTACTAGAGTGTCTAATATGAGGAAATCCATTCTAATACTACTCCTACTCAGTGTTGGCAGATGTTGTGGAATAGATCGTTATTATTATAACAACAATACACAGCTATTTTGCCATCAGAAATAATAATTACTCATTTTAACCCTATTTCTTACTCCCACACAGGGATTATCCTTTTATCTGATGTATGCAAAAGCCAAGGGTGTCAGGTTGCAGCCTGTTTTGCCAAGACTTGCTTTTAGAGCAGAAGCCTGATCTCCTGTCAGGAAGTGCTGCAGGCGGGGACATTTCGCTCTAACCAGCCCGTACCTGGAAATACCAGCCTGTCCGCATGGAAAGTTGTTTTGCTCACTTAACAACACTGAGCAACACTTTATTCAAAGGAACTTGTATTCTCATTCTGCATCAAAGTTTAATGTAGTCTTTGAATCAGTGGTTAGCAGTAACTCTGTCAACTGAAGATTAAATATTATTGTGAATATCTATAATTCTGCTACGTATAAAACCAATATACGTCCCTTATTATTCTTATTTTCAAGTGAGGCAAAGAAAACAGAGAGACATTGATAAATTTGAATAGACAAAATAGCAATTTATTAATAACTTATCATTTCTTTACATTCGTAGCATTGGGGGGAGTGGTTTTGTAAAACAGCCCCTCCCCCCAACCAGGCCTTCGCTTTGAGGGGGAAACAAAACCCTCCTGAAAACCATCACTTTTCTCACAAAAAATTGCATGTCACAGAACTTCCCTGAACAGGAGACACAAATGTTCTCCCAGCTTTGTCAACACAGACCTCGAATCTTTGCACACACACAAAAAGAAAATCAGAGTTACTTGCTTCAGTTCTCCGACGTCCCCAGAAAATGTACAAAAAAACGAGTAGTATAAAGGCGTGTGGGTCCTAAATGGGCATGCATCTGAAACCCCGCCGAATAGCATTCGAGGAATGCCTCGTACACATACAAGTTCGGACGACCCCTCTGAACGTGCAAGCTCTTGCGGTCAAGTCCGCTAAAAAAGTACTGATGAAAAGAAGAAGCTTATGGGAACTGCTCTGAAAGGTTACCGCACAATAACACTCTTATGTACAGAACTAAGGCAAGAGAATGACAACTTTGATTGGTGATGGTGGTTAAAAGGCTGAGGAAGGCGGAATCATTCCGTAAAGCAAAAGTGGAAATATATTATACATATACACATTGCAAAAACCTGTTCAAATTTTTGGCATTTAACTCGTCGATAAAGATAATATTGATCGATATTCAGTTTGTTTACATGAAGAGGACGAAAAAAGGAGAAGAAAAATCTACAGCCGTTCCTTTAAAACAGGTATATTCTAACTACGGCAAGGCTTACCGATATCTTAATATACACATGTATAAATGTTTCAAAAATTTCTCCACACAAATAAGTTGGAGTACAGTACACTCTGCCATCATTACCGAAGGGAAGTCTCGTCCCAAAAACAGGCAAGTCTTCATTGAAGACAGAAGAGCACACCTAGAAAACGTCAAGGTGCAAGTGCTAAACAAAACAAATATTTGGAGTATTTGTCGTTGTTCAGTTCCAGTCAAGTCTCTTTGGCACACCAGCCCCAATATATCGGACGATCTTTCCATTTCCACAGTCTTTCCATGCTTGAATATGTATATATACGGAGAAATATATATATCTATATATCTATATATATATATATATATATATATATATATATATATATATATATATATATGGTTGTGTATGTATGTATGTATAAAACAAACTACTTTAAAGAGTCTTGGAGATATAGAGTCACATGATCTCTCTCCGTTAAACAGCAGCGTAGAAGCTCTGGGCAACCGCATGCCCCATCAGTGGCTACTCTGGTCGGCCGTCATCTCATGCCAACATCAATAACGTCAGGAACCCCTCGACAGGCGTCGAAATAAACTCACGTTCGATTCGAGTCAGGACGGGACCTCACGTGGACTCGAGAGGGTCCAGCTGGAAAACGTTGTGATTGGTCGGCGTGGTGAAGTACAACGGCTGGGTCGGAGCTGCTACTCTGTTGTCGCACGGGCTCTTGAGTCCCAACGTGCGCTCAAAGTCCAAAAGTTGGCCCATGAAGTTAAAATTGGGCGAGATGTTAGACTTCTTCATTTTGACTATGTCGTACGCGTCGTTCATGGACAGGTTGAGCTTCTGCATGAGGTACGCTACCGTTACGGTGACCGAACGGCTGATACCGGCCAGGCAGTGAACGAGAACGCCACACTTCTGTCCGCGGGCCTCATCTGAGGGGGGAAAAAAAAGATGAGACGGTTAGTTAACTGACTTATGAATATGCAATTGTACATAAGCTCGGTTGTCAGAATTCATTACTGTCCCAGCATTGACAAAAGGGGCCTCATTCAGCAGGATTTCTAGTGCATGACTGCAGGCTCAGAGCAAACAACCCGGCCATTTTCTCAGGGAACGTGACGTGGAAATGGGCTATTAAGGTTAATCAAATGATCCTTCCGCTTGCCAGGTTACTCGACAATGGTACCATTTGGGCGTGTAAATGTAGAAGTCATGGCAGCGCCCTGTCAAGGCTAACAGGATGTCAACACTGCCCTGTAAATGGTCCTCATTGTGTGGCGAAACATTGCTCTGTCCTAGATTACTTTCAATGCTGCTTGCTTCCTTCCTGTTGAGCTCAAATTACCGCCTCCCCCCTTCGTCTCCCGTTTCATCATAAGCCTTTGTGTCACAATTGCACAACCGCGGGATATGTTACTATGCAAACAATAAAAAATCTGTTTGGTTTCAAAACACTGAAAGGACCCGGTAGGTTTAATCAAAACTGGGACCGAATGAAAAGCAAATTAAAGCAACAATAACTGCGTTTGCTTACCAATAAAGCTGATGGCTTCTGGGAAAAACTGTGAAAGATTTTGGCTCCAGTGATCGGAGATGGGAATCTGCTTGTACTTGAACTCGCCGGCGTTCTCGAACATGTTAGGAAGATTAGGGGTCACGTTCAAGATGTACTTGATGCCAAACTCCTCCAGGATATCCAGGTTGGTCGAGTCCTTTGCGCAGCCCAGATACAGATGCGGCAGGATCTCCACGGGGAACGAGGGCTGGGGGTTGGAAAGAGGGCTGCCGTCCGAGTCGGTGGCGCTGCTTGGGTCTCGGTCGATGTCGGACTCGATGTCCGAGGAGTCGGAGCTGATCCGGAGCCCTCCGAGACCCAGGACCTGGGAGGTCGGTGAACTGCTGCTGGAAGAACCGTCGAGGTTCGTCTCGCACATTGTGGGAAATTCAGCTTGAAATTTGCTGAAGCCACCTGTAAAGTTAAAAATATGTTTAAAATTCATGCCTTAAAGCCAACCAAATATTTTTATACGAGTACCCATATTTTACATTTACAAATAATGACTAACATTTTTTTTTAGTTCACAAAAATAATTTTTAGATGCTAGTACTCTTTGTTTACCAGTAACTACTTGATTATTTACATTCCACTTAGATAATAAATCCAATAGATTGCGTATGTAGTGTACTCTAGTGTAAATTCCTATTGTTACTAGTCATGTTTTCGGTATGACTAGCTCTATTTTTAATTCCACTATAAAGAAGCCATTTAGAGGGAGTCAAAATGCAACTGCAACCAGTAAAACACAAAACATGGCGAGTATACGGAGATGTCTGCTTGTAAATCATAACTAGTTTCAAATAAATAATGACTAGTAATGTACATTTCAGTTGGAACACATACTAGTTGGAAGCATGGAGCACAAATTTGCTAATGTTAAAGGTAAATGGTGTTACTATTATCAATGGAACAGATCAAAACTAATGTTAATTAATAAGTCGCGAGTTACGAGTTACTAAATAAATACATAGCTTATTAGTACTTTAAGTATCTAGTGAATGGTTACAAGTGAAATTGAAAAACATGCTAGTCAGTACTTGTGAATGATTTAAAAATAAATTCAGGTAACGTTTTTAGTTGCAGTAAACCTAAAAAATACAGCAGGCAAAATCACAAAACGCGGTGGAAGTGAACGTACCCTCGAGATAGAAAGCCTTGTAGCCCTCGTCCTTCATTCTCCTGAGCAGTAAACCCAACACGGAGCCGCCGTCGATGTTTTCGTTCCACTCGCGGCTGTACTCGTCGTACAGCACGATAGTGTCCGTCTTGCACCTCCGCGCAAACCTCTCCCTGTCTTCCCCGTTGGAAAGCAGAGACTTGATGGGCAGGTTGCCCTTCTTGAGTCGCCGGAGCATGAGGCTCGGGATAGCCACGTTAATGGCCGTTTCGACGTGCGACGATTCGTAGAGCTCTTGCGCTCGGCAGTCCATAACGAGCAAACAGTCCCTGCGCGTCTCCAGCTGCTCCTTCAGCCACTCTACCGTCTTGCTTATGGCCATGACCGAATCCAACTGCACGGGTTTGAACTTATCGAGCATTAGTGAAATACGGTACGGCACCGTGAGACCTTAAACTGCGGAGAAGACGCGCTGCAAGAGGCCGTGGACGTTTCAGGCCTGGAGCATTGAAATTCTCAAGTCCAAGTCTCTTCTGCGCCGTCGAGATGATTAAAATCCTCGGGTTTTGCTTCGAGAGTCAAGCGCAGACCCGCTCTACTTCCAGCCCATTCATGCAACTGTGTGCATTTATCAATGACTCACACTAGCCAGTGAGTGCGCGAGCCACTGACGTTGTCTTCTCGTTATATAACCTCTTATCTCTCGCCGTCGATTTTCGCACGAATCGATCTAGATATCCAGCCGAATATCGATAGCACGCGCGACGTGCAAGCCAAACGCTTCGTAGCTTTATTTCCCTTCGAGATTTATCCCGGAGAAAGCAACGCTGCGTCCTCCTTCGCTCCAGTCCTAGATGCGCTCTCTGTCACCGCGAGCTAGTGAATGGATACAAGCGCGAGGCGTTTCAATGGATACATTATGTCGGCCAGCCAATCAGGAGGCGCCGAGCAAGCGTCGCCGTGGAAACGGGGCCGGATGGAACAGACTGTGTTGATGAATTGTTAATAAGTTTGTCATTCACAAAAACGGAAAGGAATTTCCGCTCCGGATCAGCGGAGTGCAAACAAACAGTAGAGAGGCACTGCGCGGGAAGGAAGGAGGAGTGCGAGTGTATTTGGTGAGGGGTCAATATACCTCATGCTCAGGTTACACACTTGAACTCCGTTTAGCCGCATTTCAGTTTCGTCCCGCTGCTGTTGGTAGCTCGGGTTGTCGAGTCTACTGTGTACGTCGCCGCTGAACAAAGTACCCAGCTAACAAATATACGCTGCTAACGTTAAGTTACAAAGACGTTTAGGTTTTAAAAAACAAACAAACAAACAAAAAAACATGTTCGGTTATTCGAACGTTAAGCGTTGTGTCGTTTTGCAGGTGTCATGGGAACGTTACTTTTGAATTTTCAAACACGAAATATATACGCGTTGCAGGAAAAACACGTTCCGTATCATGTTTTGTGCTAACATTATTGAAGACACGTGAACATTAGCTACCGGAAAAATGTTTTATAAAGATTCATATTTACAGACTGGGAATAACTTACGCTTCATATTAAACAATTACGATTACTGCACACAAAAATTCGCCCAAAATATCAACGCACACACACACACACACGCAAATGTTAATTTCACGAACTAAACAAATAGTGTCAATAAATACGCCATAAAATATACATGCATCAGAAAATTACAAATTTCCGGACAAAACTCCAGGCTTAGTACTTTCATCAATTAAATTGCATAATCATCCCCGTGCATAATAAAAACACCTAGACGACGGGTTTTATTGTAGCGTTTCCTTCTTTAAAGGTAATATGAAAGTATGATTAGATCAGGCAAAGCTCGCGTGTTTCCCTCTGATTATTCCCAATCAATGAAGGTGGGAAGCGTGCTAAGCGATCGCCCAATAAACACATAAATAGAGCCATCAAAATAGTTTAACACCGGACGCGAATTGTGAGTTTCTCCTCGCCTCCTGCAGTCATTTCCTAACACTGAAGCCCGTGTCATCTCGAGATAGCATGTGCGCAAGCTTTGAAATATCGCTCACAAATCCTTCAGCAGCTGCACCGGATTCCTGCGCCTACATTAAACCAGATGTCTTTGATAATACTTTTACATGTCGTTACCCACCATTTTATAATTGCTATCGGTTTCAGCAGAACGAGGTTAATTTGAATTGCATGCCGATAAACCGAAGCCCGGCGTTCGCTTAAAAGGTCAGGGCAGGTCTCTGGTGCTCAGAAACGCCGGAGCTCGAAAACGCTATTCAACGTGGTCGATTTGCATAAAATAGGCGAGCGAAAGAGAAAAAAAATATATTTATATATCATTTTGCTCAATCGCGTTTACAGGTTTGCTATAAACGAACCTCTGGAATTAAGACAATAATGCTGATGAAATACGTGTCGAGAATGACCGCAGCAGACCAGATTAGGGTGAGCTGATTAACATGTTGTCAGACATCCTGTCTCCTGTGTCATTTGGCAGTGAATTGCTCTTTAATTGTCCATCAAGGCTCTCTGTCATCATTCACATGCACAGCGGTCGCATGAGCCAAAGGTGTGTTCAGTTTCACCCCGCTTAACATATGAAACACCACACAGCGTCTAGATAATGGCCATTATCCTGGAGCTTGTGGAGATCCTTCTGGGGAGGCTGCACCGTATTCTCATTGTAATCAATTTTGGCTGCTTTGCTGCCCGAAGATAATGCTTCTGGATGAGCTTTTGTCTTCGGAGACCAACTGAAAACCTATAAACCACTTAAAAATATATAATATACATATATACAAAATAATAATAATAAATATTAGAACAGCATCATGATATAATAAAACTAATACCCATAGCACACAAAAATGAAATGGCTGCATATAAAATATAATATTTTGTATATAAATATAATTGGAAGTGGCAGACTGCATTACACAGAATAATAGTAATAAAATAAAAATATTAGATTTTTTTTAACGACATTATAAAGACAAAAAAAGAGAGAAAAAGTAAGGACTATTTCATCACATACATTTTAATCACATACATCACATACATTTTTAATAATAATTGTCGCCAAAAAGAGAGAAAAAGTAAGGACTATTTCATCACATACATTTTAATAATAATTAGCTTGTCGCCAACAAATTGCGCCTTTTAAAATAGCTTTTATGCAAAACCAACAAGCAATATTCGCAGAGACTTAAATGCTTTGGTTAAACTTGACTAAACTGAGTTAAAGTTAGACTCTCCTTTAAACGGACACACGCAGGTCGTCCGGCTCCGGCAGCAGGCCTGCAAACTGATAACAGCTCAGTTCTTCCTGCTATTATCACAGAGCGATGATATCTGGCGCGTCTGAAGCAAACACGGCAGAAAACAGCTCTGTGGTGGTGCAGAACAGGTATTTTTCCTTTAGCCAAATGCGAGTTATAGAACATTTGCAGTGGCGCGTGAATTGCATTGTTTATGCCCAAATATATTCAAATAGGTAGGGCAATTTTTAGGATGGGGTGTATAGGTTCGGGGGAGAGTATTGACAGGTTTTTTGACCCCCCCTTCCTCAGTTCCTGGGTGGGACTGGATGTTTTGGGAGTTTCTGCCGCTCACCAGGCACACTAGTCTGAGGTTTAGACAATGCCGGCTCCGCTTTTATCTGCGGCTCCATCGGGCCGGGTCTCTGTCCTGCATCAGGGTCTCTGCTGACCCCCCATCATCCCTGACAGCAGCTCACGGGATGAAAGGTCAATCTGATTGTGTTGTGGATCACCAGGGTTTCTCTTTTCTTAAACTAACTGCCGTCCCCACCTCCCCCTTCACCTGTGATACAGTGCGGCTTCCTGCTCCCGTGATGTTTACTTCCTCTCTCACTGTTGACTTACTTTTGGAGCTCTTTGTGTGCTGATTTCTGCTGGGGGTTGGTGCACTTTCACAAACAGCAGAACTGCTCATAATGTGTGTAAATAAAGCCGCTTGAGAGGTTAAATGCAGGTGACAAAAGTCATTAAAGTGATTATTTAAATATTCAGTATAACAATGGCTGAGGTGAAGTGGCTGTTCTTAGCATGAATACATTTATATTTAATATATATAATCGAATACACTGAGGTAAGTGGTTGCAAACTATTTGTTTTAGCTACATTTAAATTTAAAAAAAATGGGAAGGGTAGTCAACTGAATTTATTTTGCTAAAACATTGATTGCAAAAAATAATACAAAATATATATATATATATATATATATATATATATATATATATATATATTAAAAAATTCTATTTCAATTAATTTCTGTTTTTAAAAGTAATAATAATAATAAATATTTTAAGCAGTGAATCAGCATATTAAGACTGTTGAAAACTTGGCTTTGCACCACATAAATAAAAACCTTTCATTTAGCTATTTTACATAATACTTTACAGTATTATACCATTTTTACTATATTTTTAATAAGGCAAATAAACTTCTTTCCAAACATTAAAAAACCTAGTGACCCATTGCTAGTGCACCAAAATAACAATAAAAATAAAAACCATCACAATAATGTCTAATTTAGTACAATTTCCTTTATCCTACACCTATGTAAGGCACCTCTTAATGCAACAATGTCTAATAATTTTAGCAGTCTGTCTGTTTGAATAAGCCTTGTTTGTGTTCTTAGTAGGACAATAAATGGGTTTGCCTTAGGCTAAGAGGAGGGACACATTAAAGGACACTCCTGGGAATCTAATAGAGGTTTCAAGGCTGGGCTGGTTTTAGTGGATCAAAACAGGAAGCAGAGCCACGAGGGTCTCTCCAGAGAACCGCAGTAAACAAACAGCCTCGGTGGGCCCTCCAACATCAGCCATACAAACAGGAAGTGCTGATGAGAAATTGTTCAGATGAAACTGAGATCCAACGATTTGAAGTCAACAACAAGCCATTAAGTCACCGGACAGCCTTTACTCTGATTGATTTGTCTTGCAGTACATTATTCATGTGATTTCATGCATACGTATAATGAGTCATTGGAATGTAAAGATGTCCAGGACACATTATCGACCAAGATATATTCATCTATAAAAACACCCTGCCAGGCGTGTTGTTGGACCACCCTGAAACACATGAGCCCATTGTGATAGCTCATTTTCAATTGTTTCTACAATCTCCTGAACTCTGAAATGTCACTTTTAGAAAATTGCAATATTTCTTCTACTAAAGGTAAACTTTTAAATTTAAAGTGTGTATATGTATAATTTTTTGTGCAAATGTAAATGTCTTTTTAAAGCTTTTTATGTGACTCAAATAAAATGTCCGAATATTTGGATTAAAAGTCTTAGTCTGGTTTATTAGTACAGTAAAATAAATTGAATGTGAAAAGTACTCTCTTGTTGGGTTATAAAAAATCTACCGCTGGGTGAAATGTATGTTTGAGTTTGATATTTTATTTATTAATGAGTTGAAGAAATAATAACTAAATAATAAACATTTTGTAAAATTGCTTATTAATACATTTTCACCTTTGGAGGGTATATTTCACTGGGTAGTTTTTGACCCAGCATTTTTGAAGTGTAGCAAATATAACCAATAAGAGCATTTAATGCAACCTGGGTATAACAAAAAGAAAGTCAAATCTGTTAAAAATTAAAAAAATCTGTTAGCTTTAACAGAAATCATCTCCAGGGAAGTAAAAGTGCCTAAAGTTGAAGAAACACCCAAAAACACATTCTCTCCAGTCATCCCTCCCTCCGCAGCGAGAGAGAATGTCCTTATTTCAACACATTCTTGATGAATGAATCTGAGCGGCCGTGAGCTGTTGAGAAAGACCCTTCTGCAAGGCGTCATTCCAGACCCAGCTGTTTTCCTCAACCCCTTTAACAGAGGTCTTGCAGATCCTGAAATATGACAGGAATTTGTAAACAGAGGCAGACAGGAGGCCCCGGGGTATCCTGGGTAATAGCTGAGAGAGGGGAGGGTAATTGAAGGAGAGCAGGATGAAGGTTATTATGTGTTTGTATGGCAACTGAGGAGCTGATGGCGTGTAATTACAGTGCTGGCTGAGAGGGGAACACTTTATATCCTCTTGCAAGTCCCAGCAGCGACCCACTGGTCTGTGCTGAGATGTAATGGAAAGGCAAATTGCAGAGTAATAGTGGAATGTGTTTATTCTGTCCTTTAACTTCCAGTATATTTGCACCTCGGTGCTTTGTTCTCTTGTACGAATGCGGTACGCTATAATGACTGCAAATATTTTTGTAAAAAATAAATAAATAAATATATATATATATATATATATATATATATATATATATATATATATATATATATATATATATATATATATAGAGAGAGAGAGAGAGAGAGAGAGAGAGAGAGAGAGAGAGAGAGAGAGAGATAAGGTGTCATTTTATATGGTATTTGTACTTTTAAAAAAAAGTTCATGCAAGGTGGATGTTATAAATCTGAACTCTTGCGGTTTAATTTGTTGAAACTGTCAAAATGAATCTCGGCTCTCAGCAGGGGTTCTCTCACATCTGTGACGAGAGTTACACAAAAGTGGCAGGATTCATATTCAGCCTTGCTTCACAAAGACATAAAAGCTGCTCGGAAAGCGGCTTACAAGGCTGGACCACCCACCAAGGCTGAGTGTTCGTCCAGCACATGCCCATTTTTAGCCAGGTAAGTCAGACCCAAAGCGTTGCGTCAGCCCTCGAAGAGTTTCAACAGTTCCTCAAGCAAGAGGCCAGAGTTATTCTGGATAGAGCCGCTGGAGACGGTCGATAGGCCGGGAGCTCGAGTGCTACGCCACCCCACTAGCATATTCACAGCATCTCTTTTATCCCTCTTTGAGGGGAGTCTCTCACAAAGGTCACGCTATATGAAGGTGTAAGGATCCAAAAAGCAGTCCTGCTACATAATAATATCTGAAGTACTTTGCTCCGGGACCACCCACAAGGTTATGGGCAGTTTCACCCCTTCAATGGGAACATTGTTTCCCCTCTTTGGAGAAAATCAGATATTTCGTTTAGCCAGATCAAGACGGCCTGAAACAATTACTCAAGTGCAATTCGAACTTTCTCACGGGCAATTGAGACAAATGATCAGAAAATCTTAAGGGGCCTCAATCCCGTTTGGTTTAAAAAACAGAATAGCACGTTAAGGGTTAATGCAAACGGAGAGGGTGGCAGTCATTGCGTTCTCGGACTGGCATGCTGGTCTGCCCATATTTAATGCCCAGACTAAACAAGTCCTCAACCTAAATAAAAGAGTGATGAATCTTCAGTTGAGTTTACACTTGGTAGTACCATCCCAAAACGGTGTTATTCACTTCTTAGTTGACTTTAAAATGGGCTTAAAATTATTAGCCAACTTGCCATAAGAGAACCATAATGTGTCCTTAAATGTAAAGGTTCTTTATTGGCGTTGATGGCTCCATGAAGAATCTTTGTATGTATGGAATCTGCATGTTCTGATTTAGATTTTTAAATTGTTCTTCACATTACAAAAAATAATTTTTCAAAAGATCATTAGAAAATCACAGGTAGGTGAGTTTAATCAGCATTGAAGCTAAACTCTGCAGAGAAGTGGATCTTGCGAGCCAGATTTGAGGATCTCTATTCTACGGCATTGCTGTTGTACACAAAGAATGGTTCCAAAAGTTAAAGAACCATTTTTGGCTTCCTAAAAAACCTTTCGGTTCACCGTTCTCGAAAGAACAATTTTAGGAACCTTTTTCCACTGTAAAGAACCTTTTGTGCAATGGAAAGCTTCCACAGATGTTAAAGTTTCCTCATGGAACCATAGATACCAATAAAGAAGCTTTATTTTGAAATGTGTAGGTGTACAGCACTCACTCGAGAGCTTCTGGATGCTAGCAGACAGTCAGAGCACTTGAGGGAAAACAGAAGCTGCGATAATTACAGAGGCTGAGGTCGGGTGAGCCCCCACCAGCTGCGGATGTCCGTGCCGCTCGTCAAAATCACTGTCAGCATGCGAGTGTGTTAAAGCTGTCATGGTCTGGCGGATGTAGGTTTAACAAGAGGAAAAGAGCAGATGCAACTGAATCATTTCCACCTTCTCATTTTCGCAACCTGCAAAAGTGTGCGAAAGGAAAAGGGGTGAGATATTGCAGGTTGTCTTTGTATTTTCACTTCAGCAAATCTAACAGGAAACGCAACTCGCACATTCTTTGCTTAAACACGAGGGAATAGCAGATCCACACATTGGAATTCCTTTAACTCAAATACCATGTTTTTAGTAGAAACTCGACGCTAAATAAACCCAATTTACAATATTTCATGCAAATAGTTTTGTACAAAAACATTACCTTTATAGAAAAAACAAATGTCCATGAAGGTCCAATCAGTGAGCGGTAAGCAGATTGTAAAAGAAACATACAAATGAGAACTACAAATTAGTCATGAAATAGTAACTAATTATCATGAGTGTATATTAAGCATAATTGTCAGCATGTGCTTTAAATTTAGGCATTTGAAGCTAGGCTAACGAAACCTCTTGCAGTTAACTAAACTAAGCTAGCAATATTTGTATGCAAAATGTAACTTTTTTTAACCACATATAATTTAAATTATAGACAGGAATGCTAGAATGAGCTAACATTTGCTTAGCAATATACAGTTTAATGTAACTAGCATAATGCTAACTCCCAACACAGCAACATTACACAACATTAAGCACATTACATACTGAACATTAACCCAGCAGTTTAGTCATTTTAAACTAGCTCAACTCAGTCTCTTGAGTTTAATAGCTTAGCTAGCAATAGCACATAGTAGCATATCAAATATAGTTTTTTTTGTTTGTTTGTTTTGTTACCACCACCTAAAACCTGTTAACAATGTCAGGGACCTGTTTTATTAAAACAAATTTACCAGATAAGGCAGGCTTATTTCAGTTAGTCTATTGCCAGTGGTAAAAAAATAAGTCAGACTAACTGAAATAAACCTGTCTTATTTGGTCAGCTTATTTTATGAAACTGGTACACGATTTGCACTGCAATATGTAGCATAATATAACTACCACAATGCTAACTTCCAAAACCCCTGCCTGGTCTCAGTAATGTTACGTTACTGCTAACAAAAGTTATACAATTTGTTCATGTAGCTGTTGTTCAACAATTACATTGTTTCAATAAAGAACGAATTTTAGATGCATAAACAGTGAATATTTAACGGTAGCTTAGCTAGCATGACGCACCACACATGACAAATCAACCACAAAAGCTTTTTTTAAAGAGCTCAACCGTATGAACAGACATAAAAACATCCTTCCAGTTAATCTCACAGCGAGACAGGCCTGAGACAAAGAGCATGCTGCCCACCTCAGCGTGACGTACCCATGCCAGCTTGTTGGATCAAGGTTTGCGTACGAAACACTGTCATCCCATCATCCAGGCGGGCTGCCAGGATGGTCTCGAGCGCAACAGCATCTTAAGAGATTAGGAAATGCTTCTTAACCTGCTTAACACAAAACTACCTTGGCACAAACACAAGCTCACCTGACCAAATGTGACAGCCATTTCCACAACAGATCACAGCAGGCAAACGCAAGTGAAAGCACAAACTAGAAAGCAAAAAAAAAATAAAATAAAGAGATATCTTTAATATCCTAATTGTTTCACTTACACAAAAGCCAGATTTTAAAAGAGTCTTCCAGATTTTTCAAACGAGCTTATTCAATATGTGCCGTTTACAACAATGCTACAAAAGCTAGTAAACTAGCTAAGGGGAAATATCTATATAACCATACAATTCAATAAGACCAAAACACAAAAATATTAAGTTTGACAAATGTTCATTCTGAACTAATGCAAATGCAGCTAGGTTGCTAATGTAGTTAAACAAATCATATTTGCAATAAACTAGCTAGCTGAACTATAATTTTATTTAGCCATGCCGGTAGTCACTAATGTAAAAAAAAAAGCGAATTCATGTTTTTCTGGCTACTGAAATAAAAAAAAAACACATAGCTAAGCAGCTAGTCACTAATTTAGATAACCCTGCTAAAAAAACAGCATATGCTAGTTAGGTATGTTTTGATGCTGGCAAAGGACCAGCATAAACCAGTAAGATGACCATCTTAAACCAGCAAAGGACCAGCTGAAGCCAGCATCCAAGTTTCATACCTACTAACATACCTAACCAGCATATGTCGTTTTTTTTTTAGCAGGGAAGCTAATTTACAACAAACTAGATACTGAACTGCTTAAAAATGTAGCCAGACTGCTAGTTGCTAATGCTGGCTAAATCTAATTCATGCTAAGCCAGCTACTGAACTATTAAAAAAGGTAGCTAAGCTGCTCGTCACTAACTTTGCTTAATTTGCTGTATAGTAATTCTTTATAGTTTTTTTTTGTTAAATTTAGGAGTAATAATGATATTATGATGCTAACTGTATATATAAGCATTAGCTTTGGTCCATATTCTCGTTTATATAAATTAATATGTATTATTAATTAAATAAACATAAATTGTCATTTAAAAGCAGTAAACTAAGTAAATGTCTATTGCAACGTTTAATAATAAAATTAGGGCAATATTAGAAGTGAGTTATATTTATCCAAAATAACAATAGTTGCATTGTAACTGCTTTCTTTTCTACCCACGAGCATCCACTTACAAACCACACCTGGGACTATTTAAACTCAACATACTTCTGGTCAAAACGTATTCGCAAAATATACAAGAACAACCTATAGAAAGCAAGTTCATGCTAATTGCCATAACAACAGTTAATGACTTAGCAATGTTCTTTTTCCTTCTACAAATCACTGCTAACATTTGCACAACATTAACGCAACCATTTGGTTTTGCTTTTTCGATTAGCCAAATCATAACATGGTGAACAGCAGGACATTAGCATGTAGCCCCTTGCTACAGCACCAAAAAATCTGACTAGCGCTGAGAGGGTTTAAACCAGATGCAATTACTTCCTAGCTTCTTTCACTAGCTCATCCTCTTTTCTTGTCCTCCTCCTCTCTATCCTCTCAGCCTCCGTTCGGTGACAGATGGGTTTGGGACATCCGGCCGAGGGTCGGGACTTAGGGAAGCGGCTAATCTAAAACAAAAACAGCAGTTGGCAGGTACCACCCCCCTCACCCGAAGACAAGTTGAGTGATTAGAAGAGTTGAGAATGGCCGAGAGCACCTGGAGAGGATTATAGACAAGGAGACTCACACACAAAATGCTCTGTTCTCTAGGGCACTGCTTTGTTGGCACTTTTTAGGATTAGCAGGGCCTTCCCATAACACACCTGCACCTCAGTGTGGGATGGATGGTGACCATTAGCTTACATAAAGGCTTACAGACAGGAAGAAGACATGACATAAGTGGACTAAGCGTGTATTATCCTACTACGTGTCATAAAAAATTAGGTAACCGAGACACACGGTCATTGCATAATGCTGCTTGGAGTATTATGCTGCATCTAATAACATGCAGTAGGTTAAGACAATTGCAGAGCAATTTCTGAAAGAAGAGGATGATTCATTTGAAGGAATGTGACATATTGAGAGAGGACGAAAACAAATTATGAGGATTTCAGCTACACCTAACAAGGATTAGTGTTGTGACAAAAAAATGGGTAGATTTTTAATAAGCGAATAAAGGGAGTTTCACAAAGTTCAGTACACCCCCAAAACAAATTAATTTAAAAAATAAATGTTATTATTATTTAAAATTACATTAAAATGCATATATTTACTTATAAATGTATGTTTATTTTTATATTTATTATATATGTATATTATTCTGAAAGTAGTTTATTAAATACAGTATTTTTATCATATTTTATATTATGAATTATGAATTATAAGAGAATAAAATAATGTATTAAAATTACATCTAGGTTGCAAAAGAGAGAGTTAGTAACAAAAAAACCTAAATTATATTTAAAAATAATAATAAATTAGTTTAATATTATTTTATAATAGTTTTATTATAAATTATATTTAAATGTATTAATTTAGTTATTTAAATGATTTTGATTATGACATTCATTTAGAAAATATCTATCATTTACATTATATTTATAATATGCTTTACAAATATACACATTTTATATTAATATTGTATTAAAATTATATTTCAGAAAGAAAATTAAGCTTATTTTTGAGGTTTTTTGTAATGTGACATTATTTTGAGTATATATGAAAAATCATTATACAATGCAAAATGAGAAATCTTCCTTTCCATCTATACAACAACATTTATTAACAAACAGGCCAATATATAAATATATTTGTTTGTTATTGCATTACAGCAATACTTAGATTTGCTGGCAGATTCTTAAAATGTTCTTAATCAAAATAGAATTCCTACTGTATTTCTATTTTGGGGTGAAACGACTTATAAGATTCACCCACAGAAACATTAAAAAGTTATTAAGTTGATGTTTGCAGCAGACTTCTCTTCAAAGCACGAAAGGCTCAGGTAGCTCAGAGCAGAAGCCTAACTTGACCTAACTTTCTCAAGCTAAAGTGAAACTCTGTCACGCAGCCAATCCAATCAGACCAGATGGAAGGCTGAGCCACGGAGGACAATGAGCCTCACCGTCACATACACTCCTCCAGGATGAATTGACAAACAACACTGGTTCATTCAGACCCACTCCACCCGGCTAGACTCAAACCCAAAAAAACAAGAGCGGGTGTAAAGAAGGAAGATTACACAGACGTCTCCACCTGCCAGCTCTCTGTCAGGAGGCATCAAGGGAATAGGCTGAAAGTCTTGCTTAAGGAAAAGCCATCAGGATTGAGATATGGAGATGGAGTCTGGATGCACGAGTGGCACATGACTGAGCAGGCACATGGACCCAAGAACAGAAAAGACGGCTGTGATCCAGTTCTGCACACAAGAAAACACACACACACACACACACACACACACACACACACACACACACACACACACACACACACACATAATGGCACAAACTTGTGGTGTGTTTCTGTAGCCACACTTCATTTTAAATAAAATTAAATGCCATTTTAAAAATATAACACATAAAATCTAAGAGATTGAGGCTGGTTGTCACAATTTTTACTCTAGTAGTTTTAGCTGGGTTTATTAATGCACACAGAATTTGTAATGTGGACAAAAACTTCCAATATGCTAATTATATTGTTGTTATTTTTTTATATCAGCTTGATCATTAGTATTTATACATACTAATACAAAAGGTTTACATTACAAAAATGCTGATATATGTATTGACAGTATCAAAAATGTAAAAGCAAAGTTTTAGAAGATACAATATATATTATAAATGTATAGGCAGATAATAGGTTTATTTTAGTTACTACAAGCTAATATACATTTTTAAAGATATTTTAAATCAATTTATGAAAATCTCTCAAATGGTAAACAATGTAAAAAAAAATAGATGACATACTTTATAATTGATTGGCTAAATTATAATGATACATTTAAATTTTAGGCAAGTGTAAAAACTTGTTCACCATAAGTAGTATAGTATAGTAAAGTACCAGAAGTCACATATTAATAAACAATAAATTCAGCTTATTATTTCCATAAATATAATATTCTATAAACCTAAAAGTAGTAACATTCTTAGGTTTTAAATGCTGTCAATATGCCAATAAAGAACTTTTAGTGCATATGCTTACGATTACTAATAAGACCACATTGTCTGCAATTAAAAAACAATATATTTTTTTCCACAGGAAGTTCCGTTCCTCTTTTTGTTTCTACAGTACAAAGAAAATATGCTTTGACGAGGTCAGATTTCTCAAACAGGTTGTGGGGAGACAGGACGGATGTTCTTGCTTTTGCAATGACCCCTGGCAGGACCTCTTTCCAGTTAAAGGACCAGTCCCATATGTGGAAGGTGGGAAGTTCCGTACGTCCTTATCAGCAACAGGGACAGCCTGTTCCCACATTTCCTCCTCCAGCTGAATGGACATGAGAAAGAAAAAACAGATATCTATGAAAACCGGAAGCTCATGAGACTTTACGGGAAAAGGGGCCTTTTCTAGACTTTGTGAAATGTAAGCACAACAAAGAGTATAGGGTAGTTTGAGATGTGAGAGGAAATTGTAGCGACAGAATCAATGTTGTTGTTTTTTTTTAAATCAGAAACAACATTTGGAAAATCACAATAAATGGTTTAAAAACTCACCAACACCAATGACTTCATACATCAAGGGCATTTTTGGGTGAATAAAAAGACCTATTGAGACAAACTGTTTTAAACAATCAAAAAGACAGATGTGTAAAACATCTTTACTAACCACTTCAATGTAAAACACAACAAAACCTGTTTGGTGTGAAATAAAAACACACTTTTCTCTTTTCACGCTCCTCCGAGATTTTATTAAGTGCAGCTGTTGTAATCAACACACCTCTGCGTCTTTTGAACTTGACATCTCTCTTCAGAAAACCCACCAGGTTTCTTCTGTTATTTAATCAAAGAAACCTTAAACACACTTGGGGTCAAAGGATTTGCTACAGGCCGTGCAAATGTTCAAAAAGCGTTGGGCTTAAAAAAACAGTTTGAGATAAGAGCACAGGGGGTTTTCGGTTAGCAGGGAAGACTTTTTTAAAAACAAAGGAGGAAAGTAGATGGGTGAGGGGTTATTAGGCCATCGCACTTTTTAAAACGCCTCTCTTTTTAAGGAGATTTTGACACTTTAACGGTGCGTGTTAACCCAAGCCATTGTTTTTGATTCATCATTTCAACCTAATTTCCATTGCAAATTCTCAGACTTAACTCTTTTGCAAACGCCTACAAGATTCCATCAGTTGTGATAAAAATAGTGCAAATGCTCGGTTATTCATAACAGCGAGCGCTATGAATGTGTCAGGATTTTAATTACTCAAAGATAATAATGATATATTTATACGACCAAATTTAGGTTCTACACAGTATTATAGTAGTATGTACATTATGTAGATTATTACTGAAAAATGGATGGATGGATATAGACAGACAGACAGATAGATAGATAGAAAGATTGACAGGTAGTTAGTCAGTTTAAAGGACAATAACAATTTAAAATCTCAATATCCCATGAGGCTGGAACTAGTTTATGTTCCAGCCAAAAATAATCAAGAAAGAGGCGAAGCCATCTGTCTTTGGAAAACACCCCCCTCAGAAAAAAAAAAAAAAAAAAAAAAAAAACAGGTGTGAGGGTGCTTTAAAACACAGATGCTAATCGCAACTAGAGTTTTAAAGCCACAGATTTCACGAAAAGTGCATTAGGGATTTATAACAAGTAAAATAAGTGAATCCGCCTTTCAGAAGAATTCAGCCTTAAAGACTAAAATGCTTCGAAACAGCAGATAATTCTAGTCCCTGAATACGATTGGCCAAGCAGCTTTCAAGAGTTTCAATGTTTTCTCTAACCCACTCATTGCTAGAACAAGGTTTTCTCTCAGTTCGGAAACTTCCACTTCAGTAAGGTCTCCGAACCACGACAGGTGTGTACCTATCTTTAAACTTTCTATATTTGTTGAAAAGGAAAACCTCTCAACAGACGTTCCCCTAAATGAAAAAAATGGAGCAAGTTTCTTTTGTGCAGGTGGCATTGCAGAAACAATACAAGTGAGCTAATTTACATTACTCCATCTTTATCTTTTTTTTTTTTTTTTTTTTTTTCCTTGAACAGAAGGTCAGAGGGAATTTCCTCAAAGTGCTCTGATTCAGTGCCAACCAGGCCTGGCTAGCAGGAGGAAGAACTAGTCCTCTGATGTCTGTGGGGGAGCTAAAGATAATGTTTACCTTCCCTTGCCTCGTAAGCAAGCAACCACTTTACCATATGTGGGTCTTGCAAGAACCTGCATGTGCACAAATCCATAAACACAGGCACATGCACAAGCAGACAGCCTCACACAACTGCTTTTACACAGGAACACATGCATTTGCTTCTCTTATCTTCTCTTTGTTCTCCATTCACAAGTTGGTTGCTCTAGCCCTTTTTTGGTGCCCCACCAGAGACAAGGGTCTTGTGTTATGCACAGAGAGGTCATGAACACACCTGGTGTCGGTAAGAGACTCTGTGCTACACAGGAAGTGGTTAAAGAAGTTAGTTTAGTAATTTGCACATGCTGGAATTTTTCTTCATGTTCACGACAAATTCTTTATATATGAAATGTATAGTGAAAATGAAAAAGCATGTAAGTAATCAACCAGAGTGGTTTGTAATACAATCTGAATAGCTAAAAAAAATCAGCCACATCTTTTTTTTTTCCTTTGGGAAACTGGTCTAAATTATTTGTTTTTACCGCCTTGCTTTGGTTTTTATGAGAAGAGTTTAGCAGAGCTGCCACAAACAGAATGATGCAGTACACAAAAAAACAAATGAGAACCGCTGGGCCCTTCTGTCGATTGGCTCACTGTTTCCGCCTGACCCCCACCCAGAGGAAAGCCACAAGGCTGTGGCTGATTGAGGAAGAGTAAACAAGGCTGCAAGTGTCTCTGAGGACACTTACTTGGCCTTACATGCACATGCACAAACCATTCGTGCTGCCTGGGCCTTAATCACACCGGAGACTGTAATTGATTCATAGTGGTCTATATTTACATAATACATGTGATGCAGCAGACACAACCCAATCTGGACACTGTAAAAATCCATGCATGTTTGTCTTCTCTATCAGTCTCTTTCCTGATATGTCTTGCTCGCTGCTGTCAAAACATGACCGAGATGTTGTCTTAGCTGCAGCTGTCCTCTTACCATGACTTTTTTTTTGGGTGAGAATGCTGTATGATCCCTCAAATCCCCTTCAGCCCCTCCCTCATCCTGCTTTGTGTCTTTTCATCTTGTGTCCTTTTTTTTTTTTGCATTGTTAAGTCCAATGTTCTCATTCGGAATGACACAGCTGGATGTCTTTAAGCTAAAAATGAAAAAAGAAAAGGGATTTGTCATGTCCCCCCCTGCAGGCCAGAGGAAGTTACCACTGAAATGAGGACCACCGGGGTTGGGTATCCCTCACACAGATGATCCCTCGGCTTCCTCATCTGATCCGTCCACTTGCTGTGCCTGTTGCAGAAGCAGGACCTGGTTTTCCAAGCATGTCCTTAATTTGTCTTCAGTCAGAGTAAGACGCTCTTCGAGGACGGCAACCGTCTGAGAGAAGAGTCAACAGATAAAATTGTGATCGCATTTCAAGTCTGTTGTTTATTGTCAGTAGAGTAGCAAAGCACAGCTGTCAACTTGTGAAATCTGCATGGAAGTCTTTCACCGTTGCAATAAAATTACAGCTTGAAATGACTGGATTAGAGTAGAAAAACAAACTACATCTGATCTGATTTGCGTTGCAGATCTAGAAAAACAGGACTAAGATGACCTAAAAGTGGTTTACCTGGGTCAGGATGTCCAACTGTTGCACAATGTTCTCCAGAGTGCTAGTAAGGCTTGATGGGATACCCGAGCGCTCCTCTCTAGATGCTGTTATGCCAACAGCAAACCTTTCTTCTTGATCTTCATCCTCCACTTCTCTGTCTCGCGTATGTACTCGACCTATACTCGAAAAAGGCTGATCCTTGCCGCTTGTTGCACTGTCATGGCTTCTCATATCCTGAGGAATGGAAGGACACCAAAATTAAAAGTTCAGTTATGATTTACTTACGATGGTCCAAATCTATATGATATTTTTTCTACTGTGGAACACAAAAAGAGATGTTTAGAAGAATTTTCCATGTGATTTTTAATAATAAACACCTAAAAATAGGTAACGTTTTTGATCTGATCCTTTGGTCTGAGCTATTTTATGGCTTCACAAGACTTTAAGGACTATTTTTAGTGTGTTTTGTGGTTTTTAGAGCTCAAAAACATTGGCCTACATTCACGTTCATTTTATTTAGTAATTCACAAAATTATTTTGTTTACAGAAACACCAAAACCAAAGTTGCAATTTTAACTTTGGTCAATGGCTTCGGCCTTCCAAAATAATTTTGGCTGAAAAATGTATTTATTTTTTTAAAGATTTTCACTTTTCAATATTTGAGTGCATGGTTGGTGGTGATATATTTTAGTGCTTCAGGTGTCCAGAGTTTGAATCCTGCCACATACACCTTATCTGATACCGCTTGCCCACCCTTTTCCCAATCACTCCATTGTCCTATCAAACACAAAAGCACCAAAAAAATAAATAAATAAAAATTATCAATACATACTAATGCATCACTAACTTTATGTGATAACATTTCTTTTTCATGCATTCTATGGATAAAAGATCACATATGTTTGGACTGACATTAAGGTCATTAAATGGTTTTCATTTTTCAGGTTCACTGTTAAATATAGATCAACAGGAAATGTAAAAACCACATCAACATAATTTCTTTGCTAATAAGATCTGAAACATGGAATTAGTACATGGGCCTCTGCCCCTATCATGCATACAACCAAAATCCTGACCCGCTCCAGAACAGAGAGACAAAACGATGAGGAGGAGGGGAGGGTCATACATTCCTGCCCTAATGCAGGAAGAAAATCGATTGCAGCCCCTTACTTCCTGTGCAGCGTCCTGACTTCAAAGCACAGGCCTGAGAGACAGCATCACGGCCTAGGAAGGGAGGGGAGGAGGTGAACAAAGCTGTCAGTGTGTGGAAGGGTCCGTTCTGGGGTCCTCCGGCACCCACCAGCCACATCTGGGCAACATCTGCTAGCCTCATTTACACGCTTCATGCTCAGACCTCGCTCACGCTATGCTCCAAACCTTGCATTATCTTCTGTGCATTCTGTAACCTTGTGGAAAGCAGCAATTGGAAAATATCATCTGTTCTAGAAGCAGTGACATGTCATTTGTAAATGTAACTGGAAGGTGAAGATCTACGTGTTTTCATGATGTTAAGGTTCAAACCTGTAAATCTACACTACGGAGGGGACTGCTAAAAGTTCTGGCTCAGATTCCTAGGATTGAACACGCATAATGGTTTCAGTAAAGTAGTGATAAAACGGAAGTACTGACAAATATTTTAGTGATTAAGTATTCCGATGTTCACCTGAGTGCAATGGATTAAAAAAAAAGCGTAGGGTGGGATTTGGTTTCCACCAGCTGCTGATTATGCTTTGAGATGAGGCCGTTGAACACAAAAAAATAAAGGCAAATGAATGTGCCACTAGCAAGATTTTGAAGAATATCAACAGAACATAAATAGAGTACACTGTGTCAGCTGCGCCACAAGGATACTCTGTTTTTATTCATATCTAAGCAAAAATACAAGTAGAATGTATTCTGACACAAAAAAATGTGTGTTTGCATTAGTGGATACTCTTTAAATTGGCGCTACGGTGACATGAAAAAAGTATTCTTGTCGCTTCAACCACTGATGGAAGATTTCTGATTACAGTCACAAGCGTCCTGGTTTTCTTTCAAAATATCTTAAAATTGTTTTCAGAAGACGAACAAACCTTTATGGGGTTTAGAACAACATGAGGATTAGTGATTAATGACAAAATTCTGGGGTGGAGTAACTTTAACTACAGAGTGTCAAATGAGTAGCTGTTTCCATTAATATATAGATTAACAGCCCTAACCAAGATGTCTCTTACTCAATGAGCTCTGGTTGGGAAAGAAACTAGTCTGTGTTGCAGGGTGAATGAGTGATCTCTTCCTGATTGCTTCACCAGTTGCCATGACAACAGTGTACCTGCGGTTGCTCACAAAGAGTTACACTCGTTCTGTTCCCTTAGTGGCAGTGCAAGCGATATGTGAACAGAACGTGCACCTTATTAACAACTGTTGTGTTCTGTCAAAAAAAGTGTTGGAGTCTGAAGTTTGAAGTGGGCACAGGTGGGTCATTACATTTCGTACATATTCATTCAGTTCCAAGGCCAAAACCGAGGGTCTTTATGCCAGCGCAGATATAATTTATGTCAACAGGCTTGCTGGCCGCTAAGCAGGTACTTCACTGGGCCATTGGGAATATTTATGAGCTCCCTCAACAACACTGAAACCCCCCAACAACCCTTTGAAATATCACTCTGTTCTTCATTGAACACCCGGGAAATGAAGCATAATGACTGGATACTTGACAAGATCAGAGCATTCGCTGAAGTCGTGTCTGGTTGGATACTCATTAAGAAATAGGAAGACACCTTCTCAATGGTCTCCTCACAACAATATTGTCTCCTCATTAGCGCTAATATTAGAACGATGTGTCCGTGCCGTTTAGAGAAATGTCAAATTGCCCTTCATTTGATGTAACCCAAGCTTGTCCTCAAGGATAGGCACTAAAAGTCCAAAAATGGTTAGTTTTTATTTTTGAAAAGCATACACCTCTTCTCACTGCCACTATACCACTGACTGATCTAGTGTTGTGACAGAAGATTTTCCTAGTCACAGGATGCCATGTAATAACATTAAAGTGAGCTGTCTTGTACACGGAAAGGTTTTTGATATGAAAGGAGGCACTGGCTCTTTGACCTGCTAGCCTTTTCATACCCCTTAGTCACTTTCAGTACTCCTACTCCATCTCTCTTTCCTTTAACAGTCTTTCTGTGGATCAGAGGCTGGTTTCTGCCGTGTTAAGTATCTGCTAAAGGCTGGCTAATGGGGTTTAAGCTAGTATCTGGCTCCAGTCGCTGGACGGATTAAGTTTCATATTAGCGTGCACATGTCCTATGCTTCCTGCACTATTAACAGGGTTGATAGTATTAAAGATGGGAAGGAAATGAGAGCTAAACCCACTTATTTCACCATTTCACTAGCACAGTTTGTGAGATAATCTGTGAATCCGAAACGGAACCTAAAATGCGTCTCATTGAGACTGTTCAAAGTGATTTATACTTTGAAGCAACTTGAACTGAAGCAAAAAAGGCAATCATATTTTGGATTCAAAACAATTGCCTTAAAATGCTGTTGTTCAGTGTTTTAAGGTTATCATAAACTAATATCTATCTATCTATCTATCTATCTATCTATCTATATAAATAAAAGCCACTGAATGATAATCTGGTTGCATTATAGTCTGGATAGTCCATCATAGTTTTAAAATCACTGCACCACTATGTCATGTTATCATATTTGCACATGTTCTATTTCAATGATTACGATGCCGGCTATTTTTGCAAGCCAACTCTGACACTTCTTTATGATACGGTGTATCTGACCCCTCATGCTGGCTGGACTAGTGGAAAAGTGAAACCAACACTTGTCACTTCTGAATGTAGGCCACATCCTGTCAGGGGACACAGACCACAGCTGTCTGCAGCACCATGAGCTTCACACAGGAGGTCAGGTGACGGGTGAAGCCCAAAGAGGACCCGCTTTTGCTTTGGTGTGCATCGGTGCTCAGGAAATGGGTTTTGAAACGGGTCTTTGTCCCTAAATGAGGAACACACACTTCCGAGATGAACACACACGTGTGTGTACACGCAAACCCTGACCCTGGGCTTCAAAAGCAGAGCTGTTTGGTTAGTCTTCCAGATGAAAAGATAGAAAACACAAAGCCGTACTGAAAGACTGGAATATCAGAGATGGCTCCCGCACGCTATGGTAGGGGAAGCAGACGCTTCCTTTTTCCCTCTCCGTCTGTTCTTGTATCAAACCACTCTTCACTCGCCCACACGTTGGCTTCAGGGTAGATAAATATCCGTTTTCAGAGATACCACAAAACTGCAGCATTTTATAACCAGCTCTGTGACTAAGTGGTTATGTCACATTTCGATTGTGACTGAAGTGTACGCCCTCATGGAGAACAACACACAACCAAACGCTGCGATAAAACCCGCAGATCTCTGTCAGTACCCTCTCATCTGCTCTGCGTTCACAATGAGTGCCGATACTGCCAGTGACCTGAAACCACTAAATGCCAAGTCCACAGGATATGATATAACTCTCTGATGCAAACCAGGCTGCACTGACGAACCTGCTTCATCAATTTGGAATAAAAACAATGGATTAAAAAACAACCAGACAGAATGATGTAATATCATTAGGGGACTCTTTCTAATTCATTAAATTAGAATTGAAAACATGAATTCGACTGGTGGAACTCAAATTGAAAGCCCTCATTTGAAGAAAAGGGGGATCCCTCTACAAAAACGGGCAAAGAGGGACGATGAATGCTGCGTTCTGACCCAATTCCTATCAGAGGCACAGATTCAGATCCCACAGACTGGATGAGTCATCAGGCGCATTTGTACACACACACACACACCTAAATGGTTCGAAGCGCCCCAGAAGCGCCCCAAAATCAGGTTGAAGGAATCAAAAACCAAATTTATATAGAGAAGGTGATATATATATATATATATATTTATTGTTACTAGTGGTAACAGTAGTATCATTACTCCAGTATTTGGTATCAAGTGATCCTTCAGAAATCATTCTAATGTGTTGAATTGCTGCTAAAGAAACATTTCACATTATTATCAAAGTTAAAAAACAGTAGCTCCATATTTTTTTGGAAGCTTTGATATTTTTTCAGGATTCTTTGATGAATAGAAAGTCATTTATTTGTGTTTACTTGTTAACTTTCATAAATTTAAAGCAGCTGAGTAGTGTTTGACCTCCAAGTTGACCCAAAAGTTTTTACTGAAAGAATTAATACATATTCTTGATCTAAGCCTAAGAATCCCTTTTAGCTTTGTTGATACCGTAGCTTTGTTATTTTCCACAAAGAATATGACAAGTACTGTAAAGCGACAAGTTCCTAGAAATGTCCATCATTTCCCTATCCAGCACATTCTACAGCATTCAAACACCTCCATTCATTTTACACTCAAGAGCCTGTGACTCACGGTGCTCAGCAGAGTCGTGATGGAAAAATTCTGCATTAAATAACCTTGTGAGAACGGCCAAAGTTGGTTGCATGCCGCCTGAAACGCTTGTTTTGTCTGGGACGTGGCTCTTTTTTGTTACTGTTTGAGCCCTGTTGCCTGGAATGCAGGCAAGGTTAAACATACAGGCTGCATTGTAGGTGGTGGTGGTGTCAACTGAGGATGTGTAGGTGGAAATTTAGCCCCTCGGAGTAGGCAAAGATGAGTCAGTGCAAGAAAACTGAAGGTTAAGTCTTGAAGGTGCAGTTTATGCACTATTTTAATTTGCCATAACTAAGATACAAACAGAAATTCGTTTACTATCCTCGGGTAAGATGCCACTGTAGGAGTGGATAAAAATATAGATCTTAAAAACAGACTTCGCATGACACATATTCGGCCTCAGTGTTGGGCAAACTCAGAATATGAGGCTATAATTTATCCTGGGTACAGTACAAGCTAGGGGTGGGCAATATGACCAAAATCTTAGGACTTGGAACCATAGATTTTTCATGATTCATGTTTCCAGTGTCATTATCACAAAAAGACTAATACTAGACTAAATTAAAAAGAAAACAAATCAGTGAATAAATAAGAAAAATAAATTAATTACAGGAAATAAGACAAACTAGGGTAGAACAATTAAGAAATGCTGCATACACTACATAAAGTGATGAAATGTAGAAAAATAATACTGTGCAAATATGATACGTTTCTAATATATATTTAAATGTTTCTTCTTTACATTTATAAGTGATTAAGTCAAGAGCAGCAAGAGATTGTCTGTCTTTTGTTATTTGATTAACGTGAATGACAGACAGCAGGAATTTTAGACTGCTGTCATTGCCCAGATCCAATATACGGCTACACGTGTGTTTTCTTTCTTAGCTTTTTTTTTTCACTTAAAACCTAAAAGTATTGTGCTTATGAAGAGGTTTGTGTATAACTGTTCAAGGCCTATAAAATGGCAAAAATTACTCACCAGTGCTTTATTAGCACCGTCTTCATGTCTCTGCTAGAGCGTGCATATAGTAAAATGAGTTCTCTTTTGCTGCTGATTGCCTCTCAACAGCTTAAAATAAGTTGTTTTTAAACCGCAAAGCTTAAAAACGCATGCAAATGATAAATTTTTCCGTGACCACGTATCAAAGCAACGTCAAATGAGAAAGTAACTGTAATGGAGACAACAGTTCAAAATTTCTACTAGTATATCGCCCACCCCAATACAAATCAAAAACATGCTAAATGCTACAATTAGCCTTCTTTTTGATTGATTAATTCGGATTATGTTTCTATTTTAGTCAGAATAAAACATACTAATGTTTCGTTAACTCAAAAGACTTACTTCGCATATTGTGCAGTGGTGATTCTGCATATAAAAAGTTAAGAGAAAATGTAACAAAAACATAACATAACACCGCAGCAACCATTGATGCTGCATAACTAAATTCAATAAAGAGAATAAGCAGAAGAAAAAGAAGAAAAAGAAGAAAGCCACAAAGGCAGCGTACGGTTTAAACTCTACAGCCTAAATATAATCCATGGCAGAGCAAAGTATGTGCTTGGCTCAGGTCAGCTCACTTTGGTGCTGCTCGTAACAGATACAAATTGATGCTCATTGTGGTAGCCGTAATGTTTCAGAGCAGGAAACCATTAACATGGCATTACGCGGCGGATGGAGGGCAGGAAATTAAATTCGGCTGTCTTTGAGTAACTGATGTCACAGTTCTCCCTGTGGGTAATTGATTATTACTGCCTTCCGCTGGCTAAGAGCACCGTGGATGTGGGTCATGCAGGAATGGGGAAAACAGAGAGGTATGTTGAGCTTGAGTCGAGATGATTCGTTCAATAAACCGTCCCATTCAGATCTCGAATTCAACTTAATGAATCAATCTGGTCGCAACAGTTTTCTGGATTCAAAGAAACATTAATAATTTATATTTAAGTCTGTTTCTCATGCAAAGCTCCTTATAAAGACTCGGAAAAAATGATAGAATTAGCTTCCCGTGCTATACTTCCTTCCCTGTCGCCACGTCTATTTTTTGCCATCTGCATAGAAGTCAAAGAGGAAGAAAGGATAACTAAAGAGGAAAGTCATGATAACTGAGCCAGAGAAATCGTAAATAAAATGCAATCAAAAGACAAAATGAAAATAAATTGTCAATTATTTTAAGGAATTAAACTAAAATAATTATATAGAAATTATACATATCTGATTTAAATATATATTTAGATTTTTCTCATAAAATATAAACAATAAGACAATTATTCATTATGTAGAAACAAATATAAAAACATTTATATCCTACTATATCCTTTATAAAATATTTTATAGAAATACTGGTTAAATCATACAATTACACACACACACACAAACTAAGTTTAATTTAACATAAATTGAATTTAAAAGGGATAATTTAGGTATTTATTAGACAGGAGGTTCATAATACATCAGTTAAAAATATATGTCCTGTTTTATCCGGTTTTCCTCCTCATCATCATTTCCTGTCCTTATCAATAAAACTGCAAACAGTGTCCAACAAACAATATTACCCATCCAATAAAGTTTTGACCTTTATAGTCATTCACCTACATTTGCTACTCTACTGAGGGACTTCTACATACCACACTGAAACACCAGATCTGTACCAATAACCAAACCATTCATACAAATAAAAGGATTATATAAGCAAACACATGCTGATAACCGTATCACATAACTGCAATAAAAAAACTAGCTATACAATGACTACCAAAGTACCTTTCTTATCTTGGTTTTAATGCTCAACCCTACTGATCTTACAGCCAATGATTAACACCAGGGTCAACAGCCCACTGCCTGTAGAAGCTTTGCTATCAGCAGGAGATATCACGCAGCCAACTGACACCTCATTGAGATGTGTTGTATCCAACGCTCATCGGCAAACTGTTCACACCGAGAGAGAGAGAGAGAGAGAGAGAGAGAGAGAGAGAGAGAGAGAGACAGAGACAGAGAGAGAGAGAGAGAGAGAGAGAGAGAGAGAGAGAGAGAGAGAGAGAGAGAGAGAGAGAGAGAGAGAGAGAGAGAGAGAGAGAGAGAGAGAGAGAGAGAGAGAGAGAGAGAGAGAGAGAGAGAGAGAGAGAGAGAGAGAGAGAGAGAGAGAGAGAGAGAGAGAGAAGAGAGAGATTCCACATCCTCTCTTCTGCTTTTTGTGGCCTCACAATCAAACACTGTTGTATGTGTGGGAGAAAAAAAGATAAGAAAACACTTGCACAAAGTTAAATGAGAACATGATGTCCTATCACGCTGTAAAAATGTTTGACACAAAAAGGCGATGTGCTGTACATGTGGCACACTGTGCAAACAGAAGTGACAGTGGGAGATCTAATGGTGTTAATGGAGCTGTCATATAAAAATCTCCTAAATTGTGTGAAAAGAAAGTGGGACTAAGGTTATATGACAAGCCAGAGGCTGATTGTCAAACATTATGATGAAAGAGGCCAACATGGTTTAATATGCTCCCATGCTCTGGCTAAATTAGAGCCAAAATACATATATATGTATATGCATTTTATATATTTATATTATGCATAAAAATATGTAATATATAAACAACATGTTTCTTAAATATGTATGTAAAAGTACTATCTATAAGTATACAGTACACACTCACAGTAAACAAAAACTTTTGTATATATGTACACACACACACAAATATATATATTCAGTAAGAATATTACAAATATGCCATCAACTTGCAATGTGTATGTGTACTATATTCTACTACTACTACTGTCTAAAAACACAGCTAATAACACAATATGCAATTTAACTATTATTCTAGTTCAAGAAACATTTGCATGTGTAATTCATCCTTTTTTTATTTGTGTCCACCCTGTTGCCTTCCTTACCGCACTTCCACTTATTTTAAGTGCAGTCAGCACTTCTGTTTCCGATCTCACCCCCTGCTCTTCTCTTTCTTCCTCTCTCTCCATCAGCCACTTCTGCTTTAATTTTGAACTCTCTTGCTCAACGTCGGCTGTGCACAGCTGCAGCTAAGACGGAGCCAGAATACTGTGGATTTTCCATTTCAGAATGGGACATTGTGAGAAATTGTCTGGTCCACAGCCGTGGACTCCAGACTGATTCAAATGCATATTAGCTACAACAGAACATTGCGATTAGTAAGGCATGAACTGCAGTTGATGAAGACAAGACGTGATGGTGCTGAAATGAGATGAGCTGGCGACACCTCAACTGCTGTCAGATGTGAACTCACGAGAACTACTGCTGTGAAGCAGAACGCTGAAAGCTAAAATGGGAAGTACTTTGGGAAGGGAACAGAAGCTGAGTGGTGGTAGTCCTGGAGTTTAAGGTGCACTCGATAATTGAAAAGCGGTGTGGCAATTACTGGAGATTTGCTGGTGTCAAAAGATCTGCTTTAAAATGCTGCAGATATTCTCTGAATCTCTCAAAATTATGTTCAATATCTGCACTATCCTGTCACCTACCACAATTTGATAATATGCAAATAAACAAAACTTACACACATACATACAGCCATGAAATAAAGAAATATTTATTTTCATGATTTTGCTATTTTATATATTGTATAGTGTGTGTGTGTGTGTGTGTGTGTGTATATATATATATATATATATATATATATATATATATATATATATATATATATATATATATATATATATATGATATATATATGAATATTAAAATAATGTTTTTTTCACACATATACATGCATGCTATTTTTAAAGAATTAAAATTAATATTTTTGAATATTTGTATATTTTAAAACATTTTTCACTTATATTATTATATTAATTATATTATATTATATATATTTGTATACTATACTATACCATACTATACTATATTATTCCATACTATACTATACTATACTATAGAAAATATAATTCTATGTATATATAAAACATGTAATTCCGAAAGGGGAAAAAAAAAATCATCTTGAGAAATAAATTTAACTCTTCAATACTATGTAATTTTCATATTTATGGTGGACTATAAAAACTGTTCTTGCACTTTCTCGCCTGCTTGTTTTTCTGCACCCTGCTGAGTGTAATACTGGCAGGCAGGCTGTGTCCCTCGCAGGAGTCTGCTGTGCGTCTTTTCGTATCATTAACCTATTTTAAATCCGCTTTCAAAGAATTAGGCAGTTTTTTAAATATTTACCCCTCTCTGCAACGCATGCCAAATGACGCACTCAGCTGGCATGGAAGAAAATCATTTCCGCATTACAGTGCTTAACACACAAAGCAAATAAGCAGAACCGGTCAGAACATAAAATGCCCTAACTATGATCCAGTAATGAATACCAACTGTTTATATTTAATCTGCAAATCAGCGGATCAAAAAAAAAAAAAAAAAGAGAAAACATACAAGTCTCCCTTATTTTGAATAATTCTTCTGAATTGAAGTGGAGCAAAAAGTCTCTCACTAATCCATGCTTACAAGCTCTCAGCACTGCAGCAAATGGAGCGTCCAGAGTGAAAGTTCAGCCATCTGACTGACAGCTACAGCAGCAGGTGGTGCAGGGTCCAGCTGAGCCTCTGCCCTTCACCAAGCTCCGCCAGGGAGTCTTAGCCTCAGCATGCTGCCTCTCAACTCCACCATTACTCCCTAAACCGGACAGACAGAACCTTAACGTCAAATCAGCCTGAGAGCAACAGGAGCTGGCAAACTCGGTTCAACCTGCTCCTATTACCCACTTAGCAATGTGGCTGCAAAATGCTGATTCAGACAGTATACGTTTTAATGACACTTCCTTCCTAGATACCTAATTTTAGAACTGTGTGGCTCTTTTGGGAAGAAGGCAATCTCAGAATGCACCACAAGTTTAACATGGTGAATCCGTCATACACATACAGCACCGCTGCACTAAAAGAGTCCTGAGCTCGGATCCCGTCCCCACTGACTCTCGCACTTCACTTTCTGTTGTTACTCAACTGTCCTATCAAAGTAAAAGCAAAAACAGCAAAAGAAAAAGATGGTGACGCTATCTTAGGCCCTGTGAGAAAGAATAACAATGTGCATCTGCATTACAAACCATTGTGTTTTATATAATTAACGTAATACAATTATATGGTAAGACACACCAATTTGCAGCATCAAGAAGCAAAGTGAGCGGTTTTGTACAGCTAATATTAGCTTGAAGCAACAAATGGTAAGAATACAATGGATAAATCAACTTTTATCTAAATAATGATTATTTTTCCCAAAGGACCAGTGGATAGGCCAAAATGTAATTTCTGGCTATCACTGAAAGGCTGATAATTAGTTTTTTAATTAAAATTACATTTGTTTGAAATCTAAAAATAAAGTTTGTTTAAATATGAAAAATATTTATTTATAATATAATTTATATTATTAATTAAATTTACATCGCTACTAAACAAATCAAACATTATTAATTATACAAACAAACAAATTTAAATTCATTAAAATATATTCAAATCATATTTATTATTGAGATTACTGATAAATAACACGATGTTTTTGCATTTTAAACTTTTGAGGACTATTAAGTATTAGTATTATTATTAATGTTATTTCTATATTAAAAACATTATACATTTAATATTATGATACAAAATTTAAGATTTTATAATAAATATTCTGTGACTGGTTAAAGACTACATTTAACAGCATTAATGAATTCTTAAAGATTAATCACATCTTCAAACATGAATTCTACTAATTTTAATAACAGGAATAGAAAGAAATCAATCAAAGAGATTAGCTGCTGTTAGATGTTGGCAAGGGAAATTGAAAAGTAAAAATAGAGGAAATAAGCACGAACAATGAAATACCCAGTATAACGATAAATGTCAAAATAATAAATTTAAATGAAATCTCTAATACTTTTCAATAACAATATTCTAGACAAATATTTTGAATCCTAAATTTTAAGCTTATTAGAGTATGTCTCTATTACCTAAGCGTATGTGCAAACTTTCAACTCATTGGAAATCAATGCAGCATGTGTCTCTAGAGGCACAGCGTGTGGATGCTCTCACGTTTCCTGTGCCACTGGAGAAATGAGGCATTGATGAGATGATATCAGCGGAGAGGAGTCTCGGAATAGTGTCACCGTATGAAAAGGCTACAGGCTCTTGAGCAAGGCACATCCGTAGGTCAACCCCATAAAGCAGAATATCAAGGCTCCCCTGCACTTCCTCTCTTTTGAGCTGGTGCCAGAGGCGGCAGATTACTGAGAAGAGCTTCCTGTTACTCTAAATAAGTATGACCTCTGCAATTCAAATTGAAAATGTAAAACTACAGGTGCACTCTTCCACTCGCTGAGTGGTGTTGGTGTGTGTGGTTTGTCATGTACAAATTAAATAATGATATTAAACTTCCAGCATATATGGGAAATCTAGGATATTCACTATAGTCGTCGCTTTCTGTGATCAGTCGAGAGCCTTTAGCATCCAGCAAGATTTAATGCCATCTCAGACTTCCAGTAAAGTTATATGTCTGAGAACTATAATATATATATATATATCTATAAGCTGATGCAAGGTGTTGCTTAAGCAGCATGAGCAAGAACAGACAGTGAAAGCTTTTCATTCTAGTTCAAGCCGATTAGAAAAAAAAAAAAAAAAAAAAAAAAAAATCACGCCTGTATTGGTCTTTTTCTTTGAAAGTTCCCACGATTTGATTCCTCTGAAAACCTATTAGTCCCAGACCGACAGCTTTAAAGAAGTCTGCTAAAACTTTTGGACTCAAAAGGAGTGTGCACTACATTCATTTCATCTCAGTTTCAAATTAAGCTGATCAACAGAAAGAAAATTACATTTATTCAAAAAAAAAAAAAAAAAAAAAAATTCTGATTATATAGACTTAAAAAAAAAGTGAATATTCAGACAACAATATTACAGTGAGAATTGGTTAACCAACATAAATTACTTTGGGAATGCTATATATTAAGCAGACAGAAGCAGATAGTAGCGTTGAAACCGGAACAGAGTTTGGGCATCTCTGGCATATCACATACACCTACTACTTGAAAGGTGTGAAACTAGTGGCCAATTTTATCCCTAGCCAAAAAAACACTGGCATCTCCTTCCCTATGCCTCCATGTGCTTTGGAGGAAAAATAAATAAATCAGGAAGCGAAAAACGGTGTGGCATGTCCAGAATGAGCTTTGGGCTTGACACCTGACCCACTGCTGCCTCGAGGGGGTCAATGCAGGTCAAGAGAATTATGGGAAAGAAGACCGGCATGAAGAGACGCAGATGTTTTCCAACAGTGGCCTGGAAAAAATGTTGATGCACTTGGGTAAGTAAACACGAGAGAGTCACCTACACCATTCCTCCACATTTCTTCCGTCACCTCCTTAAAGGTTAGTCTGAGGTCAAGCAGATCCTCCCTCTGCAGCCTAAAATAAGCGCCACTGTTTACGTTGGTTCTTTTGCATGGTAATACTGAAGGTGGTCAGGCAGTGGAGACCCATTACTGTGGTTCACCCAAAACCCAAGGCTATTTACAGAAAGTCAATAAAAGATTCTAGTGTTAAAAGGGGATGCAGCAGACCAGAGTGGGCGTAAAACAACTTTTCTCATTTTAATCTTGGCCTTACAACAATGACCACAAGTTACAGAACAATACCTTACAGAGGACTTCTATGACCCAAAGTGGGTTCAACAATACAGTCATTTCAAATTCAAAGCAGTTCTTCCTGTGATATCACCAAGGGCTCCTGCTGAGTGACCTCCATGACCACTTTTTAACCCCAAAATACTCCATAGCACCCGTTTCATGATGGGGTGATACACTAATCCAAACAGTGATAGACACATATCAGAATACAGATGGCCTTTTGAGTCAGGGCTATCTTTCTGTGATGTCTGGTTGAAAATTATGGCTTTAAAGGGGTCAAAATGTTATACATGTATAAATGTTATTAACTTTTGTTACTATTCATATAATAAACATTTTATATATTAAATATATTTAAATAATAAATAATTTGTTACTTATACATTTTTAATAATAGTAATAACAAATGTATCAACTAGTTAAGAATTATATTATTTATATACTAGAAACAAATTTAAAATTATACATTTTAAATGTTTTTTATGAATATATAAATGTAATAGTATATATAAAATGCATAAAAAGTTTTGGTTGCATCAGTAAGAATCCATGGAAAATGCATAATAAATCATTTAAAAATAAATAAAATTATAAACTGAAAAAAAAGAAAAAGAAAAAAAAAATATCCAAAAATGATTCATTTTAAAGATCGTTTTAAAAACCTTTCAAAATTCACATTCAGACCAACACCTACATGCTAAAACCCCATCAGCATCTCTAAAATTGCTGGATAACTAGTTGACCATCCTACCCACCTCTGTAACATAGAGTGGTAATTTGAAAGCATTTGTCTAGCCAGATTTAAGCAGTAATGATTACCCTTGTCTATACTTCATGCAATTGTATGCATGATGTGAACCCTCCATTATGTATAATATACAGTTGCTCAGCCAGATGTGTTGGGAGCCTGAGTAAAGTAAGAAAACAAGGGCAATGTCAACTCTACAAAACACAGAGAGAACACTGCAGGACATATGACTTCCACCGTGCCAGTCAATAGGGATGCACATCCTGTAATTTGATTCTGGCTAATCCGATTGATCCATGCAAAATCAGGAACATCAGCGAAGCGCTTGTTAAGCGTGTTTCCTAACTCATTTCCCTCACATGAGGTAGTCTGTAAATAGCACAAAGAGAAAGTGGCAGAGCGAGTGGGATGAGTGCAGTCTTCATGAGATGTAGGGGAAGCGGAGGTGAAGCAAGCAAGCAATTTTCCCCCCAGCAGCGGCGCAAGTTTCTAAAAATACAATCATGCGATGGCCAACGAAGAAGGCATAATGAGATTTCAGACAGCTGTAGTGTCTGAATATGCTAACTCGAGGTCTGGAAGGATGTCACGAGTCAGGGGGTCAGGAGGATAAAAACGTATTACAAATGGAAGTTGTTGGTAGTTATGTTAAATTACCCAATCATTTTGCATGTTTCCAAACTGAATAGTGAAATATACCTGGCCATTTATTGATGCGAGAGCACTGTTATTTCCAAAAAAAGCCACAGCTATACAATGGTTACAGACGTTTAGCTTTTCAGTGTCAGATACGTAAAAATCCAGATATTGGGAAAAATATTTATCTACATAATTTTTTTCTCCCAATAATTGTATTTTCAATTTTATATTAGTTTATATTATATTGGTATTTTCCATTTAATTTTTGTTGGTACCATACCAGGGCTTTCTAAAGGTTTCTAAACATTGATTTGGCCAAAAGTGCAATAGAACAGAGACATGGAGAGATTCTGACCCTGGGTCATTTCTCAGGTTGTGGAGGTTTCTCTGAGTTCTGTGCTAATGGTCATTTAGCTTCCAGGCCTGATGGAAAAGAGGCCTCACATCGCCTGGTGATCGTATACATCATATAGCCATCATGTCTCAATAAAATTTGTCTCATATATGGAAAAGGCCTCAGTATTAAATCCAAAGTAAAGATACACTTTCCAATATTGAAAATGGCATATAATATACAAAAGTTGTAGTATTGCGTCGGAAAATAAAATCAATCATTTAAAATGCTACAAATGAGGCTTCACAACATTAAAATGAACAGTATGAAAAATGGATATTAGTTTTTATAATGGCTACAGATAACATTTACTCAAAAATATAAGGGTTAGTCAAATTGTAAAGAAAATACTATTGAATATCCAACATCATTACGTTTAAAAAAATCTCTAATAGAATTTGATAAATGAAATGGATCCAATATATAATGGATTCCTAAGATAATGATATGTATTAGTGATGATTGGCTGCAATCCATTCTTAAAGAGATATTTAATTATGTTAAATTATGTCATTAATTACTCACCCTCGTGTCGTTCAAAACCTGTAGATCTTTGTTCATCTTCACAATACTAAATAAGATATTTTTCACCCTGCATACACAGCAATGCAATTACCACATTCCAGGACCGGGAAGAGAGTAAGGGCATAATTGCTAAAATAGCCCATGTGAAGAAATTGTTGAATAAAGTCATTTCTTGCTTTCTTTGCACACAAAATGTATTCTCGTAGCTACATAAAATTACAGTTGAACCACTAGTGTCACATGGACTATTTTAACAATGTCCTTACTACCTTCCTGGGCCTTGAATGTGTCAGTTTCATTGCCATCTATGCAGGTTCAGAAAAAAAAAATATCTGGAGGAAGATGAGTGAAGGTTTAAAACGACATGAGCTAGTAATAAATGACGGAATTTTCATTTTTGGATGGACTATCTTTTTAATCGCCCAGTATGAATGAGATGGTTAGAATGCAAACACTGAATAATACACAATGTATGAATTATTTCCAAGCAAAAACAACAACAAAAAAAAATTAATCCCTTCCTGTACACCAGGCTAAACGTCACATTAACTTCACATCACATTGTAGAGCTTTTCATTTTTTTGTAAACTCGTGTAATTCCTTTTGAATTACTGCTTGCTATCAGGCTTAATAAAAAAACAGTAAAACAAGTCACTTACCAACAGAAAGCAATGTAGGTAAATTCACAAATACACGGAAACAAGAGGGTCACTGTGTGGGATTTAATTTAAGATAAACCCCATTGCTACACAAATACTGGATAATCTGCTTTCGAACTTGCTAATACCAAATCAACTGCAAAGTAGCTGTGGGAAACTGCGACACACAATGAACTTGTCGGTAATTGCGAGCCAGAAAGACAACAGGAATCTTACCATATAACTCCTAAACCACTACAGGATTTTATTGGCTTTTATCTTTAAAAATGGTTCAACATGACTAGATTTAAAAAAAATAAAATACTTTTTTGTATAAAATCAGCTTGCGAAAATAGAATGTCATGCCAAGGAAATGTTTTTAAAGCAGTGTTTGAAGGGTTAAAAGGTCATGTGTAAACAGACTTTAACGCACTTTGAGATAAGGGCTGCACTGACCTCAATCTCTTAACACCGCATATTTGGAGAGTGTTTGAGATAGACGTGAATAATGCCGTTGGCGTAGTCATTGCTCTCACACGAGGAGGCCCTGTGAGGAATGTGGAGCTTTATGGTTAAGTGCACTTTAGCTGGGCCTTGCCTTCTTTCAAAGTTCCCGTCAAAGCCCCCATGGCACAGTTCAACCCGAAGACTTCCCCTCATCTTCAAGGGAGTAGGTGTGAAGGGTTAGAGGGGACAGGGAATGAGTAATACTAACACATTTCCCAGAGGCAAGGAAGAATGCTGTGACTTGTGCGGGGTTAAGCCTGTAAGGCCCGGACGGGTCGGCAGAGAGGCGCCTGACAGCCCTCGCGGGTCTGTGGCTGGAGGTGGATGTTGGGGCTTAGAGAAGAGGAGGAAGGGGCGGCAGGGAGAGCGGGACAAGAGGGGTTGAGGTTCAAAGGGTCACGGACATTCCCCGCGTGTTTCATTGTGAGCTGCCGAGGCCAGCTGACGCCAAACAGACAACAGCGGTGCTGTCGGCGTGCGTGTGGTGTTTGCGTAAAAGAGAAAGGAAAACAGAGTCGGGAAGGGTTGGTGTGAGAGAAAGAGGCAGGGAGGGGCCCACGGTGTAAGACTTCAGGAAAAACAAACAGGAAAAGAGCGTAAAATGTATAATAGAAGGTAAGTGTACAAAAGGTCATGCTTAAAAAAATATGTGGATTTATGACTTACATGCATACCTATTCAGTTCAGGACAGTTGTTATTTGGCTCTTCCTTCTCTTCCTTAAATTTGTTTTATTAAAACACATAACCCACAAAACCAAAATTAAACTAAATTCAATTAATTTAAAAACAAAACACAGCACAAATAAAAAAAGCTAAAATCAAAAAAAAAAAAACTAAAAGCAGCCAAACCAAAAACTAAATTAAATGTTTTTTTAGGCACCTGGCCATTAAAAAAATATTACAGAAAATAATACAGACAAATCAAATGGCAAAAACAAAACATTTAAAACAAAAGCAGGTCAAATGAAAGGGGAAAGGTATTTCTTTAGACACCTGGCATATTAAAAATGTGGTTTAAAAAAAAAAAAAAAAAACAACCAAAAATTCTGTTATAGAAGTGCTGTGTTTGTGACCATATTTTGAAAAGGACCCTGAAAAGAAAGCATAATACAAAAACCCTACAAGTGCTTTGGGAGAAGGAAAACATTTGATTCAGGAAGAGTGAGATGGAGTAAACGAAGTGGGAGAGAACGCTGGTTTAGGAATAGAAATGAATGACTTCCTAACAGGTGGGCCGAGGGGATGCAACTTACCCTCTAACCCTGACCAGCATTGAGTTTCAGCTGTACCTCCGGAGCCCATGACCCTCCTGTACTCTCACTCAGAGGAAGCTGATTTGTTTTCTTACCCCCGTTCATTTCAAACACTCATGCCAAGTGAGAAAAAATCTTTTTATCTAAGCCTGAGCTCTATTTTTCCAACAAACCCAACCAAAACTCACCTCTTCACCACCTAAAAATATAGCTTCCACACCAAATTAACCAAGAGTTTGTGTAGGTAGATTTTTTTGTTTAGTTTTCATAGCTGTTTTTTGAGCTCAGAAAAATTAGCTCATTTTTTTCCATCAGTGAAAAGCGATGTTTTGATAGCTCATCCTACGCAGTTCACAGAGTCGCATCCACCTTCCATTCATGCTACGTTAAAAATAACTCATACAGGTGAAGAGAAAAGTGACAGTAAAACGGAGCATCAAAATAAATCACAAAACTGTGCATGCAGCACCTCTCTATTAAAGCATAGGGTCATGGAGGGATGACCTGTATTTTTAATTGCTACGCTTTTACAGAGGTTCCACAGCTCTGAAGAGGCCATGCTGTAGCTGTGCTGTTAAAAAACATACACAAACAAACACTTTACTGCATAAAAGTGCTCATAAAAGTGTTGTTTTGACAAGTGTATATTTAGCATAATATAAAGGATTGAGTGGGTATTCAAAAGTATTGAGCAGTTAATCTGTTCTTTTATTGCTGTGGGTCAATGCTGCCTTGAAAGTTTTTTATAAACTGTGTGTGTCCCTGTAAAAAAGCTGAAATTTGAATAATAACTGCTTCTAATAGCCTATGCTTTTAAATGTCTGGGAATCTCATAACTGTTATATTTAAATTTGTATACTTTTATTTTTTTAAATAAACAAAACAATAAAATGTTAGTCTATATGATGATGTTTTAACTGAAATTGTATTAAAAAAAGAGCTAAAAAAAGTGTTGTAAAAAATAATCAAATCAAATCAAATCAAAAAATACACTACATTTCAATACTTCTATTCAGCAATAAAAACAGTAAAGAAATGTATAATGATACGACAAATGCCTTACTTAAAATAAATACTGTTCTTTTTTAAGGTTTTCAACAAAATCTTAAAATAACATTGATATCAATAATAAATTTATAAACATTTAAAATAAAAAAATTAATATTTAAACAGAAAAGTATGCGTAAATTCTAATAATATTACTGTTTTACTTTATTTTAAATCAAATTTTAAAAAATTAAGAACATAAACTATTTGAATGATAGGGAAAGCACACAAAATACTGAAAAGTACCACTAATCATCATTTCTATACATCCCAAAATAATTAACAAAATGTAGCATTTTTTAAACTACAACTACAATTTTACAGTTCCGCTGTAAATAATATCTGAATAGAAGACGTGAATGGACAGCACAGTGAGTGAAATGCAGGAGAGCAGTTCACCGTTTGCCTTTGAGGTGTCCCTGTTACCTGCAATAGTACAGGCCCACTATTTTTAGAATCAATGTCAACGGACTGTCAGCGTATTTTAAGCTATGCCCCTCCAGGCCACCATATACCCTTGAGAGACCTCATAGAGAAAGAGAGAGAGAGAGAGGGAAAGAGAGAGAGAGAGAATACGTCAGGTGAGAGAGGAAAAACAGACTCTAAGCCAGATTCTGATAAGGTCCTTTCAACTCTACACTTAATGTTACGGTGCTCCGTTTTGACAGGTACTTAAGATGAGGTCTGGACTGTTTAGAAACCATCTGCTTTAATGGAGGAAGTGAGATCAGCCATTAAGTTAAAGTGCCAGTGTGACTCAATGGATGGAATGGCTCTATTCTTGAACAGGGGTCAGTAGCCTTTGGTGGAGCTTGCAGATAAAACAGATGAATGAGATGAAAGGGATGGACGTAAAACAACATTTAATGGAAAAAAAAGAAAGGAAGAGGGGCAGACGGACACAATGGGCGAGAAACCAGATGAAATATTAAGGCGGACACACTGAGTTCTGGGTGCGCCCTACACTGAATAAGTGATGAACCTGCCCGGGTTCCTGTGTCTTTGATGTGCGAGCGTCTGTTTGTCTGCCGGAGTCCCAGTCTGAGGTCCCCGGGTCAACGCTGGGGATTATGAGCCGGATGAGACTTTTGCATTGACCTTTTCTATTATCTACGCTTTCAGGAGAATCCAGAAAAGGTGTGCAATAACGCCACTGCGCATGCCGCCCACATAACAACAGGAAATTTGCGATAACACGACTGCGGTTGCATAACCATAACACATATTTCCACACTTTACCACCTACATTTCAGCAATGACAAGGTGTGATGTATGTTTCACTGTATAGGTAGAGTAAACAGCTCGAAAACGCACAAACAATGCTTTGGATGCCTCCCGACGCAATGTGATTCAAATCAATGAGCGCTTCCTGCTGACGGCTCATTTTGTGCTTGAGGATGGCAAGTCACTCTCTCTCCGTGTAAGGCTATCTTTCTCAAAGCTCTCCCGGTGGAAAGTGAACCTTCCCCTGGGCCATTCTATCTTTAGCGATTTACTTCCGTCATGTCACGTCTTGTCACCGGAGCCGGTGGCAGGCCTTCAAGCTGGTATCCACACCTCGCGGCCACCCAATCTCCTGCTCTTTACAACACAGGAAGAGGCTCTTTGCCTGCTTCCTGTCTGTCACCCCCACAAGCAACCTTTAGAAACGTAATATCAGACTCTCAAACAAACATGCACACACTGAGTTTCATGTATAATTGAATCATCTATAGAGTATATTAAATAAAATTTTAGGTTTAGGTTTCTTCTCGTTTAGTTGCTTTGTTAGGTTATTTAAATACTTAAAAATTAAAATAATTCTGTATGAAACTAATATGTATTAACATTTAATTTAATAATTTGATTTAATACAATTATTATTTACATAGGCCTACATGTTTTACATTGCAAAACATAATGAACATGTATTTTTGTACATAGTATAACATAAAGTGGGACCTATTTTTATTGCACAAAAATTTGATAATTCATCCTTGTGGAGCTTTAAGGATACTTAAAATGTTACCATACGAAAAGCATCTAAAGAATTACAATTATTTATAATAAAAATGATTAAGTACTCCTTTATTAAATTAATTATTTAGCTAATGATTACAATTATGAAGGTGATGTTTTTTTTAAACCTATACATAAAGTACCGACGGCAACCTCACCAAGTGATACAAAAATAAATATATTGTGATAATAGTGGAACGTTTGTGTGAAGTATGATTAAAAGCAGTGGGCGTGTGATACAAAACATTTTTACGTAACTAACCACCAGACCTAGAAGCTCTTTGATGCACGTTAATACCTGTCTGTGCGGTCCTTTCATTGCTATTCAGATGCCTCTGGAATTTCTCATGTTGCCTATGCATGGCAGACATAATGCATGAGGGAGTCAACAAGGACTAAAATGCTGCAGAGTTTTACCAATTGAAGACCGCATCACTGCACACACACACACACACACACACACACACTCAAACAGAAATGAATCCAGAAAGAGTCAGTCAAGAGGAAGTGATGGCAGGAAGCGTCACACAAAAAGGCGCCATGGGTCATACTTCTCTTTGCCGTCCACTTCCTCCTGTCTCTGCTCCCACGCACGAAAGGCAGGGAAGCAGAATGAGGAAACTCTGCCCTAAGGGACTATGGGATGCTCAGGGCCAGATAATGACAGGGTTTCCCTGTAAATGTGCTTTGACAGGTCCGATTTGGAAGGGCATCGTGGACTGAGCCAGATTTGTTAAATGTGAATGGAAACCGTGAACGTGTGCACTACAGCTAATTTTTACTAGTCATCTTGACTAGTCAGCGAGTTAAGTTACCTCATGTGAATGACCCACGATGTATCATGCCGCTTCAGCAGCCTTTTTTGTTTCTGGCAAGAGGTGGTTCACCCAATACAGCTTGATTCAAAAACAAATGACTATTGTGAGCTGATTCCTTTAATGACTAATTTAAAAAGACGGCTCTAAAACATTTAGAAGCACAATCCTGTGTAACTTACAGCATCAGCAGAGAGCGAATGCCCATCAAATCTCATAACAACTGAAATAACACCCATAACACCATTATACAGAATCAGAAGCTTGTGAATCAGATGCCATTTGCAAAAACATGAATGTGGTTAAAGATGCATAGCAACACTAGCTAAGACTTAGCACAGAACAAGTCACATGATAAACAGCTAGTCAACAAATACCCAGCGAGTCTGAACTAACCGACTAGTCACTGAGTGTGCAGGCGTCCAAGCCCGGACGTTTGTTTTCTCTATGCAGTACAGTGTGTACAGACAAAAGGGACAAATAGAAGAGAGGGAGAGAGCTGAAGTCACTGTGTGGAGGAGTCTATTATTAGTCTATGGCTCCAGCGGCAAAGTGAGGTCACATCAGAGCCCAGCTTTAGGCACGTGTGTGTGTTCGGTGTGTTTTTGCTTTCACGCTCGAGCTATTCTACACAGCCAAAATCAGTGTGCTCAAAAAAAAAAAAAAAAAAAAAAAAAAAAAAAAAAAAAGAGGGGAAGAGAGAGGGCCAGAGAAAGAGACTTCCTGTAAACACGCGAGGCACACACAGCCTGTTGTGCGCCGTCTCGCAGCATTTCCTCAATCCGCTTGTAAAGCAGAAAACGCAGCATTTTGCACGGAAGCATGAGGACATTCCCATAATTCGGATCAGAACAAGGCACGCAGCAAATAAGTAAGGTTTGGAGAGCTGCCGGCCACACAACCACACAAACGGTACTTGTTGGGCTGAATATATTAAACAGTCCAAAATGCTACAGTAATAGTAATCATGTGCCTTATTTGCTGTAATTATACAGTTGGGTTAAAAAATTTGAAGCCACAGGCGCAAATGCTGCATTTGTTTAACTGAAAATATATTTATACTATATATTATTACTTTTTAAATCATTTTATATTATATATTACTAATAGTTTTATAAATTATTATATAATATATATAAAATATCAAATTTAAATAATACTATGCTAAAATATATAGTGTTCATTTTTAATCATGCATTATAGCATCAGAACAGAAATTTTAGTTAAAAAGGTAACATGAATATAATTATTATTTATATTTATAAATTTTATATTATTAAACTACTTACGCTATCAGAATAGCCATTTAAAATGGCATGTACATGTATTTAAAAATCATATGTAATATAAATATATAACATTTTTGACAAATTACAGTATCAGAATAGCAATCTAACAGAAAGTTTATTACATTCATTAATAATTCTATTCAAATGATAGCATTTTTAATGATTTTTGTGTTAAAAATGACACCATCAAAATAACAATTTGATGGAAAACAATTAATACTGACAGAAATGTAATAATTACATTATATACATTATATTTGGTTACAAATTACATATGTTATATATACAAATCAGAACAGTAATTCAAGTAAAAACCAAGTGAAAAATTTATACAAATGTTAGCATTTCTGAACATTTTCTTTTTCTTTTCCTTTTGTGGTTTCATGCCAGATTTTCAACGTGGTCTCCAATTTTTAAACCCCACTGTATTAGAAAGTGAATGAAATTTGCCAGAGAACAGAAGTGTATAGACAAGACAAAACCATAATAAATGTTAAAAATACTGACGACACAAGAAATGATTATCAAAAAACAACAACAAAAAAACAAAAAACAAACACATGACAAAGACTGTCAGTGACTGCAGATACAGCACACCATTTAGTGAGAGCTCAACATTAGCTGGCCTATATCTCCCCCTGGTGCTTGGACTGAAACAGTTTTTCTTACATGAATCATTTCCTGTTAAAAGTTAAGATCTTACCGCTGTGGAGAAAAGAACATGTCCCACTTCAACCACCCGAGGGTCCCCAGACTGAGTATCAGCAACAATGGGATTAATCTAAGGAAATTAGAGTATTGACGTCAGCAAGTGATTATTACAAACATGAATGTAGCGTGCGCGTCATGGAGCTAGCACACTGACTGGAATGTACTGGATTGATCTGCAGCATTGACGCTGTACCGACCCCCGAGGTGAAAATCACTACTGTTTGTGAAACACATGGGTATTGTAGCAGCAGTGCAGCTGTGGTCACTGACCTCTACTGTGCCATTCTGAGCACTGTGTCGGTGAGGTGACCGAGGGTAAATGTCCATCAGGTGTGGAAGGGGATCTGGGGTGACTCGTTTGCTGTGCCTGCTCAACAGATCTCTGTAATTCAGCGAATCGAAGTTGGTCTTCCACATAAGAACCTGAAACCCAGACGATCGCAAGCATTAATTGCATCATTCTGATCGGATAGTAAACAATCATTAGGTCATGATTACCTGAGAATCAGCACCTCCTGATGCAAACAGACCTCCGTCTCGAGAAAAAGCCACAGCCAGCACTGGACCCTGAGAACGGGGGAGAAAGACACTTTAGGGCTTTTCCTATAATGGAGACATGTTTAATACAGGTCTGTAACACAAAACAGAACATAGGAATTGTTCATCAGAAATGAAAACATGCTCACCCTCATATTTTTTTTCACTTTAAAATAACATTTAATTAGTTAATGTTAGTGACTGCATCAATAAATGTACTGAAAACAATGAGCAACACATTTGCAACAGTATTTATTCATCTTTGGTAACGTTAGTTAATAAAAACACAACTGTTCAATGTTAGTTCATGTCAGCTCAAGCTCACTAAGTAACATTGACAGATACTTCAATATTAACTTAATTTATTGATTAACTTCATTTCTTGTCTTTTTTTTTTTTTAGCTTTACCACTTTTTTTTTTTTTTTAGCTTTACCACTGACAATATGAACGGTAACATAAAAAGCAAAAAATAACTGAGTGAATATTACCAAATTCAAGTTCTACTGAAAAAGCAAAATGTTACTTTGAAATGACATGAGGATGATGTCAAAATTCCAAATTGCCATGTTTTGGATTAATTCCTAATTGTTCCAGTTGGGATTCAAATTCTTCACTATTAGCAAGAGAGAGACACCTTGTGGCCGTGAAGGGTGTAAATAAGCCTCCCCTCCAGGAGGTCCAAGATCTTCATTGTACTGTCACTTGAACCACTGATCAGATAATTTCCGGATGGATGGAAGGAAAAGCAGTTAACCCCTGCACTATGAACTGTAAAACAAATGAAAGTTAAATACTTGAAAACAAGACTAATCCTTGACTTCATTAAAAACAAATGACCATGCATGACGTGAAAAACTCTTTTCTACTACCTCTGTAATGTTGTATTAACTTATTCGTACGAATATCCCAGATTTTTAATGTGTTGTCTGCTCCTGATGAGGCAATGCACGTGCCACTAGAATTGAAGTCCACAAATATCGCTGACCTAAACAGACGATTCGAAATATCAGGTAACTTGAAGCCAAAAAACTAAGATTTGATAAAATAAATCTCACCCTCCGTAGTCTGTGAAAATGTTGATGCACTGACGTGAGGATGTATCCCAGAGGCGAACCGTCCTGTCATCGCCACAGGAAGCAACAAGACGACCATCTGGTGAAAACCTGACAGGGACAGACCAAGTGACAGTGAGAGAAATCCCACTTTATGCGACAAGCCGGAAAGGTTGCGCACGTAGTCTCATACCTCGCGCAGCGCACCCAGTTAGTGTGCCGGTTGAGAGAGTAGAGGAATTTCTTCCGTTCCACACCCCACACTTTCACAGACTTGTCATCTGAAGCCGTGACCAGCCTTTGGCCATCGCTGGAGAACTGAACGCTTCGAACGCTCGCCGTATGGGCTTTGAACACAGTCGACTCGCCCTTTCTGCAACACAAATGTAGCGTCAGGCTTTAAGAGACAAATAATAAACTGAAAGTCGAAAAAAGGATTCACACTGTTAAAACTTACATGCTGGGCGTCCACAGTCGAACTGTTTGGTCTCTGGATGAAGATGCAACCAAGGAACCACTCGGGGAAAAATGGACACCTGTAATGATATCCGTGTGACCCACGAATCTGAACGCTCTGGCTTTAGGAGTGAGGTTCCAGATCATAAGGTTCTTGTCAAAGGATCCAGTAGCTGCAAGAGAAGATGCAAGTGGATAAACTGGGATGTTCTCAGACGAGGGGGAAAAAAAGAAGACGAATGGCATACCAAGCTGTTTATTATTGGAGCTGAAGTCAGCACAGGATACAACATCTTTGTGACCTTTAAAATTTCTCTCAAGGGTGGGATCATCCTGAAAAAATATAATTTAGAACAATAAGGTGTAAGGTTTACATTACTTCCAAGTCTGACAGAATTAGAATGTTTCGTTTATTGATTTTTCTTTTATTTGATTATATTTTTTTAGCATAATGTAAGTTAATATACATAAACTTTTACTTTTTAAATATTTCCTATAACAATAAAACATTACAAACACATACAGAGAGAGAGAGAGAGAGAGAGAGAGAGAGAGAGAGAGAGAGAGAGAGAGAGAGAGAGAGAGAGTTGTTTTGACTATATTAAATAATTTATACGATAACTTTCAACAGCTAACAAAATAAAACACCACAAAAAACATGATAACGTAATAAAAAAACATTTTTGAAAACATGAAAAAACGGAATTATCTGTTTGGCAAATAAACTCCTAAATATAAATATATATGACTAGCGTTCATTTAAAAGTTATATATATATATATATATATAATCCGACCTGGACTCAGATACAATCTTATCACGATGTCTAAAAACCGTAGTAATACAATGGTATATTTCCAAACACTCATGGAATTAACGTGGTACATGTCCAAAACACCATAATGGTAGTACCTTGTCTAAAACTACGCTAATTTCATAGCACGTTTTGTTAGTGGTGGATAATTGCCGCATTGTTTTCCTCAATTTCAAATTCGACCGAATATAACCGATACATGTATCCAAACACACAAACATAAACACGAAACTTTCCAGCAGTTTGCACAGAGCTAACCAACGTTAACTAAAACGCCCAAGTCCGCATTTTTAAATGTTTTAAAAGGGTCCTCTTACCATTACAGACGCCATTGTTCCGATAAAACTCAAAAACGTTTCAGAATTTGGTATAGTTTGGTCTTGGATTTAGAAGTAAATAAGTGAAACTCGTTCAAGTTGAGCCACTTCCCATCTGTCAAACAAGCCGCCTTTTGCCCAGACCAAACAAATCACGCTCAGAATCATCGAGTCAGCGCCGTTAGTTTACAGACCGGTGAGAAATTAAGCCAAAGTCCCGTTTGTGTCAAATATTTACATGTATACACCCCTATTTGCACTTTACATTTTAATTTAGACATATAAACATCTACGTTGGTGTAGTCAATCTGAAAGCGCTAATGTGACCCATCCTCCTAAAGCAACAGAAGGCGTGTTGGGATTAAATCTAAAATTTGCAAGCTTGTCTTGCGAAGATTATACTGTCTGTAGGGTCAGAGAGTTGCATATCCCAGCCAAATATCACAACTAAACGGCTTCAGAGATATTACTTGTAAAAAAACCCACTTCGATCTGCAAAAGCGTCTAATAAATAAAAACGGCCAACGGCTCTCTGCCATTGCAGAGTTGTAACCATAGAATAAAACAGAGTTGGAAATGACGCCGTTGCTTAGCAACAACCCAAACGGTAAACTCGTAGAACTCAACTTTGAGATAGTAAGAACGCAGTCATTGATTGGGTCTTCAAAGCAACGGACCAATCCGTGAAGGCGTTGCTCAAAGAGGCGACGCTTTGAGTTTTGATTTTGGAAGCTAACGTTAGCCGCCGAAGCTCAGCTGCTGGAAGATGTCGGTGAAGCGGGGGATTGGCGACTCTGAGGTCAGTGGGTTTATTTTCATGCAAAGTGCAATTTGAGCAACATGTTGTGGTTTGTAGTATTTTAAAAGCTAGCTCAGGAACGTTTGACACGGAGAGCTTCGGTTTAAAGGGAATGTGACACCGGTGTTGCTCCTCCGTTGCCATCACATACATAACGTTACCAGTTTGTTTGTCAATCAACACCACTTTACAGCTGATGCTTCAATGTTATACTCAGTTGTAACAATGCTCATCAATAACCTCTGTCTAACTATTCTATGTAATGGATGTTATGGTTTTTATGAACAATGATGCTCTATTAAATGTTTGTTTGATAGACATCATGTTCTCAGATTGTGATGAGCCACTGCCGGTGTTTAACCAGCGGTTACATTAATCCCCAAATCGAGAGACAAAACGTTAATTATTTCATTTATCACTCATTTTTACAATAATTATCATATTTATGCAATGCATGTATAAGTAAAATGCTTCCTTTCCACAGTATTTAAAGAAGAGGATTCCACAGAATCCAAAATATCAACATGTAAAAACACGACTTGATACAGGTATTCGCTTATTGTGAAATGAAAACTTTGAATGTGCTTTGCGTATATGGTAAAGTAAATGATGATTAACCCAGTGTTTTCTCAGGCTCCAGCCTGTCAAAGTACATGGAGAGACTAGAGGAGGCAAGGAAAAGTAAGTTATATATGAAATAATTATATTATAGCGGATACATGTATTTGATACATAATGGTACATTTGCATAGAAGTAAATGGTGATTTTAACTAACACACCAGGTGACCGCAATGCTTTGTAATTATAAAACAGTATACAATGCATTTTGTGTCATCTTGTGTGAACAGTTACTTAATGACTTGTTTCAGCTATGTTGTTTCCAGATACGCTTGTCCTACTGATATTTACTTACTTGATAAGGAGAGAAAGTCTCCTTTGTCCACATTAGTCATCTTGTTACAGGTTCCTTGTGATTTCTCAAGGATAAGCAATCCTTCCTTCTTTTGGCTACATGAGGAGAGGATGGTGATTGTACTGTAGATTACAGTAATTCCTCTGTTAAGACTGTCTTTAGTGAAACTGAGATACATAACCTCATCCAGCGGTGTCACTCGGCTTCTTACAGTGGGTTTGGTTGTGAGGCTGGACTATGTACTTCTTGCCAGTGATATAAAGAGATGTTGGCAGAGCTGGTCTCAGTTTGCAGCAGCAATTGGCTTGTTAATGTCAAATTTAACTGGCAATAAAATGGAGTTTGATATATTGGGTGTGAGTTTAAATGATTTGTCTTTAAATGAAGATGAAGAGAAAAATGGTAACACTCATGATCCAGGTAAAATGCATCAAAATTGTTGCCAAATTCTGCGCAACTGCTCTGTGTATTTTAAAATGCATGCTTATGTTTTTTTTTTGTTTTTCCAGACTACAGATACAGGAAGGACGAGCTGTTTAAAAGACTGAAAGTGACTACATTTGCACAGCTGGTATGTGAATAATAAATGAAATAGAGGATAATGTTTACTTTTTTTTTCAAAGATTAATTTTCAGCCATTTGTCGCATAATCCTTCAGAAATCAATCAAATGAGCTCATTTGCTGCTCGAGAAACATTTCGTCTCATTATCAGTACTGAAAGAGTTGTGCTGATTAATATTTTTGTGGAAAAGTTTAATTTCCTTCATTTAAAATAATCATATGTAACCTTATAAATGCCTTTTTTTTAAGTTTTTAATTTCTTTTCCAAAAAATTCTTTGACCACACACTTTTGAACAGTGGTGTATTTCAATATATTCCTGAATATACGCTTTTTATTTTTTTTAATGTCTTACATCTTTTTTTCCAGGTAATCCAAGTTGCTTCAGTGTCAGATCAGAATGACAACATTAAAGATGAAATGGCGGGATTAGAAGGTAGATTTTTATTTCTCTTTCATGTTACTCTTTTTGTTTTTTTTGGTTTTTAGTAGTAGTTTTGCATCAGTATTATTACATTTTATTTTAACGGTTTTGTAAACAAACAAGTTTGGGTGAAAGCAATCATTTTGGACAAAGTAGTTTTGTGAGAGAAGTTAAAGTTGTGTGAGCAAATAAAGGTCCTCAGGGGAACAAAAAAAACGTAAAAATTTGCAATTGAACAAACAATATATCTGGGAAATGAAATGTTTTTGAAAACAAAAATATTGTGAGATGGGTGGAGAATTTGCATTTTCCATCACCATGTTGCATTTGCAAATGCATAGAAACTCCCTGACAATCATTTGTGATTGTTTCTATTTTTTGTATATGATTTCAGATGATGTATCAATATTCTCTGCGTCACCGGGCCTCGACCGTCTCTCTGATCAGACGAATGGCTCTCCCCAGCCGACGCTTCTTCCTCCACCGAGCATCAACAACGATGAATCGGGCGACGTCGCATTTTCTCCTAGATCTACACTCCAAAGGTAGCCAAATCGCCTTTGTGTTTGTAACCAGCACATCAGAATATCATTTTATGCATCTAACCGATGCCCCCTCTAACATTTCCTCTATTGTGCACTCACAAGAGCTCTGATTGGCCAGGCTGCTTTCTCATGGCCTCAAGCTCCATTGCGCTTGTTTAGGGGCAGTCAGTGCAATCAGACTCCATCCTCAGAGACCCTGTGAGAGGAAAACAATGAGATCTAGTCTGTAACAGTGAGAACCTCTGACTGTCCTCACTCGGTGTAACTGAGTATCTCTGGGCTCATTCATAGTGTCATCAGTGGCGTGGGAGAAATGGATCTGGACAAGAATGGACAGAAGAGCATCCAGAACTCTCCAGTGTCTACCTCCAGCATCACAGAGTGCCCCTACCCTGACTGCCCGTATCTGTTGCTGGATGTGCGAGACAGAGAACAGTATGACCAGTGCCATATTATCAGTGGTAGGAAACCGTTTTTGCTCAAAGAATAAAAACATTCAAATCATTAATATTAACGTTTTCTGTAACTGTATCTGTTGTTTGCTTACAGCATATAGTTACCCCATTGCGACCTTATCAAGGACAATGAACCCATACACGAAAGAAGTTCTCGATTATGTATCCTTTTGTTCCTGAAATGTGAATTTGAAAATGCTTGTTCTCTATTGAATATTATACCAAATTATTGTATCATATTGCACGTTTGAAACATTAGCACAATAAGTAAATAATATATTTTTAATATGTATTCATTGTACATGTATGATATTTTATATTTTTTAAAATTTTGTAATTTGTATTTATTATTCATTGATTAGAATGAATGATCATATTTTAAATAAAATGTTCATTAATATATAATTGTATGAAGAATAAAAATCTATTAAATAATATATTTGAAGAAATAAATGAATAATTTGATACATGATAAATAAAATATTTATTTTGCATTCATTAATAGATGGGATTGGAACAGTCTCTTGAAACTATAAAAATCAAATGTTGCACAAAGAAATAAATAAATTGGAGTCAGATTGTTATTTGTTTTAACGATTAAAGTCATTTTAATTTCTTGTGCACTCATGCCCATTGCTCGTGTTAAACTCTTTTACAACCGTACAGAAAAACGCATCAGGAAGGATTATAATTTTGTATGATGAAGATGAGAGGATAGCAAGTCAAGCCGCCACGACCATGTGTGAGAGAGGCTTCGAGAATCTCTTCATGTTATCAGGGGGTGAGTCAGAAAAGAGACCAATAGCAAACAAAAGTCCGTCATGAAACATTTTCTGATTAATATATTTATACATTCATGTGGGGTCATCCTGCCTGTATGAGGCTGATGTATTTAATGGCATTTATTCATTAACTTCTCTTTTCCTTTCTCAAAAAGGTTTAAAAGTGGTTGCTCAGAAGTTCCCAGAGGGAATGACAACCGGCTCCGTTCCCATCTCCTGTCTGCCGTCACCCTCAGGACCTGGAGGTCGTAAACGATCGGTTCCACGGCAGATGATACAGCCAGCAGAAAAAAAGTGGCGGTTTACCTCAGAAGACCTCAGCAAAATTCAGCATTACCTAGAGGAAGTCTACATACCCAGTGAGCCCAGCAGTGAGTCATCATTTCAACACTGATCAAACCAGCATATCCAGTTTCACTGCATTATGAGCAATTTATCAATAGATAAAATAACAAAATATCTAAATGCAATTTTTGTAAAATAATTTAATAGGAACATGTTTCATTTCATTCTTTAAATCACACTTATATGCTATGTAATATGTTACATTTAATGTTCATAAGGGGACAGTAATATTCAGAAAAATTATTGCAGTTTAAATTTGAATGTATTTAAAAAAACAACAACAACAAATTGTATGTGATTGCTAAGCTGAATTTAAAGCAGCACTTCAGAAATCATTCTAATATACAGATTTTCTGCCATAATTATTATTTGCCGTTTGCTGTTCATTTAAGGTCGTCTCAGCAGCAGAATGTCCACTAGCAGCGCACGCTCCAAAGCATCTACAGTCCGGAGCAGTCAGCAAGGCTCGTCCACAGCAGGATCAGAAAGTGCTCGTTCACGGAGTAGTCGACCTTGGAAATAACCCTCAGTTTCACCTTCATCGTTGTCATCTTCTCTCTAATGCAAATAAAGCATTTGTATTTTGCTTTTGCAGGATTCCTGTGAACATGGACACCAAAAACTACTGTTTTTTTTTTTTTTTTTTTCCACTCTTATTATGCCACATGCACATTCTCAGAACTGCACATTTCTTGGTTCTGGTAGTACACACCTACCGCACTGTTTTATTGTTATTTCAGTTTATTTACTTATCTTTGCACTGCAGACTCCAAATCCAAACTGTGTGTTTAAGATCTAAATCTGTTTCTGATTTGCCACTGTTAACCTTTTTGGCATCATTAGTCATTAACGCTATAATGATGGTGCAAGAAGTCTAGGGTTTGACATCTGATCCCTTTTAATGCATATGCAGGTTCTTCTCTATATTATGTAAGTAACAAGCAGGTCTTAATGGAAGGACTCCACTTCTTGGTGGTCATCGTTTTTTGCTTTAACTGTGCTATGACATGATCTGCTCATCGAGTATTCTGTAGGTTTACATGCTTAGTAGGCGCAGTATGTACGCTGCAGTGCTTTAGAAATATTTTAGATGTGCTGATCTTGCCTTAAAGCTAGAGCTTCTGTTTGTTCAGTGCATTTATTTTAACTGTCAATGCTTTCCGAGCCAGTGTGGAATTTTACTTCATAATCGGCATCTACTGAACAGTGATTTAAAAGTTATGAATTGTAGGTGCTATTGCGGGCATTAATGAAGATGATGTTTCTGTGTGAAACTTTGCTTTGTCTGTTGCAAGAGCCTGATGAAGGAACTTAAAGTGCGGTTTTTGCTGTCATTGTAATTTGAAGTGGTAGAAAATGCTTTGTTTGGCCTTTGTCGTCCACATTTTCGTGCATATTGACTGAAATCAGTCACAATCGTAGACTTTGTTTTATTGACCAATTAAGTAATTTAATTTAATCTATTCAATGAAAACTACCTGGTTTGTTACTTTGTATTGAAGACAGAATAAAGTAAATTTTATATTGTAGACTCAAGTGATACTTACGTGTGATTTTGTAAGAATAGCCTATTTGTCTACTATGTACAGAGCAACATAATTTTTTGACAAAAATGAAAATTTTTCATCAAAACTTGTCATAAAATTTTGAAATCAATTACAAAAAGGTAAATTGGTCTAATTTTTATCCGAAGAGTAAGCTTTTCTTTTGGGTAACTGTAGATCAAACTTATAATTGCGACTCTTTGGAATACTGTGTCATGTTAAGCCAAATTTCATATTCATCCTGTGATGTGAAAATAGCTGCAGTGTACTCTAAAATTACTTTAATGGTAGTTTGATGTTGCTTTAGCCTTATATTTTGCACGTTGTATGGTAATATTTTTAGCAGAAACTAAGAGAAATGCAGGTAAGAAAAAAAAACTCGGCCTACTAATTTATTGGAGGCAATTTACTAAGCTGTATAGTTTACAATCAGACAGTTATGGCTTTTTTGCCATATTGACCTGCTCACCGTACATTAACCTACACTTGTGCAACATTGACATCAAAGTCTTTTATTAGTGCTCTTTTATGAAATGTGGCTCAGAAGCATTATTCTATGTTTAATATGGATTATTTTTAGTGTGCTCCATGATGGCCATCAGGGCCAGCCAGGTCTCCTCTGCAGTGGGGACAATTTGATCGGCAGGCAGAAGGAAACCATAGCGGCCGGTGTCTCTCAGCTCAAAGGTGTAGGAGTACTTGATGCCCTGGTCATAGGTCCAGTCAATAGTAATTCCATCAGCTTGGTCTGAGAGCAGAGAGATAGTAATTAAATTACCATAAATAATAATCATTCTGATGCACACTGTAACATTGACAAAATGCTTTAGGCTAATTGTTAATGTACTTACAGATGGTAGTAATAACACTGCCATATGTGTAGGCAGTGTTATATAAAGACTGGAGTTCAGAGACGGCCTTTCTGGCGAGTTCATGCTGAAAAGACAATAAAGAATTATTATATTTGATCTTTGTTAACAGTATCCAGAGCATGTTTCCACAAGCATACCAGTTCAGCTTGGTCCTTTGCTGAAGTTCTTGTGTAGCCGTATGGATAGAGGAGCATCTGGGAGTAGCTGTGGATGGACAAAAAGGCTTTAAGTTTGCCGTGAGATTTCACAAAATCCACAATGGCTTTGACCTCGGGCTCAGAATGAACGCTGGGACCATGATAGGTCTGAGAACATGGGTTGCTGCTGGCACCAGGCCCTGTAGATAAAAAAAAGATTAAGTATCATTAAGATGTACAGTATGAATACATCAGATCCCCAGCATCCCAAACAAAGCTTCCTCTCACCTCCAAAGCCAACTTCCCAGTTCCTGTTGGGGTCAACGCCAACACAGCTGGAGCCGGGGTTTGGCTTTCTGGTTTTACGCCACATGCGGTCCTTAACCAACCAAAAAATTTCATTACAATAAAAGAGGGCCAATTTAATTACAATTAATATTAGCTTTCGAGCCTTCCAGGCACTGGACCTACATTGCTGTGAGTGTATGCGAAACCATCAGGATTGGCAATGATCTCCAGGAAGATATCATAGTTGTTAAGTATGTCAGTGAGGACGGGGTCACGCCCGTAGTCGGTCACAATCTATGCAATAGAAAACACAAGTGGGAAAGTTGTTGACCGGTAGTTTTGTAGTAGATTGGGTAGATTGTGTTTCATAATTTCAGTTGACCTTTTTCGCAGACCAGATTGCACTGGCCGTGGTAATCCATTCTCTGGAGTGGATGCCAGTGTCGATCCAGATACCTGGACGGTTAGCTCCAGTGCTGAACTGAATGACAGAATATTAGTTATATTGGTACAATGGAAATATTAATTTATTCTGATCTTTAAAGTGCATACACTCTTCATTGTATGGTCATAGAGAACTTTTTAATGATGGATGTATGCACTTTATTGGACTCTCAACAGCTGTTTACTGCCATTATAAAGCTTGGAGGATTCAGAACATTTAGGATGGCTTAAGGGTGAATAAATCATGGGGTAAATTTTTTGAATAAACTATCTTTTTAATTGATTAGAAAGGTGGCATAATTGTAATAGTTAAAGGTAAAATATTCAGCCACTGTAATGATAGAGCTAAGAAGTGCTAGGGCAGTTTTTAATATAACTCCTATTGGATTCACCTGAAAAAGAAAAGGCATATACATCTAGAATGGTTTGAATGCACTTATAAACCCTATAATGGCCAAAAATAAAAATTATTTTCTAATAGTAAAAAGCATGCTTAAAAGAACACATTTTCCAATTCTCCTAGAGTTTTTTTTCATCCATACAGCCAATCTTTGGGTCTGACAGTAGCACTTTTAGCTGTAGCTTATCATAGATCATTGAATTTGAAATCTCAAAAATGACCAAAGAGTTAATTTTCCTGTTAAAAGCTTGACTCTTCTGTAGTTACATTGTGCACTAAGACCGACTGGAGAACTGGAGAACTGGAGAACGGATGAATGAATGGCTGAAAACAATAATACTCAACTGTTTAACTTTAGGGGAGTGTGATAATGAGCCTAAAAAGTGAAGTGTTCCTTTAAAGAATACCATAAAACTATTATTCATCATGAGTCGTGACCTACCTTCAGGACATCCAGGGAGCGGCCCTCATAGCTCTTACCAATCTCAAATTTGCTGACCAGATTACTGTTCTCTGCCACAAGCATGTCCATGAAAGAGTTAATCTGAGAGAAACACGGGGCAGAGTGGTTTGTAGGCTGTGTACGGTTATAAACAACATGCTGAACTTCAGCCAGAAACACATTTGATCCAAACAATTTTAAAGCACAGTAAAACATAGTTTATTTACAGAGTTCAGATCATGGTAGTTGGTGTAGACGAAATCATCGGTACTTCTTGGAAGCGAACGATATTTCACCATCTCACGTTCCTCGGCATCCACCACATCCTTATGGTACAGAAAGCCAACAAATAAATATTTTCAGCTTAACATTTTGTAATTATTCTTGGTGAATATTTATCTAGTGTGTTTTTTGTCCCCCAAACACAGTTTTTTATATAGTCCCACCTGAAGATTGTCGATCATGACACGATACTGGATCTGATTGTATCCCAGGAACGCTCTGACTGCCTGTAGGCTGTGAAACGGGACGTGAACATCCACGGGCAGAGACGCATGAGACGGCAGCATCCAGTAGTCCAGCTGAACACAGAGCAAAATGTAAGGTATATTTTATATTATAGTATAATCCCAACAATTTTGAAACACAGATGATCTGAAACATGATCAATGGGTTTTACTCCGAGTGTCTCCTCGGGGAGTTCCTTCAGAAGAGCGATCTGCTCTGCATTTTTCGCAGTGATCCGAAGAACCTGGTCTCTGTAGAGACGTTAATACATAGTTACAATATTCTAAACATTCATGAGGCCTGTTTTCCAAATGTTAATCTAAAATGTATGTTTTAGATATCAAAAACAATAATAGCCAGATTAAGAAATACTTTTTTTGTCAGCTGTAAGTATATCACATGACGTGTGTAACTATTCCAACACGTGTTTTTATGTGAAAGTGAGCGACATAAGGTTTGTGAACTCACCCCTCAAAAGTCACTTTGCCAAACACGGCCACAAAAAGAGCGGTTAGAACCAGTAACCCCTTCATCTTGCTGCTTGAAGTAGAGTTTTTCACAGTTAGCTACCGCCTTTATATAGTAACATGGTGATTATGACTAGCAGGTCATGGGTCGGACAAACCTGCTGCTTTGGTTCTCATAACCTTATAAAACACTGATGACGGAATTTAAGGGTTGAGAACATTGCATCTGTTCGCTCGCCTGTTACTTAATATAGCCACTCAGGGTTTATTGAGAAGAAAACAAGTTACTGTACCTACGGTATTTAAAGTCCTCGTATCATAATTCTGTCAAATGAAGAGCTAAACTGTAAATTCAGTCCACAGTCACTATAGCTCACATTTTCTATCTAATCTTTTGTGCAAACATATGCATTTGATTTTGATGATGTTTTCACTATAGTGAACTGATAAACTGTAATAAATAATCTAGTAATAATCTAATAATACTCCCTAAAACGTAATGCTGTATTATGTTATTATTAAGTTATTAAGTTATTTATTTAAATACTTTTTTTTATCAATTTTCCCTGAATTTCACATACTTTGTTATAATTAATTGCTTATCATCTTTCACAGTGTAGTTAAATACTCCACCCATATTTTCTCTGTAGCAACATATTCGTGAATCTGATCTTTCAGATCTTTTAAAAGCTCAGTGTTTTGTTTTTTTTTATAATTATTACATAGCACTAGTTTTTCTAATGTTAAAGAATATTGTTCATTATATAATAAAAGTACACATTATATAATGATAAGTTGGCCAATGGGTGTCAGACGTGTCGGTGATGACACAATGTTATGTACAGAGTACAGTTATTTCTACCAATGTATAGCATTATAATTATGCAATATAAATACATTATTTGTACCAGTGAGGATGTTTTGAGCTCTTTCACTTCAAAACAATAATGGTATTTGATAAACCATGCGTTGGTAATTATTTGAATAATATGTCTAATAATTTAAATATTCAAAATTATATACCTTGTATCTAAATAAATAAAAAAATAAAACGCTAAATTAAATAGTTAAAATCATTCAATGAATTAATAGGTATTTGCTGACATTTGTTATTTAATCGTTGGTGTTTTAAAGATGAGTGTTAGACAGGGGTATTATAAAATGTTAATGACGTTTGTCATTTTTTTTTTAGATTAACTTAATGCAATAAAATAACTATAACCAAAATAAATCATAAAACTTTAAATAAAAAAACAATAAAAGCAGAAAATAATAACACAAAATCTAATTCAGAATTTAAATAAATAAATTCATAACTAATCCATAAAAGTATCTCTATAATGCTAATAACACTGCTGATGGATAATGGTAAATGTAATCTAATCGTGAGAAAAGAAGAAATGAGAATGAGTAATATCAACACATACTGATCATTTTATAAAATCTCTAATAACCACCAATACTTCATGGTACAGATAATTCAGTCAGGGTTGAATAATATATTTTTTGTAATGTATATTAAATCAACTTTCATAAAACGGTAAATGTTTTTGTTGCTTTTTATTTACACTCTTTCATTCATCACAGAAGCATTGTTTAATATGGATTATTCCTGGTGTGCTCCATGATGGCCATCAGGGCCAGCCAGGTCTCCTCTGCAGTGGGGACGATCTGATTGGCAGGCAGGAGGAAACCATAGCGGCCGGTGTCTCTCAGCTCAAAGGTGTAGGAGTACTTGATGCCCTGGTTGTAGGTCCAGTCAATAGTGCCTCCACTAGCTTGATCTGCGCACAGAGAGATTGTTAGAGGAGTGCAAAACTGATATGAACCGAAATGAATCTTCTCAAACTTACAGATGGTAGTAATGATGCTTCCATATGTGTAGCGGGTGTTATACAGTGACTGCAGGGCAGAGACAGCCTTCCTGGCGAGCTCGTGCTGAAGGGACAATACAGCATTTGATTTCATTGATGCTACATATATCTAGAATAGTGTGTTTCCAGATCTATCATGTTAACAGTATCCAGAGCATGTTTCCACAAGCATACCAGTTCAGCTTGGTCCTTTGCAGGAGTTCTTGTGTATCCGTATGGATAGAGGAGCATCTGGGAGTAGCTGTGGATGGACACAAAGGCCTTGAGTTTGCCGTGAGATTTCACAAAGTCCACAATGGCCTTGACCTCGGGCTCAGAATGAGCGCTGGGTCCGCGGTACGTCTCAGTGCAGGGGTTGCTGCTGGAACCAGCACCTGAGGTTGGAAACCAGAAAAACAAGAAAGTGTTATATACTACTGGAATCTTCAAAGCCATTTACAGTAAGTCCATAACCATCATAGTGATGTATTGGAGTGCAACAGTAATCAAAAATAGCAAAATTATCATACTTGACAATTTTTGACAAAATGGCTGTCTACTACGAAAGCCTTTTTCTGCCATGAAATTTTAAAAAAATCTTTAAAAAGGATTGTTCATTATATCACAATTCAAACTTTGCTTCTCACAATCCTGAGTTTACATCTCACAATTTAAAAATGAATTCAGATTTTTTTTATGATTATGTTTTAGGCTAAATTTAGGCTAATATTTATGTTTATGAAAGAACTGTTAAATGACTGAAGCTAACATCCTTTGTTCCAATAACTCTTATAGTATTAAATTTCATAAATTTCAATTTTATGTTACAGTTTTTATCATGCAACGTGTAATCCGTAATGTATAATGTAAGAAATCTGCAGCTCTAAGTATAACTGCAATGATAAAAACATCTCACCTCCAAAGCCAGCGTCCCAGTTCCTGTTGGGGTCAACTCCAACACAGCTAGAGCCAGAGTTTGGCTTTCTAGTTTTACGCCACATACGGTCCTTAACCAAACAGATTTGCATATAAAAAACAGTTCAGAAAATGCAGTTGTTCTGAAATAAATGTGCATGCGATGTCTTCCAGGCATCAGGCTTTAAATCTCACTCTGCTGTGGGTGTATGCGAAACCATCAGGGTTGGTGACGATCTCCAAGAAGATATCGTAGTTGTTAAGGATGTCGGTGAGGATGGGGTCACGTCCGTAGTCGGTCACGATCTGCATGCAACAGAACACATGATGGGTATATGTGCTTTAGTCTAATCCGGTTCAAATTTGTTTTTGTAGCATGTTGTGTTTGCCAATTAAAAACTTTACCTTCTTGGCAAACCAGATTCCGCTGGCCTGGGTGACCCATTCTCTGGAGTGGATGCCAGTGTCAATCCAGATACCAGGACGGTTCGCTCCAGTGCTGAACTGAGTGAGAAGACATGATAAAACAATGATAATATCGATTATATCCATATGAATTGTGATATATACTGTAGGTCTATAGGTATACAGTGGAATCCAAAAGACCACACTGAAAGACTTTAAATTGAATTTGATCTGTTAAAATAATATTATTACATCCGTCATTTTTAAATCTGAAAATGCATTGATTAGAAGCTGACACAGAGGAGTGACCTCATATTGTAGAGGTATATTCCTTAGAGAAAGTGGACCAACTTGTCATTTATTAATGAGTTATTAATGAAAATTAATGTTAATTTTCCATTTAGATTTTTCAGTCAGATTGTTAATAGAATTGCTCAATCATAATATAGTTAACATAATTAGTAGGACCAAAATGTGAAACATTTCTGTAGCTGCAATAAAAGTATGCGCATTTATCATTACTTATCATGGCCATTGTTGCCAAGTCAGTAAAATGGACTACTTTAACACTGTTGCTGCAGGTTGTTTTTCATGTCCATGGTTTTAAATGGTTTTATGATGGTTTATGATGTTGCTAAAAAGAACATTATTTTGTGTATTTGGTGTAATGCGACGTGTTTCTCTCGATTAGGGCTAGTTTTGATTAGCAATTGGGAAGGTGAATATCTGGCAACCCTGATCATGACTTACCTTCAGGACATTCAAGGGGCGGTTCTCGTAGCTCAGACCAATCACAATTTTGCTGACCATATTGCTGTTCTCCGCCACAAGCATGTCCATGAAAGAGTTAATCTAAGAGAAACGTGGTGATCAAATGACTATTTGTATTTTCTGTGTAGAAATTGTTTAAAATGGTACAATTCTGAACAACACGAAACCTTTAAACATAGTCACATCCAACAAATCCGTCTTATAATTAAAGCTGTGCAGGAACTTACGGAGTTCAGATCATGGTAGTTGGTGTAGACAAAGTCATCGGTACTTCTTGGAAAGGAACGATATTTCACCATCTCACGTTCCTCGTCATCCAGCAGATCCTTATAGAGAGAAAAAAAGTAATAAAAAAATTAACTTTACATTTTGTGATTACCCAAATTATATATTTATTATGATTCAAGATTCATTGTTGTGTAGCCCAAGGTTTCCCAATCCTGAGTTGATGGAAAGATGTTAGAAATACTTTAAAACAAAAAGGTTTCATAATATTTTATTTGTTTATCTGCATATCATGCAACCATTAATCAACACCAGAGAACCTCAGCTGTTGAAATATTGACCTAAAATCCCGCAGGGCACTCTAACGTAATATTTTAGATCGAATGGGCTCAGATTGACTAAAAAGTTTCCTGGTGTATGCAAAGAATGTGCGTCATATGATGATTCTCTCCATGCTATTATAATCATAGCAGTCAAAAAATCTAATTAATAGTCGCACCTGGACATCCATAATCATGACACGATACTGGATCTGATTGTATCCCAGGAATGCTCTGACTGCCTGTAGGCTGTGAAACGGGACGTGAACATCCACGGGAAAGGACTCATCAACAGGCTCCCTCCAGAAGTCCAGCTGAACACAGAAGGAAACAAGTAAACCAGTTCACGAAGTACAACGTTTATATGCCAAATGCATATGAAAAACATAAATCTCTGGTTTTGATGTGAAACTTACCCCGAGGTGTTCCTGTTCAGAAAGCTCCTTCAGGAGAAAGATCTGTGCCTCATCTTTTGCAGTGATGCGAAGAACCTGGTCCCTGTAGAGACATCAAAACATACATAAACACTTTTTAAGATATGTGGCTTCATTTAAATTTTCATTTAAGACTCAATTGATCCACAGTTGATTCTCAACTGATTCACCTCTCAAAAGTCTTTTTGGCAAAACAGGCCACAAACAGAGCAGTTAAAAATATTATTCCTTTCATGATATTATAAAGTAAAGCTACTGGCACTGAAAATCACACTTTATATTTTGTCGCTGTAGCTATGATCATGATGACCCTCTTCCTGAACACTCAGTCCTGAGTAAACCACAGCTTCCTCTCTCAAACTCAATGTAAAATGCTGCACTACTTTTATCTTTTGTGAATTTTGATATATATTAATATATACTATGTATGAAGAGTTTGTTTGCAAAAACAGATAGCGTCTTTTTTTTTTACATTTTTAATAATCATGTTTTTTATTATGCTGTAATTTTTTTACTGTGTTTTATTGTGTGAGGAGTGTTTTTGGTATTTTTTTAATCTATTAAAACAACAACAACAACAACTACAGTTTGACTGGAATGCACAATGAAAAACCAAGATTTTTTTTAAAAAAGGTTAAAAACAGTGTTAACTGTTTTACAAATAAACTCTTCATATTGTTTTTTTCTCATTTAACTTAGGATACCGTAAACAAGATTTTGGAGCTCACCCCTCAAAGGTCTTTTTGCCAAACACGGCCACAAACAGAGCAGTCAGCACCAGTAGCCCCTTCATCTTGCTTGAGTAGAACTTTCTAGCTATAGTCATCCTTTATATACTGCCCTGGTGGCCGTGACCTTGTATTTGAGGTAGTAACGGGTTGGCAAGCCTGCTGCTGTGCTTCCCACAACATTATGCTGAAGTTTGACAAATGAGAGCAATGCAGCATACGGTGTATTGACTAGTAAACGTAATCAATAGCGCCTTTACTGCTTTGACCTGAGATAGATAGCTAAAGATAAGGTAAAAACAAGACAAATTAACAATAGGGTCCTACTGTACAGACCATGTTGGAGAAAATTACAGGTGAATTTGTTAGTCAATTATAAAAATAAACATATTAAAGTTGTACATTCTTCCAGTTTTGTGATAACATGCAGCGATCAGTTATTAGTCTGGTGAATAAACAGCATCTGACCAATGGATTTACAAATATAATTTCGGGTTTAAGTGTTTCAACATTGCATTAAATATGAACATATTAGTCACATGTATTACTTTAGAAGGCGTTTGTCTTTTAAAATGCACAAATTCACATAAATCGGCAACTCTTTTATCATCTGACCCTCTTTCACCTAATACGTTTTTATTTGAATTGCCCCTGAGATAAACATTTTGATAATGAAGCATGACTTTTGCATGTTCGTTGTTCTCTGATGTTGGTCACATGCAGGTAAACAAGTCAAACGTATCCTTTTTTCAGAAAGTATTTTATTGTAACATTACTTTGATTTATTAGCTTTTCTTTGAGCTCATTAACCCCCTGGATTTCACAACCCAGTTTCAGAAACCTTGAAATAATATAATGTTTAATTATTCTGTATGATAGCAAATTGTACTTTTTAAAATATTCATACATTACAAAATTATCCCGCTTAAATCAATGTGAACGACAAAAGTAATCAGAGTAATCTGATTATATTACCTACAATTTGTAATGTAATGGATTATGTTATATATCTGTTATATATCTATATATCTGTGTGTGTGTGTGTGTGTGTGTATCTATCCACGCACACATATATAGATAGATAGATGTAATCCATTAGAGCTGATGCACAGAACAGTGACAGTGACATGACAATTTGTTATTGTAATTTGTACAGATTTTGTATTTATTAAATATTTACTTCTGCTGCAGTTGTCTCATCTGCAAAACCTTATAATAAGTCACAATATGACAAGAAAGTCACACCTAAATGGTGATTAAACATCACATAGCCTTCCCACACATGTAAACAAACTCATCCTTTCACACAACATTGCTATTTTAGCCACAGCTAGTCATGGTGCTGTTAGCCAAAACCCCATACGTCTGAATATACGGTTAGAATGATTCGTAGAAAACCATGGAAATGGACATTTGTATAGTTTATGCATCTATATCTCTTTGCAAAATAAGATCTTGCTGTGTGGAATAGAATACAAGGATACAAGTATAGTTTTGACCTTGTGTTGACAATAAATCAGCTCAGTCAGGCCTGCTGCTTTGGTTCTCACAAACTGCCACTGAGTCTGATGAGAACACTGCATCTGTTTTTCATCTTTATTTTTAGAATAGAATAGAATACAATACTAATAGAATAATAGATATATATACAACAATAGAATATACTTTATTGTGTTGTACTTTATTCCCATTTCTGGGAAATTCGTTGGATACCTATGAAATGGGATCCTAGTGCAATTTAGTCCATGGAAAATTTGTAAGAAAATATACTGCTTGTCATATTAATTTACCCTAGTGGTGCATCGAAATATACATTTATAATCTATAGAAGAAACAGTGCGAAATAAAGAAGAGACTGTGTTTTAGTGATTGATTAAGGGAGGGATTAAATACAAAATAAGACAGCAAACACACCCAGCTTCTGATCATATTCAGACAACAGCGTCATTACAGCTGGTGACAGTATAGTTAGTCCTGACAGTGAAGCAGTGGTCATGTTCTTAGTGCTTCATGTCCACGTCAACTCAACAAAATGACTGAAGCGGGCATATCAAGCAGGCTCAGCAAAGACAAGTCTCCACAAATCTTTAATAAATATCTAAAAGAGAGGCAGAGGAGTAGAATTTAGTATTTTAGAATGTAACGCTTTACATCACCACACCCTTTTCAAAACCCAGACAAACGCGGAATAAGCCACAGCTTCCTGTATGAGGCCAGTGCATCAGTTTCTGTCTGTTTCCTGCCCTCTGCCTCATGCTCTTACAATGGCTTGATCTGACCTGTTAGGATGTGTATTTTGATCAAAAAAAGGTTGTTATACAAATTAATATGTATATACACAATTTATTATATATTTTTTTATTTAATGCGAGTTCTTTTTATTACAAATTATATTAACAACTTCATAATTTAAGTAAAAAAAAGAATATTCATATTAGATTAATAAAATATACTGAAAAGATAATAGATTAGTAAAATAAATATTCATTAATAAAAAGTAAGAATTCATTTAAATACCTAATATTATCTTATGGAATACTTTTCACACAGTTATAAACAAAGAAATGTTGTGGTGTAAAATTAAATATAAAAAAATGTAATGTTTCCAAACAATATTCCATAACAAATAAATCTAATACAATTTTTTTTTTAATTCATGCTACATTATGCACATGATAAAAAAAGTATGCAATAATATATATGTAATGTTTCCTTTATATATATATATAGAGAGAGAGAGAGAGAGAGAGAGAGAGAGAGAGAGAGAGAGAGAGATTAGATATATTTCCCAATTGCAAGTAAATATAATTGAAAAATTATTTAATAATTTATTTATACAACAAATGTCATTAATCAGCATTTTAATTGACGGATTGTAGCCAACTAGAACTGTACTATTATTATACTGCTTGTCATGTCGCATAGCCTCCAGCGCTACTAATCTGTCCTGAGCGTTTCACTTTGTAACTGAGACATCTCATACAGAGCTCTGATTGGTAGTTCACATCTGCGTCTCTGTTCCTATTGGCTGAGCAGTGCACATTCACAATGAACGGAAGTCTTTCGGCGTGAGTAAGTGTGAGGCAGAGGGACAGAGGTGGGAGTTTGTCCCGTTCAACAAAAGTGACCCGTCAGGGAAAGTTGCCGGTGGGAATAGAGTCAGCGCTGGTTGTCACATCTAAACAGGCTCGGCAAGAATGGAGATCGAGAAAGAAGTTAAAAAGGTATGCTTATTGAACGGGTGATGGTCCAAAACGTTAGAAACATTCGGCAACGCCCTTAAAGGTAAAGCCACTGCCATTGTTATCCATAGCGAAGCATTTGGCATTACAACTCTCACTCGAGGCCGTGTGATAAACAAAACTTGTCTACATTTAGTGAGAAATAGGAAGTGGTCATTAATAGGAAGTACAACATAAAAGGAAGAGCCTGTTTTTTTTCTTTATTTGCTAGAAACATTCATTGAATTTCATGTTTTAGTGAACAGAACCTATAGATGTTCCTTTTCCAAACCGTAAACAGGCTGGAAGTATGTTTAAATCCATAGATTCCTTCACTTTTCTTATGCAGCAAGTGGGTTTCTCTCATCACTTATTGCAGCAATTCAACCACAAGCCAAATAGTAATGGTTGAAGTTTAGTGGTGAAAGGCATACAGTGCATGTCTGGTAAAGAAAGAAGTGGGTTTACGCAAGATGTAAACTTCCTCCACAGCTTCCAGTATTATTTCAACCCAAAACCCATTTCTGCCCCTCGTGTTGCTCTCAAATCTGTACAACGTTATTCTTATTTAGCAACATTTTGACGAAAGTTCTTCAAATGAATGATGACTGAAAGAAAGGGTGTATGCGTTCGATGCGATGTGAATAATGGACTGAATGAATTTCAAGTCGTTTTTGATTAAAATCTTGGCAATCAGATTTATTTGAATCCGATTCGCAAACCAGTCTGAATGATTCATTCACAAATCTGATGCAGTTTAACTGGCAGACTCCATAATTTATTCATAACATTTATTTGATTCATTTAGAATTAGTAACATGTTATTTCAACCTATTTCTTACAAACCTATTAAATGGCAGAAGAGGTAAATATAATGCATTGTAGATTACATTAGTGCTACTTTACTACAATTTTTATTTTAACAGATGCAGTAAAAAAAAAAAAAAAAAAAAAAAAAAACATTTTCTAAATACTTGCGATTGCCACAAATTTTTTTGTGTCAAATAGATATTTTCTCAGGAGCTAGTGTAGGTATAAAAAATGCCTGAAAGTCCTCAGGTCTTGATTTTTAAGCAGAAAAATGTTCTTCTTTAACCAAGGAGATGTGCTAAGCCCTCCAGGCGTTCTCCATCTTGATAAATACTTGACCTTATAAGGAGGTCTTCCACCCGAGAAGCTTTAGAGCTGAGATCTGCTGAGACAGGAATAAGCTTTCTAAAATAAATATTATAATGTCTAGTGAGGTAGACTGATTTCACATGTTTCTCAACTATATATTGCGCTTGAAATTAAAAGTAACTGTAGTTAGAGAGGCATTCTACTCCTTCCTTTAATTATGGAAATGACGTCCCTCTTTAAACTAGAGAGCATTTTGTGAAGCCTGTGTTTTTTGGCCTAAATAGTAAGTTCTATGGAGCTTCAAGAAGCACTTGATCATGTAACAGGAAATAAACAACTTTGTTATGACATCAGCCTTTTAATGAATCTTGTCTGCTTGTTTTACAAAAAGCAGACTCCAGAAGAATTAGCAAAGGAGTACATGTAGGTTAGAGAGCATTTTTCATGAACATGCTATACATGTTGGTGTCTTTTTACTGTATGTTAGACACGATAGAGTATAAATAATTAATTAAATAAGAAATGCAACATTTTGTCGTAACAGTTGACATTTTAACCCAGTTTGGCGTAGTTTATCTATTTAGGTTGTTTATTTAGACTTAGTATTTTATTAAATATGTATCGCTAAATGTTTTATGCTCAACAAGGCAGCACAAGAAATACAGTGAAACAGTAACACTGTAAAATGTTATTACAAATAAGAAAGTTCTATATTGATGGCAAAGCTACAGTTTCAGTCCAGTCTTCTGTGTCTCTTCAGAAAACATGCTAATATGCTGATTCTATATGTGTATAGATAGATTTATTTTTTTTATGTACTAGGAAAGGACCGCCTGAGGTCACCATGTAATTCAAATAAAAGAAATGCCAGTGTTTTTTTTGAATTTCTGATGATTTAACCAATTTCTTTTGATTTTTGTTTGTGATTTTGGAAACAGTATTTGCTCACGTCTTCTGTTGTTTTGCCAGATAACCCTGGGCCATGAGATCGGAGCTGGAGCTGCCTGTCTGAAATGCAAGGACAAATGTGAAGGCTTCGAGCTTCACTTCTGGCGGTTTGTGCTTGTTTCCTTCCTTACATATTTGTGCAATGTTATCATTATCGCGCATGTGGTTTTCATTGCTAAAGATGTATCTAATCATGTTGGGTCATCGCTGAGGTGACTTTATTCATCGTCATTTTTAACAAACTCAACAAAATGCAGTACCTTATCTATTTGGCAAAAAAAAAACCGCTGTCACACTGAGAGAGCTCTGGCCATTAGCTGCACTCTGTTGGTTTTCCTGAAGCGAGAACCGCAGGTGCCAGGATGCCTGTGCCAGAGCTCCATCACTGCAGCGGTGGTGCGTGCCATTCCCAATCACTCTCATGGGGTTTTCGGGGATTCTTTGAATGAAAAGACGTCAATGTGGATGCAGGTCATTGCAGATGCAGAGCCTGAGACTTTGTTTCCATGCAGCAGGGAAGGGAGACTAGCCATCCAGAGCTGAACAGAATTAGTCAGGTCTTGGTTGGGTTTCTATGGAAGCTTATTTCCACCACAAAATGAAAAATACGAATATGTTTTTCACACAATTCTGAGAATTGTAAGGTATGATTGTGCCAGCTAAACTTGTAATTGTGAGAAAAAAAGACAGGTTTGTAAGATACAAACTAGAAAACATATAGAAATATAGATATAGAAAAAGATATAAAAGTCAAAATGATCAAATAAAGTCACAATTAACTGTATTTGTCTTTTATCGGTGCCAGAAATAGAATTGCAAAAAAAAAATTCCATGTTGTGAGATTTTAAACTAAATTCTACTAAAATTTTAATTAAAAATTCAGAATAAAAGGTCAAAGGTGTTATGTTAATGCAGAATCATGAGAAAATAAACTGAATTCAGAGTCATTCTTTTGTAAATGGCTTTGGATAAAAACATCTGCGCTTTGATGCGTTGGATCACTGACACGCTGAAACATTTCTTTTGGGTGAAGATAAAGCCTCTTTGGATTTGTGGCTACGATTTATGTTTAGCATTTCCCAAGCACTATCTGTCTTACTCCTTGGCTCTCATTGATATGTTAAACAGCCCAAAGTGTATTTAAAGGGGCCACATTCTACTTTTATTGCATTTTATTTTCTCCACTTATAATGTTAGTCAAAGTTTCGCAAACCAAAAAGTCAGAATTTAGTTTTCGTGAACATTTTCTACCCTCCTACTAATTGACACAGCAACAACGTAACCAGAAAACGTACATTTTTCCATTTAAATTGTCAACAGACTCTACCTTTTATTTATTTTCGAGTCTTTCATGCAATGTCCGATGTAAACCGTGAAGTCAACCAGCAGAACAACAACATACTTTACCTGCTGTACAGGAACAATAAAACGCAATATGGTTTGCTTTTAATTATATATGTTTTAGGAATGTTAAAAAAATCATGCCGAAAGTGATTTATTATGTAGCCCATGCCATTCTTTTTCCAAGTAATTACAGAATATCTGTGCATGCCTAAACTTGACATGTGAGCAGCCATCCAAACTAATGTTATCAGACTCTTAGCTAAACAAAACAGTAAAAAATATGCTCCTTTCATTCTCAGTCAATCACTTCAGCTTTTAAAATACAATAAATACATTAGCACAATTCTTTTTTTTCCTCAGTATGCTGCTGTTCAGTTCTGTTCTTCATACATTACATTTGAAAAGTTTGGGATTTGTGTCTTTATGCTGTTCGATTAGAAATACGGTGATATTTTGACACTATTACATATGTTGGAAACAAGTCCTTGCTGAATAAAGCTATCGATTTCTTTAAGAGAAATCTAAATGACAGCGCAGTTTTGAATGGTAGTGTATGGTTTAAAGTGTTTCCGAAGCTGTTCACCCAAAAATAAAAATTCTGTCTTTTCTTTTTGACAGAAAGATTTGTCGAAATTGCAAGTGTGGCGTTGAGGACCATGACGTGCTGCTCGAGACTGAGGAGAATAAGAAGGTGGGGAAGCTTTTTGAGGACACCAAGTACACGGGCCTTATAGCCAAGCTGAAGAGAGATGGCATCCCGTCTTATAAAGGCAACCAAGTCACCATCTGCATCCCTGCCGCCGCCGTCAGCACTGCTACTCCTGTTCCTGCTGCCAGCTTTATCCCCGGGTCCAGCCAGATCTCTGTTCCCAACACCCAGCCTGCTTATTCCCCACCTGCTGCTGGAGTTTACTCTCCTGCTTCCTCTGCAACAGACTCCTCTTCTGCCCCGGGAACAGGCCCCACTTCTGCCCCGGGAACAGGCCCCTCTTCTGCCCCGGGAACAGGCCCCTCTTCTGCCCCGGGAACAGGCCCCTCTTCTGCCCCGGGAACAGGCCCCTCTTCTGCCCCGGGAACAGGCCCCTCTTCTGCCCCGGGAACAGGCCCCTCTTCTGCCCCGGGAACAGGCCGCCCTGCTGCATCAGGACCAGGCCATAGTGCTGCCACCACAACTAAAGGCCCTGTTGCTGCCACTACTGTTGTTCCATCTCCTACCCCAGTGCCTGCCAAAACGAATGTGGTTAAGTCCGTTACCTATGAATGGGCTCCACCTGGGATCAATCAAAGCTTGGTACATTACGTTATATTATATATTTTGATATATTTAAATATTTTATTTGGTTTTTTTAATTTATGCTTCAGAGCGAAGCTTTTATTTGTACTTGGTACATTTGATACTTGGGTCCACTAGAGGCCACTGTTCTCCACTTCATTTTTTGAGACTTCTCTCTTTTAAACAAATAATAGTTAAATATTAGGAAACAAAACCATTGACCATAGCTATTCAACATTACAGTATGTGCAGTATAATGAGAGTTATCCATATTAACATTCATTAAACTTACAAAATAGTTCCACTTTATATTAAGTTGCCTTAAATGCTATGTACTTGCATTTAAATGAATCGTTTGGTACAGTGTACTTACAAAAAACATGTATGTACACAATATTGCATATAGGTATTTTTACAAAAAAAATCCATGTAATTAATTTCTGTAATTGCATTTATAATAACAATGTTGACCCATTCCTTACACATTAACCCCCCCTTAAACCTGTCTCTAATCTTACCTTTGTCCCACCTTAATAGCAGAACTTATTTTTTGATGCAAGTAGTTAAGGCCACCTAATATAAAGTGTGATCTAAAAAATAACAACTTCTAATTTACAGTAAGTAACCTCAAGTGCATCTTTACATAAACCCTTTAATGAATGTATATTTACATTAATACTATAATGTCATTTTTACCTTCAGCAAGTAGGAAAATAAATATTGATTAATCAACATGTAATTGATTATAGATGAAAGCAGCAATAGATTTCCATTTTATTATTTGTTCTTTGATTAACAGAATTTTTTTTATTACTGTATATAGTTTTAAATATTCTGTTTCACTCATAATTCACCACGGTACAAATATATTCCACAACTAATTTCACATCAACCATAAAATATAATTTCTGTCCTCTCAGGCTCTGCGATACATGGAGCTTCTGCCTCCGGAGCAGCGGCCCATCGCTGGTACGGCGGGAGCAGATTACCGCAAGAAACAGATGGCCAAACAGCTTCCCGACCACGACCAAGACCCCGAGCGCTGCCACGAACTCTCGCCCGGCGAGGTTAAGCAAATGCAGCAGTACGTCCGCAAGTACAAGGACGAGGCGTTGGGCATGGGTGACATCACCCTGCCCGAAGAGATGGGACAACACGCAGGTATGGCTGGGGAAAAGGGTCCTCAAGGCCTCGGGGCAGGAGGGAAACCTGGGACTTCAGGAGACAAGGGTGACGCTATTGCTACAATGGGGAAAGTTGGCGCCCAGGGGGCTGCTGGGATGTCACCCGCTGGACCTGCTGGTAACTATGTAAGTATGCAATTCCTACATATATGTTTTGCTTAATGCAACTCCGCTCGTAAAAGTTGATTGTCATGGATACATTTTTTATTACATACAAACAGCTTTTGTAACCTTTCTGTTCTCATTATCCCTTTACATCTAAATGACTCTCAATCTAATTTATCGGCGTTTAAATGTCACCGTGTATTAATGAAAAATCCCCTTTGGAGCTGTTGAGCAGCAGTATTTATTTCCACCACATGTGCGCTACGGGAGTCGAAACGTTCTCCAGCGCTTATCTCTGGATTCACTCGATTAACATAGGAGCGCTTCACATTCTGCCAAGCCTGCGTTAGTCAGGCAGTTGGAATGAACGTTATGTTCTTCCAGAGATCTTCATAAATTACCACACTTAGTCCCTGTGGTTATGTTCAGGCTCTGGTGGATTTTTTCAAAATCTATTGTAAGCATCTGAAATCTCATGACGGGAACACATGTATGCCATCAGCCTGATGTTTTTGCCTGTTTTATATAGATAGTTTACCCCAAAATGAACATTGTGTCATTGTTTACTCGCCCTCATGCTATGCCAAACCTGTCCAGTCTTTTCTCTGGAACACAAAAGGAGAATTGAAATGATGTTTACCAGCTCTTTTCCTTAGAACAACATGTCATGGCAATCACATTTGTCAAGCTCCGAAAATCACAATAAATTTATTGTGATGCTTAAAATTAATTACAGCTTTCGAATAAACAAGCCAAATGTTTTGTTGTCAGTCCTTGAAAATCTTTCCCTCTGCTGCAGCTTTCCAATAATGTTCTAAAAATAGGTTATTGCATATATGCCATAAGTCATAAATGCAAGAAGGAGTCTTAATTGTGTGAAATAATCTCATTGTGACATATGGCATCATAAACATAAGAAATCAATTAGTGTATAGTGAAGTAAAACTTTCTAAAGAAAAAACTGATGAACTACAGATACCTACAGAACTACAGAAATTTACTTGAGTAAAGTAGCAATACTTCACTATTGTATTCCTCTGTATTTAAATACAAGAAATTAAGTTGTAATTGTAAGATATAAAGTCATACTCTAAGAAATAACATAATAAATGTGAGAAATAAAGTTGCTATGAGAAATAGTCATGTTGTAAGATATGAAATAGAGCAAGAAATAGTTGAATCTTGGAAAGAAATTTGAGTTTTTTATTTCTTATTCATGTTTTATTCAAGTCGTAAGGTCTTTGCACATGATGTCCAAAATTTTCAGATGCATTTTCCATTTTTTTTTTTTTCATATTTATCATAATTTCCTATTAAAATGCGTGCCACAGATGCAAAAATGCAGAAAATCGAACCTGATCTGAACCTTTTTGATGACGAATGAAAGTTTGGGAGGCAGTGTGTAAACGTGATTGACACAACCCGAGGTCGCATTTATTTTTTTAACCTGCAAACTTTGGGACTCGGTGTGCAATGACCTTAACTCCACTCTGGTCCAACCTGCCCCACTCTTCACTGATGTCTCTGCCGAGCTGAACTCCTCACCGGATCTCTTCCCACAGTCATGTCACCGCTGCCAGCTGCCCATGAAGAAGGGTGAGCCGGCCGTGTACGCAGAGCGGGCAGGCTACGATAAACTCTGGCACCCCGCGTGCTTCGTGTGCTGTACCTGCTCCGAGTTACTGGTGGACATGATCTATTTCTGGAAGAAGGGTCAGCTGTACTGTGGCCGTCATTACGGAGACAGCGAAAAGCCTCGATGTGCAGGGTGCGATGAGGTGAGTGGAGGCAAAGCAGGTCACATGGTCAGTGTCACCAATTTGCTTACATTTGATTAGTGCAGCATTTCTGCTTGTTTGAAAACCTTAAAGCTTTGATTATTTCCAGGTTTAAATGAATTTCACTGTCATCCCTGATATTTAGGCCTAACCGTATGTTTTGTGTTAGGATCTCAAACGAGTAAAATAATGAATGCAATTCTGTCGACTGTTGTTTAATTGTTTTTAACATACCATATGGTTTAAAGCACGGTACTAAGGAGTGAGTGTGTGTGTGTGTGTGTGTGTGTGTGGTCTCCAGCTCATCTTCAGTAATGAGTACACCCAGGCTGAGGGCCACAATTGGCACCTGAAGCACTTCTGCTGTTTTGACTGTGACTGTGTGCTGGCTGGAGAGACCTACGTCATGGAGAATGAGAAGCCTGTTTGCAAACCCTGCTACATGAAGAACCACGCTGTGGTAAAGACGAGACATTCCTTAATTTTTCTCCATCTCCGTCTCTCTGGTCTATACAAAGATGACAGTGACTTTGGGATGCATTAAGGTGTATTGTGAAAAATAAAAGTATAAAGATGAGATCTATAATGACAGGAAAACAAGAAGATGTCAAAAATACAAGTATTTTTTTGCATTCAGATATAGTCATGAATAAGAGGGGAAAAGTTATAATTGTGAGATGCAAAGTCATTAAGAGAAATAATGTTGTAAATAAATATAAATGTATCCTTAAATACAGGTAAAATATTTGAATTATGAAAAAAACATGTTTTTTATAATTAAATAGGACTTCAAAATTACTTTATATACTTCAGATATTATATATATATGTGTGTGTGCGTGTGTTTTAGGATTACTGTATCAGCACCTGCAACAAGAGGCCATGTGACGCAACACATTTCAGAACTATTTTATGCTGCTCAAGCACTTCAAACAAGAGAAATGTTTAGCAGCTAGTTTTACATCCCCTCACGTTGTTCAAGTATCATTGATGTCACACCTAAATGGAAGTAAATTCCTGCTAAGCCTGGGCTATTAAACCTAACAGGCTCGGCATGTGTTCATCAGCCATATTGGTTCAGAAGCAGGTTAAGGAGATTTAGGAAGTGCCAGTGATATGATAATCACAGGACAGCGAGGGTGGAAGCGCTCTTAATGGAGTCGTGTGATACTGGACACCACCGACCTCTCTGAACTATGACACAAAGCCCTTATGACTCATCGGCTTAGGAAGGCAAGTTCAGATATTCAGATTAAGTTTTTTAAAATGACATTTCTTTCAGTGTGTAACACAGCTCTAAGTAAAAGTTGAAAAGGAATAGTTAATCCAAAAATGAAAATTCAGTCCTCATTTCTTCACCCTCAAGTAGTTCCAAATCTGTATGAATTTCTTTGTTCTGCCGAACACAAAGGAAGATATTTTGAAGAAAGTTTGTAACCAGGCTGTTTTTGGTCACCATTGACTTCCATAGTATTATTTTTCCTACAATGGAAGTCAATGGTGACCAAAACAACCCGGTTTCAATGTGCACCTTTCATTACCCATAATAGAGGCACTTTAAAAAATATATTACTGGGTTAATTGTCCAATCAAAGATGTTTGTGAGTGAGTCAAGCACAGATTTTTATCTGTATCTCTCTGTGTTCACAGTGTTGTGTGGCCTGTCAGAACCCCATCGAGCCCGAGGCTCAGCGTGTGTCGTACGGAGAGCACCACTGGCACGCCGAACCCCAGTGCTTCCAGTGCTCCTGCTGCTCCAAGTGCCTTATGGGCCAGCGCTTCATGGCCATGCAGGGCATGCTGCTGTGCTCCATGGAGTGCAAGAAGAAGATCATGGCCTCCTGAGGGAACATCTAGGATTGGTTTTTGGGCCAGTTTCTCCCTAATGCAGTACACATAAATATATCCTGCCATCATTTTATTAAGAAATTAATGTATTTGTATGACTAATCGTAATGCTATTCCAGATTCTCATTTTTGGGAAATAATAAGCAATAACTGAATAAGTGTTATCAATGTGATTTCTTATTATTAACAGATTAGTGTTAATAAACAGAAGCAATGATGTGCTTTTGTTCTTCAGCTACTGAAAAATAGATTTTACTCTCATTTCATTCTTGTCTAAAAGTGCACTTTATTTTAGCTTTCACTTTGTAATCCAATAAAGGTTTTGCAGTAATATGAATAGATTTTTTTTCCCCATGTGAATTGGTTCAATTATGTATCCAAATATATTATGACGTACAAGTTCGGGATCTCAGGGGACAGGTGTTACGCTCGCGTTAATGTCTTGACCGTTTCACACCATTGAAAATTCCAATCCAGGCCGGCACTTTTAGGGAAAAGTTAGCCCTCCGTGTGTTGTCTTACACTGAGCTGTGGAAACTAGGCACAATTCAAGGAAGCCCGGTTCCATTGTCTCTAATGGCGGCGAACTTAAGGCTATAGCGTCATTTCCTCCCATCGTAACGGTCCGCGGTCGCACGAGGGGCTCGACTGTTTCACCTCCCCTCACCTCACGCCACACTAGGGTGGAGTTTTCCAGAAGGGAATTCTTTCCTTCAATGTCAGCCCCTCGCACAGGAATTTATTTACATGGTGCTTTCCCCACCAAACACGAAGCACACTTACTTGCACGCTTGCCTCCCTAGCTCTTGTTTTCCCCGTGAGCACTAACGGCGTGAGAGAGATGATTGTTGATTTGTAGCTCCCTGAGGTGATGAAACCCAGATGCAAAGCGTCGCTTCTGTTTAGTGAAACTATAGCGCAGGCCCCACACGTGAAGAGTCGAGACAGGACAGGGAGATCGTCCAAATCCCCGGAGGATCCTACGGGTGACAGCAGAAATGTGACGAATAGGAATTCTGCTGGAATTCTGCTTGCTACTCCACAAAACTGTTAAGATTGCTTTTTACGGACGCTTTAGATATGACAGTATGGAAAAAAACATGCTGGCTAAATATGAGGTGGTGTCTTTTCAGCTTTCGTTCTAATGCGTTTGTTTTGCCAGAGCCCCCTCCTCAACGTGGTCATGTTTATCTGGCCTTTAGCTGAGAAAATGTTCCTAGATAAGCGTGTATAAACTCAGCTGGTTCACTGTGTAGTGTAATATAAACCGTATTGTAAAATAATCTGGCGTTACCACATTAAAACGGCAATAAATCAGGTAATAGATAGAGACATTAATAGATGCACTAGATACATATACCCTAGTGAAAAATAAATATCTTTATTTCATGCTAAGTATATTAAAAATACGCTTGCTTTTTTATGTACTTAACAAGAGAATTCCCTGCAGTTGGGTTTTTGATATAATAAACTCTTGTACTTACTGTCTGATCAGTTTGAATAACTAATTGTGTACTTAATGATCTTAAATTGTCAGAAATAGTGCTGAAATCCTACTAAAGATATACTGAAGTGTACTTTATTGAGCTAATGATACAATATCACAATACTCATCAATAGTGACCAAAAAAAAAAAATTAGGCTTGCTTTGAAGAAATGTGCATTGTGCACAAGTAGTACTTGGAGTAAAATGTGAATAATATTAAAATGTCAATAATATTACTTCTTTTTTTATTAGGGTATCTATCTGTCTATCAATCTATACAAATATACATATGTTTTAATTTTAAATACAGAGTTATATATATATATATATATATATATATATATATATATATATATATATATATATATATATATATATATATATATATATGTTATTTACAAAAACAGAAATATTGTTGATATGAACACCTGTTTCTTCTGGGTTCTCCAGCAGGAGACGCTCTTCCACATTCTATATATGTTGCTCTATATACAGCACCAGCCTTCATTGATTTGTTGATAGAAATACGAAGCTGCCACTTGTGAATGGCAAGCCGCTCGCCATCATTTTCCTGAGTAGGATACGACACCTTTTTGTCAACCAGGTTTTAGGTTTGGCCCAGGGCTCATCTGAGGTTTGAACAGCATTCTTATCAATCTGTCATTTCCCTATTGGGAAGTGCGTGGTTAAGGTTTTGACTGTGATTCTATGGCAACAATATTGTCAAGGAAACGTTTTCCAACCCCTGCTTGGCGAGTTCTGTGACTTTTCGTTGTAACTTACTTTGTTTGCAAATGATCCAACGGCATGAGACTCGTCCAGATGCTCCAGGTAAATGTGATAGGAATGTGAATACAGGCTACAGCTGAGGGAGGCCGAGTCAGACTGCAAGATAAATGTCAGCTGTCTGACTGATTGATAAGCTTCTCCAACAACATTCCTCCTAAAAAAGAGAAAACAAGAAAGAATTTGCTTATGTGCTGGCTGCCATTACAGGAGCCAATTTCTAGTCACCTCAGTTTACTATAAAACCTTGTAACTCTAAACATGTAAATCCTGAATAGTGAGAACTGCTCAACGGTTTTCCAAATAGGTTCTTTTTTTTCCAGAAGATATTTACACAAATTTCAGGATTCGAGTATTCGGAAGATAGAGACACGTAACGTTTCGATAAGTTGCACTGTATCTTTCAAATCACTTTCTGATGTTCATTCATATTCACGTACACGTTTGAATCTAGGTGTCTAAAGCACACTATAAGAGCACCAAAACAGCATTTGTTGGTAAGACTTTGTAATAAAAAAAATTACAGAACTTGAAAGCTTGAGAGACTTTTTGCTTATCAAAAGTAGCAAAACACAAAGCTTAATGTGATTTATTGAATGGCAGGCATGCTGAAATAATGTTTAGTAAGTTTTGATCAACTGAAAACCGTATCTGCAATTTTTTGGGAATCATTGGTTTATAGAAATCAATTCAAATCAATATTTTGAACCCAGCCCTGCAGTTTTAGCATATGGAGCGCTGATGTGAAGCAGATGAGATCAGTTTCATCCAGGATTTCAGGTGTACTTTGTCATCCAGGCATGCTCATACCAACTTTGAGCAAGCAAATAAAGCAAATCCCTGGCACAGCCCAAACGGTCTTTAAATCATATCTGCGGTTGGCTTCGGGTTCTTTCGGCACTCTTTTGTGCTTTTGTCTATCTCGTACACTCCTCTGTTTCCTGCCTTTTTTTTATTGTGTGTCAGCTCAAATATGATATTAAATGAGTTCTCCCCACCCACCTATGGTTTATTAGACCATTGTTTGATGTTCTTACTCACTCTATCTATTTGTCTCCAGTTCTGTTTATCACTTTTTCTCTCTAGGGCAGTAATATTGAGAAGCCCCACCCAGACACCATGAAGAGTCATGTGGTATTCAGATTCCACTAAGACCATTTAAGACATTAGTGCAACTTATTATTCACTGGGAGTGTTTAGCTTTGGCATGATGGCTATTTATTTTGGATAGCACAAAAATGTTTTAAGCACAGTGGATTACTTTCTTTTGTATATTTCCAATCTGTAAGGTGTTTTTGGACATTTGAGTTAACTTTTTGAACTGTAGAACTACATGTCATATGCGTTGATAATGTGGCACATCCAATTTTAACACCACGTCTTGTAAAGTTGTTTTGTAAACAGTTAAAAGATCGGCTCACCCAAAAATCATTTACTTTTCTCAAACCTGCAGGCATTTCTGTGGAACACAAAGATCTTTTGTAGAATGTTCCAGCGCAAAACCATTTTTGGTGTCATTGACGTCCATGTTTTTGTCCATCCTCCATCCTATGAAAGTCAATGGCACCCAAAATCCACAACACTTTTGTCACAATTTGCTCATTTTTAACAACTTTTTTTATTGTTACTAATTGAAACAATGTTGAGTAAATGTCTTAATTTATGTCATTATGTTTGCTATTTCTATGTTCTTTAAAACCTAGCGTAAGTATCTAAATACTTTTTTGGGCCATTGTGTTTGGGTAGTCTCTCCCGAATTGATTGCGTTTCATCCACGGGAGACCTTTAAAGGTGTTTCGTTCAAACAAATCTTTAAACTATTTAAGTCAAGATAGGCCGATCACAGATCAAAGTTGAAGTATTTGCAAAGTAGGCTTCGCTGCTTAAGTCAAGAATGCACAGAATCCACAGAACAATGAAAGATGATAATGATTATTCCAGTACATTCTTGCTGCATTGTGTTACTGCTGGTCCTGATGTTTATTTAACAGTGTTTGACACAGATTTCACAGGCCCCATTAACCATGGGCTCTCCAGGTTTAGTTTGCATAGCCTAGCAACTGCCTCAGTTTCCTGCCTTTGTACACTGTCTCATTTCCCCTACTTCACCTTGGAAAACGTACAAGCAGAGGCAAACACAATCCATCAGTGCTCAACCCCTCAGGCCTACTGTAGTTTCACCGAGAAAAGTGAATATGGCATAAGGATTTTACATGAAAGCCAAAAAACATCTGCTATACTCATTCAGTAGGTCCTCTATTGTTTGATTCTGCTCACACAATTCAATAGTTGAGTTCTACCAATATTTTTTTATGATAAAACATACTTACAGTGAGGAGTTCTAGGTTGTTTTGCATGTTTGAATCATCCACTCTGAGGTTTTGTAAGTGAGTTTCTTGCTCTCTCACTGTGTTGTACAATCTCCGAAGAGCAAGTGGCACTGCATAACCAAATACATACCAAGTTGTGCAGTGCATTCTGGGTAATGCTATTTTTTTTTGTCTTTTACAGCTCCAATCCACATAGATGAGGCACATCCTATTGTCTTTCAACACACAACGCACATAAGGCTGTAAGTCTCTCTTATAATTGGATGTTTTATTTAAACAATAAACAATAATATAGATATATATATTTATACAGTATTTAGTTGACTGGTTTGGATAAGAGCTCTTTGCTGCCTGTATGGCCATGTGTTTTTAGTATTTCATCTTGATATGCTCTACTTTACAATAATTACGGTGCACGTTGACTGAAGCACTTTACATAAATATGTATGAAACTCCTCACTTAATATGCTTTTACTGTAGAGAGATAAGAAGTTAAAAGCTGTGCTCTGGATTTAGTAAGCTGTTCGAGAAAAAATCGAAGGGCTAATAAACGTCTCCAGCAGGAATGTGTGACTACCTTTTATGGACATGGATATCAAAAGCTTCTTTTTTCTATCGTCTTTTTGCGCCGAAAGGGTTTACTTTACTTTAATGTGGTTTAAATACGGGGGATTTCTAAAGGTGGGAAGGTTAAACAGAGATAAATATACTTTATCGGTACAAAAAGCAGGGGATTCCTCTTCCTGAATGGTGCTGATGTCACTGGGTATCACCTCTCTGTGAAGGAGAAGTACTGAGGTGAGAATGTGAGGGGTCAGAATCTGGCTCTTGTAATGTTTCAGATCTTTTTTTTTTTTTACATCTCCAACAGTTTTTTCCACCCATCCATCTTTAGGATCAAAAAAAAAAAAATAGATATTTGCCATTGAAAGACAGTGAGACAGTATGTCTCTCAAGTCTCGAAATGCATGGTACATTCCACTGATGGTGACACAGAAATGTCAGAATTGGCCCAATTCTTGGCCTTTAACTTTTAACCTTTGACCCTTGTTACACCCAAATCTGTCATCACATTTATTTTCGGAGCTACTTTCCAGCAATGTTCAACATTTGCTTAAAAAAAAGTATTCACCTCATATTAGTTCAGCGTAAGTTAATTCAGATTTTAATATGTTTACTGATGTACAAACAGAGCTAATTAAAGGCTTGTTCAACCTTCCCCCACTTTCACAGACAAGGCTTAAGCCTAGTCCTAGACTAAAATGTAAATCTGAGCAGTTTCAACTGAAAGAAACTCTGGCTGATCTTAAAACATGTCAGTGCCTTTGTTTTGTCTTAAGATGCACACCGGTCGTTTTTCTAAGGCGTGTTTATAAAAAATGACTTAAATGTCCCAATTGAACTAAAGCCTAATCCTTGCTTGGGCTTAGTCCTGTCTATGATACCAGGCCAAAGAGTTTTAAAAATAGTCCACAGCACAGCTTTTATGATAAAGGTTAGCCTTGCTGTCGCTGGTGTGCTGTGATGCGGCTTTTGAGACTGATTATGCGAGGAGGGTGGGATCTCATGCATCCAAAGCTAGTCTGCTGTTGCTAGTCACTCCGAAATCACCTACCCTACTTTTAAAAGTGCACAAAACATGCACAGACATACAGATTTGCGAGAGGAACGTGAGCAAGTGTTTACGCATTTCTCACAGGTTGAGTATTTGATTATTTTAATTTTTGGGTGACCAATTGTATTTACACAACCTTTATATAACGTTCGTTTTTCCAAACCTGATAACCGTTTCCTCAAAAGACATTTGAATCAGTCTGACCTTCTTACTTGACTGCTAACAAGCCTGTGAGAGTATAAACCTTTAGCATTATTTCATGGCCGTGCTTGGCTTGTTTTGGCATTACACAACACAGTCATTTCCCTTCCCCTGAGACTGATTCACTAGAGAGCTGGTCCATGCTTGCTGAAAGAATGCACCTCATGGAATGCCGGTCTTTGTATCACTGTAACTTCCAAGCCAAGTATCGTGAACAATACGAACTGTCACAGACTTGTTTGGATGTTACTTAGTTGCACCTCCCTTGCCTTGAAACACTAAGCCTGAGGATCTGAGCTGTAGTGAATTAGAGGGATAAGATAACGTAAAAGCTGCAATAAGCACTCTTTTCTATAAACTCAGAGCCATTCACGTAATATACATCAAATCCTATTTCTTCTGCTCGTATGATCGCTTTGGTTTGCCAGGTGATGCTAAAGTCTGTACATGCACACATCTTTGTATTTTCCTCATCCAGATCTCTGAAACCGAATACCGTTTATTCCATGGAATGAATTGGTAACAGCATGTCCTGGTGTTTATACAAACATGCTGTACTGATAAGTCTGTGGCTCTGGAATTCTTAGAGTCTGAGGTAATGGAGTAAATGCAGAAATGTATGGGGCAATCATTTCAGCTGGAGTGTTGCATCCTCGCTGGGACTCGCAGCGTAAGGTGATCAGGCAGGTTATGCTAATGGATTATGTACATTTACATGAATGGCTGTGAAACAAAATCATATGCAGTGTTTCTGCAATATTTGCTATCCTGTTTTGCATCTTCACAGAAACCTCCTGTGTTTATATATGATAATGTGAAGAACTGAAAGAGGTGAGGGAAACTCACAAAGTACATGTTTGAGTCATATTTTACCCCAAAACTACAATTCTCTTCTGCTCTCTGCCTTTCTATTTATTTATTTAGTCCTGTATTTTGTGTTTTAAAAATAATATTTTTATTTGTTAATACTAGTTTTTAAGTTTTAATTTTAATTTTAATTTGTTAATACTATGCATGATTTTAAGGTAAAGACAGATAAGGTTATTATGTTTTTTTTGTTTTGTTTCTGTTAAAACCACCATGATCTTAAAAACCATTTAGAGTAAAAACTAGTGCTGTCAAACAATTAATCACGAATAATCGCATCCAAAGTAATATATTTTTTTCTTTTTTTACATAATGTGTGTATTGTGTATATTTATTATGTATAAACACATGCAAGGAAAATATGTTATCTTAATATATTAAATATACTTTATATAATATAAAACATAAGAACATGAAAATACATAATGTGTTTAATTATACATAATTATAATAATAATAATAATAATAAATATATAATGCAAGCAAAAACCTTTATTTTCTGACATGATCATCTGACATTACTAGTAAAACTAACCAATACAATTCAGAACAATTGAAAACTTTATTATATTTTACTGTATATTAGTTGTAAACAGATTAAACATGATTAAAAGTAATATTGCTGGTTTAATTTCAACCATGCCTTCAATGTTTACAACTAATGCTCACTATTTTGTGATATTTTTATATCTTATGATTTGATGCAAGTATATAAGTATTTATAGATACTGTACATTGTATTGCACTGTATAACACTGTTGTGCTAGAGTTAATCTGAGAATGAGAAAACCTGCTTTGCTGCTTCTGTCGACAGCCTATAACTTCTATCTTGAGTTTCTTGAAAGATTTTTGTCGTGCTAACATAGTCAACTGCCTTCATCACAACACAACAGCTTGCAGCCATGTTGTTGTGCGGATCAAAGCACAACAGCATTTACATTCATACACATGTAAGAAGGACTCTGTTTCTGCCTTGTATTCTAATGAGAACGGAGTGTTTTGCCACAGACTCATCTGTTGGTTTCAGATCATAAATCTGATAGCACTGAAATAAAGAGGATACTGTTTATACAAAACACCTCCTCAAGCAACAGCACCAGTTTATTCCCGTTGCCATGCTAACGCTTTGGTAAACGGCAACAGTGTGGAAAGATTAACAGTTGTGTGAAGTGGGTTCACCGGGCACTGGGTGAAATGCTTAGAGATCCACCACCAGCTTGTTTCTTGCTGTGCCTAAATGGTGTACTAGTGCGAGAAAACTACCGTCATTTGTGGTTATTTATGAGATATTGCATTTGTATTTTTGCTGAAATGCAACGGTTACCATAATTTGCATTACTTTTTCCATTTTTTAATGATAGTTAATGGTTTGGGACAGTTTAGTCCAGCTAGGTTTGCCAAAATGTCCCATGAGCAAGTATTGCAGATTTCAGATCTCATACTTCTAACTTTTGTGGTCCATATCACAAAGGAATAAACCATTTTGAACCCCCATGATCTCTTAAAATACACTTTGTATTAAACGTTCTTTTAAATATCCATCTTCTTTATTTGTTACACAGAGGTAAGGTCTACCTTTTTTATCCATTTGGGAAAAAAACAGTGTCTTTAAATGACTTCTTGGTCATGTTTTCGGCATCTGAGGAGAATCCTGCATCATGTGGAAGGAGTTTCCCAACTTCACCTCTCTCCCAGACAACATGGGTGGGTTCATTTGCTCTCTAATGACAATATATTGAGCAAGCCGTGCTTTACCCAATTTCATTAGCTAATCTTGATCTTTTTCTCTCTTCTTCCCTGCCTCTTTCTCTCTGTTTTTCTCTCTTTAGTTGCTGCAGTCTAAACTGAAGACACACATGGGCCTTTCACACCACTTCTGGAAAATTCCTCTCCCCTCCGTCTTTGGTTTAGGGAGGATACACTCATTTAGCTCCCACTTATATCTGTGTGCCTGCCCTTACGTAGGTTATACGCCCTATGGGCATCTGTGGACTGGGCAGGGCTTTTCCAATGAGATCCTTCAATACAGAGTTAATGGTACATTACACTGCAATGAAAGAAGTCTTTTATGTGCCACTAAGCTACATTTATTTGATCAAACTGCAATAAAACAGTAATTTAGTGAAAGATAAGAAAGATATTTTGTATACTATCGACATTTTGTAACGTGTAACGTCTTTAGAATAAAATTCGATCATTTAAATGGGTCTTGGCTGAATAAAAGTATCAAAAAGCTTAAAAAAAAAAAGTGTAAAATACTAGGAATCGATAAAAAAATTTCTTACAAAAATGCAATGATTCACAGGAGACCTTCACTCACCCCCCCAGAGTCACATATTTTATTGATGGATGGGTGGAAAAAAAAAAAAACACTCTCCTACTCTCATTCTAAAGCTTGGAAGAGCAAGAATTAGATTAGAGTCGTCTGAAAGAAGAAAGTCGTATACACCTGGGATGATTTGAGGGTGAGTAAAACATTGGCTGATTTTAATTTTTTCACATTAACTGTCCCCATGATGAATGCCAGTAGGGTTCAAAACAATGTTGGTCCTAAACGACACTCATTGTATGAAATAAGCGTTTTTCAAATGATCTTTTATGTTCCACGTAAAAAAAAGCAAGTCATACAGGTTTGGAATGACCCAAGCATGAATAAATGATGCCAGAGTTTTCATTTGTGCACGAACTATTCCTTTAAACTTCAGGTATTTCTCCCAAATAACCCAAGATCCTCTATCTTCTTGGCCTCCAGAGTTCAGTCAAAGCTAGTTATCTTTCAAACAGACATATCAATGGCCAAGACCCCGTTTTCTGCCAAACATTTGGGGTCTTTCCATGCAATAAATTTAGCAACTCACAATGAACTCCAAGGAGACGGGGAGGAATGACATATTTGTGAATTCCCAAGTGTCCCTCAGCACTGTTTCCAGTGTATAATGGTTGAGGTTAGCTACTTCAGACACACCTCTGTCTTCTGTTCACAACTCATCTGTGAGGGAAGAATTTATGTGTGTTGTATAAGAGAAACAGAATGAGTGAGAAAATGTGGGAGGCTGAAAAGATAGCGACACGCCCTGATAAAACCTTTTTTAATATCTTCCAGATGATATCGCTATGCTGATGCTTGGTTTGAAAACAACCTCTGATTCATGTCAATGTATCCAGCTGGTGCGTGCCCTGTTGTTTTCATGTCATGTGTCTGCATTTCCAAAATTCCACCAGACCTGGCCCTCTTAAATAAACAGTCAGCTGACAAAAGAAATATGTCGGTCATAAAAAAAATGTAAAAAAATTGCATAAGAAAAAAATAATTGTAAGTAATTCAAACCTGTTTTGTTAAAAAAAGAAAAAATAAGTAAAAGCTGTAGTAAAAGCTGTATTATGATAATCTGCGTGTCTGTAAAATCTGTAGCTTTAGGAAATGGGAGTATGCCAGGTATCTTTTCTAGAACAATGTGCCATGCTTGGGCACCGGCTTCATGTGTAATGCGCTTAAAGTAGGCCGCTCCTATTGCCCTCAGGTGCAGTGTTCTCGTATTCACGTTTAATGCAAATTGTCTTTCTATGCAGAGCACCAGTATCTTTTTTACATTTGTTTACAATGTAAAAAACCTTGACTGTGAGTTTAAAAAGTGAGTGCGTTTACATGCCGATTAAGTGTAAGCTCAGTATATTCTAAGAACTGGGTAAGAAAAAAAAAAGATTTCAGTCAGTCTATCCTGTTTTCAGTTAATGAACAGAACATTGTAGCATGCTTCCCATCCAAAAAATCACAATAAGCTTTGTTACTTGTAATATGAAACAAAGGGACAGATTTACAGATTTAATTTGTGTCAGTACCCCGTTATTTGTCATCAATACCCCGAGGTGCAATTTTACTTATAGTCAACAGAAAGCGTTAAAGGGGCCATCAAAATAAAGTGAAACCAAATAAAAATAAATTCAAGAATGCCGTTTTGAGCCTATTTATCATAATTATGTCATAATAGGCCTAAGGCTTCATTCTCTAATGGCACAAATTTGTAACCCTGAAAAGACATTTTGAGAATTATCACACATGAAAAATGGTTTGGATTTGAAATTCTGAATACTTAGCTCGTAGTCAACATATGGCTTGAATCTTTGGGAATGAAACAGTGCTGCTTTTGAAGTTTGAGCATCTTTGCAAAAAACTAATCCCACCATGGTTATAAACAAAATACAAAACGCATGCATGTGTTGACAACTGGATATTGTAACCACATTGAGCATTCACACAGTCATGATGTCATGTAAAGACTTTGGCACCATTGTAAATTAATAGTTTACCAAAAAAATTAAAAATTACTTACCCTCAATATGTTCCAAACCTATGAGTTTCTTTCTATTGTTGAACATAGAAGATACTCTGAGAAATGTCTCAGTGTTTTTTTGTCCGCACAACTGAAGTAAAGTACTTCCATGCAGTGCAAGTAAATGGATCCTAATGTTATTTGGTTTACAAAGTTTCACAGATGTGGCGTAAGAGTGAGTAGACTTGTAATATGGCAGATGCAAGAATGGGATCCCCACCTTTCAGTTGCAACAGCGACTGTTTTTTATTTATGATTTGAAGAAATACATTTATGATTGCAGCTTTACATTTTATAGTATATTTTTTGTTCTTCGCCCATTCAGGTAGATGCCTCCCACCAACATCAAGTTGAAGAAGATTAATGAGGCCTCTTACGCCTGCTACGCCTCATTGAAACATCTCTCAACCATCTTCCCATCTGCTGTTTTAACTGATAAACACATAAACAGAAGCGAAGATGAGCCGCGTCAATAGTCGGAAGCTCTCGGGCCAGAGCCACGCGGTAAAAGTGGACATCTGTCAAAGGAGCCGTTTGCACATCTCCTGTCCAGAGAGAGCTGCAGTTGTTTCCTCACGCTACTGCGAGTCAGAGGACAATTCGAGCCAGAGGATGAGGGTGTGTCTAAGGCCTCGGGGGGAAGATTTATGCTCTCTGTCCCATTTGTATGGGCTTCCACTGACAGGAGGTGTTCCCCGCTCCAGAAGAAGAGTTCTCCCACTCAGCCGGCCCACGTGGCCGAGCAGGGATGTCCTCGGATAATTTTAGCCAGCTGACGTCGCTCTGTGTTCCTACCTTACATCTGTTCCTCTTTTTGTTCCTGATGTCTGCCGTTAACTGTATCGCTTTATCGTCTCTTAATTTTAATGTCAAACACATGTGCTTCTGCAAGGATCAAAGTCGTTTGAGAGAAACTCATGTTTGAACCAGACCGCAAGTCTCTGCTTTCCACAAGCACAAATTTTTGGACCCCACTGACTTATTTTAAGGGCCAAAACATATAGAAAGTCAAATGTTAATTATCACTTTAACAACATTGTTTCCCCACTAATTTTACCCTGGATACCTAATTTTTTCCTGTAATCTCATGATCTCAGATTCATTTCTGCACGTGGCACATCGGGGAAAATCTCACAGAGAGCTTACATTCATCACAACTCCAACACATCCTGCCTGGAGTCCGTTGCAGGAAAGAGTGGGTCACCGCAGCATTATGTAATGGGCTCTTTGCTGTCATGGCAACGCTGTGGGAACTGGAATTGTGTATTCGTGTGGCGGGAGGCTGTGGCGTGTGTTGACAGAATGTTCCTCACATTGGGTTCCTGGATGGGCCTGGCCATAAACACTCAGTCAGGGAGTTCCCTCTCTTCCGTAATTCAGGTTTGGAGCTCTGCGAGGGTTCGTATTACTACGTTTTTTGGTCACATCCACTCATTTTTCCACAAGATCTACACGTTTTGTACAGTATCCTGCCTGGAAAAGGATTGTATTCTGAAAGAATATCGGAAGAGATCAGTGCAAAAAAAGTTTGAAAATTGGGCTGGAGAAATGTATGTGTGCATTTACATAATTTAGCGGACACTTTCATTTAAAGCGACTTACAAATGAGGACAATAGAAGCAATCAAACCAAAAGAAAGAGCAACAATATGTCTACTCAACATATCCAGCAAGGTTTATATTTAGACAGATAGATCTAGGTGTTAGAGGATATATAATAAAAAAAAAACACAAATATAAATATTACAGATATTGTGAATTCATCTTGTGAATGCATTTAATATAACAGGTGAAAATTTGGTAAATGTTTGAAACTGTTTTAGTGTTTTGTAATTTTTTTTTTACGTATTTTATTATCTTCGACAACTTTTTTTCACAAAAAAAACTTCTAAAATGTAGTTGCACGCTTTGCAGTGCCCTAATTTAAACAGCCATCTGGGTTCTTATTTATGTTACAACTTAGTCCAGGGCAGGTTCCTTTAATCTTTGTCATCCGCATACAACCTTGAAGTGAAATGGCAGCATGTATTTGAGCCGAGTCCTCTGTATCATTTGTGCGAGACAGGAATGTTGTATTATGAGGCCAGTATGACTCACTGCGCTTAAATGAGGGATACAAAATGAAACACATTTTCCCTTGAGCTTTGTAATATGTTGGCATTAGAAATGATGGATATAAAAATTGAACTTGAATGCAGTTAAGGCTGTCATATGTCACACAATGTGTTTATAACGGCTCGTATCTGGTGCTAATGAGAACAGAAGTCTGATAAGGGACGTGTCCACCGGGTAAGCCCTTTCCTGATAAAGAAGGTACTGTCTGCATCACTCTGAATCACCCGACCCTGTGTTTGTGTGTTTTTTATTGTATCCAGGCAAAGGCAGTCTGAAGTTTCCATCCTTCAGCTCGGAGCAGCACTTTCCTGAACTCCAGCCAGGAAAATGTGTGTCGGCTTGGCAGCTTGACTGTGGGAAGACTATGGGCAAAAACTGGTGGAGTTTTGCAGCAAAGGGCTTTATATAGCCTTACAGCTCCTCGGGACTCCCTCTTTGGTGTAGACAGAGTGATAGGGGTATTAGTAGAGAGATACAATGCAGCAAGAGCAGGAACATAATGAGTGAGACAGAAACAAAAAATGATGAATTAAAAAATAAGATGAACGTATTATGTTTTAAAATAACTCCAGTGCATATAAAGTGTAAAATAGACATTCTATGGATTTTTTTTTTCCTTTTGTGATCCACTCAAGTGAGTCCACTTCCATGAGTTTGACCCCTGGGACCAATGGTCTGTTACCTCCAGATAAAGCCTTAATTTCATGTTCAGCTGCACAAAGAAAACAAATGCTATTCCCCGGTCTCGGCTAATTACTGCCGTCCCATTTCAGGAAGAAGTTTGTCCCCCTCCTCCTGTTTTCCCTGTTATCTACTGTACATGACTTCCTGTATGAGCACTGAGGCAGGCCTGAGAGAGACTCCCATATCAGGTTCGGTGAGAGAGACAGAGACCCTTACATCGTGAATGAGATGTATTCATTCATTTACATATTATAAGGAAATATTAGCTTTTTTAGCTGACATGATATGTACATTTATAATATTATATGTATTATATGCTAGTACTGTCAAAATAAAAATCATTGTCATAAAGTATTTACTTTTTTAAGTTGATGTTGTATTTATTAAGTTGGTGTTGTTTTATAATAATTTATAATAATTTAAATAGATATTTCTTTTTACTGTTATATTTAAGTTAATACTAGGACTGTCATGAATATAATTGTCATAAATGTCAAGCCTTTCAATAAGCAAAACAAACGGTAATAAGAAATGTTAAATATGTAAAACAAAATACATATGTACTGTGTTATTATTGCTATTATCATTATTAAAATTATTGCACAAACATATTTCATATATTTTAAGCATCTCCAGAGGTTTAAAAACCCCCTGCTAGATTATTTGAACATGACTAGATTATTTGAACATGACTTATATATATATATATAATTTTATAACACTTGAAATGTGTCAAAAAAGTTAATAAATAGTAAACAGTTGAAGTGGATAAAAGCCTTTTATCGAAGTTTTACTAAAACCAAAATTTGTTCTTGTCTTTTTTGATCCACTTCGAATATATATACAGTACATCTGTTCATAACAAAACCACATCTTACAATGATAAATCAACACAACAGATGGAGTCCAGATCCAGTGAAACAGAACACCTAAAAAAATGATTTCCAAATAAATCCCAATTGAATAGTCATCTTGTTATGTCTGTCTTAGAAACAAAAGCAGTGTCACCCCAGTGCTCAGTGTCTTCTTAACAGATCACAGATGCTTCAGAGGACTTGCTTTTGAATCATCATTGGTCACTGTACTTCCTCTGGGATACTCATGAGAATGAAAGCGCAAAGTAAGTGCCCGCCTTTAAACATGTACAGTGTGATGATGCCATAGCAACCGAACCCTCCCTTTTCTCCACAGTGAGATGAGCGGTCAACCGTAGGTTTGAAAACCAATCAGTCACAGATTCATCCAGCCTACCCTTGCTGGATGGCAGCACATCCGACCGGAGCCGTCTGCAAGGAAATGATGAGCAAATACATAAATATTTGGCAGGAGCTCTGAGGAACATTTGTGTTTCAAAGGTGATGTACAGTATTATGAATCTGGGAAGAAACATAAGCACTTTCAAACTCAACATGAGTACAGAAGGCTGGCAACGTACCAGTCCCTTTAAGGCAAATCAGTTACCTCGGCGGCCATTTTGGAAGGCGAGTGATGTAAAAGTGGAGCTCTTTTCTGCTTTAAGTCTAAAAGATGTTTTAAATATTATAATATCATCTGACATATGGCTAAGACCATACTAAGATAGTGTATTTCCAAGCTAGCTGTGTTTTCTAAAGTAAACAAACTGTCTCTTTAACTGAAAGGCGGGACTTCCATTCTTACAGCTGCAATATTTGTTGTGACTTTCCCGTTCATTTTTCTGCAAGTGGTCCATCTTCTCCCTTACATTGTCTCTGATCAAGCTAGGTTCCTAAAGTAGCCTAAAAACTCCTTACATGGTTTTGGTGGAAACGTTTAACTCTGCTGAGCCGACATGCTCCTGCCGTCACTGCCGAAAAAAACCTGAGGACTGTGTGTTTATAATTCCACGGCTGAAAGTCCCTGCAGACCTTCATGTTTAGCTTGCAGAGTTCGCCATCAAGTTTAAGAGCTCTGGAGACGTTTGGCTAAAATAAGACTGCAACAAAACTCACTTCTGTCTGTTTTCCCTATTAATTGCAGTTTATAGATTCTTTGAATATATGAAAATATGGAGTTTTGCATATGCCCATTATCTGATTAATTATATTCCTCACACAGCGTTTAACCCTTTAACAGTGTTTAGTGTGAAATGACCGTATAATCTTTTCAATTGAAGTTCATTTTTACAACACGTTTCGGTTAATTGGGCGCACTGAAAGGTATTTTTAGTCTTCATAAGAAGGCAGCCCAAGGCATGTGCTTCCTTGCCTTTGTACAAGCGGATGTGATTTTCCACTAACTTGTTAAGACACAGCAGCGCCATTTTAACCCCACACTCACAAAACCTGCAAACATTTCCACAAACCAAATATGGTCACTGTCAATATTGGTGGTTAAATAATGTAATTATAGGCACATTTGAGTATGTTTCATTTCATTATGCAATGCTCAGGTACACTGGAATAAATGTTTTGGTTTATTTAATAAAAACTAGTTAATTAAGATAATAATAACATTCAATATATGTAGTATTATAGTTATTATGAAATATATATATAAATATTTTGAATGCAAGTAAAGAATGTGACCATGCTAAATACAAAGACCCATGAAAAAAAAATGCAATTGTGACAATATTTACATGTGGCAGATATTCAATAACTTGGACAAACAAACATATGTACCAGATAACCAACATTACAAGTCTGTGTGTGTGTGTGTGTGTGTGTGAGTGTGAGTGTGTGCGTGCGTGTCATTGTGTCTGCGGGTGGCGAAGGAAGCATTCAACTAAAACAGTATCTTAAGTAATTAATTACAGATATAGGTGGTTTATAAAAAAGTAAAAATATAAATAAGTAATGCTAATATAAATAAACATTATTGGCAACAATAATAATGACCATAATAGCAATAAAAATTATAAATATAAGTAATATTAGTAATAAGCTCATTATATGTTTGAAAATGGCATATTTTCTTCTCTTCTTATTCTGCTTAAATAATAAAATAATAAAAGTGGATTCTATTTACACTAAAAAATAGCAGTGTTTGCTTAGCAATATGCTATTTACACTAAGTACAATTAGCTTTATATTCTATTTACACTGTTAAAATGGCAAGATTTTTTGCTGTTTAAACTACTTAAGGCAAATAGTGTCAATTATCTGCACCTTATTATTGTTGTACATTATAAAACTGTACGTAATAACGTATTGAATGTAAATGTACATATTGATTCAAAATATTAAATGGATGCCACCTTATTGGGACACTATAAGCTCGCCCTACACCTACCCAATACTTTTTTAACGTTTTAACGCTTTAAGTTTTAGCCACATAAAGAGACACAATTGGCTGGGCCGACCTGAATATACGGTTTCTTTATTTCATTTGCATTATTTCATGGTGCATCAATTTTGACACCATCTGGGTTATATTTTTAAATATATGTTTAAAAATGTAATTATGACAAGTAGTTTTTAGAGCCTTAAATATGTCACCATTTAATCAGTTTGTACTTGCATGACTGAAAATAGCTGCCTAGTATTACTAGTCTAATTGACTTAGAATTAGCATGGCCTTTGGAACACATTCAAAGACATTAACCAGTTTGACAACAAATTGCCAACTATGAAACCTTTTTTGAATCTAGATAATAAGTTTTTGCAAGCCAAAAGAAGTCTTAAGAAGATCACATTCCTCAAGATCTCCTGATGGAAAGTCAGCTTCCTCGTGACCACGCCCTTTGTCTTTTGTCGCCACATTGTTTGCGCTAATATTGGGATAGCGAAGAGCAGTGATCTCTCACACATCTGTTTTCAAATACTCATTACACCCTCGATCGAGCGAGCAGGGTATGCTCTGCTCTCGTTATTGTGTGTTCATGACCGGAGCTTCCTTTGAACTCCCCGGGACACTCCACCCACCCCCGCACGCTCGCTTAATCCAGGTCGCATTCATACCGCGGGAAGTGTGTGGTCCGATAGCCGCGTATTTGGTTTCACACACTGTTTTTCCATGAAAAGACAAAGGTTTGATGACACTGAGCTTGGAATTCAGCCTGCAGGGTTCACAGAGTCAGAGAGCTCAGTGAAGGCCGTACAGTGTGCTTAACTCAGTTTGTTTTATGCACTAATGTCTATAACGATAGATTGATGGATTTAGAGTACACACTCTCATGTAGACTGCAGAAATGAGACAATTAACCTCTCATCGGGTTCCCAGAGTTGGTGTTTGTGGAGCAAGGTGGAAAGGAGGCAGCAGGGGCCTAAAATAGCCTCGGCAGAGCAGTTTCAACACTGTAGCTTGGAGGGAAAGAGAAGGAAAACTCTGTGCGAGCTGATAGTGTGGTCAGAAAGAACGAGAGCACGAGAGAAGTGTAATTAAAGACTAAATTTAACTTGGGAATTCCACTTTGGGGGAACCCTAGATGAGAGTTTGCCTGTTTGACTGCTTTAGAGCCCATTAGCAACATGCTAACAGCACCACTCATGATGAAAATCACTAGAGAAAAAACAAAACAAAACAAAAGGGCTTTTCTCTCTCTAATTGGGCTCTCTAATTCAGCCCACACCCTTTTGGCACAGGATCAGGTTGAAGCGTTCCTGTAAAAAACGTTGCTGTTGCTAAGTTTAGGGTCTCCCTTGCTAACATGGTTTTTATCTAATTCAGGTAGCGCATTTAACAGTAGTCCTCATATTCCTGTGTAAACAAGTCTGGAAAACTACTAGAGCAGTGGCGGTTGACATCATGTTTACTTTGGACCACACAGAAACTCCTGCATCCATCAGGTGAGCGTTCTCTGTGTCACTTGGTTCAAATGTCTCTCACTTACACATAGCTAACTGACAAAAACTATAATGTTTGAATAACATAATTGATGTACTGTTAGCATGTAGCAAATGTCTCATATGTCTCATTCCATATATATATATATATATATATATATATATATATATATATATATATATATATATATATATATATGAAAGTTTATCAGAGTTTTATCTCTGTTCAGTCAACGTCCAACACAAATTTTTTACACCTAAAAATTAAGATGCTTCATAGTGATCCACCGTTTTTGGTTCTACAAAGAACCATACAGTCAAAGGTTCTTTAAAGAGCCATCTTTCACCACCTCTTCCTTACCTTTTCATATTCTAAAGAACTTTATTTCACCTCAAAGAACTTTTTGTGATACAAAAAAATTTAGGTTTGGAAGGATGTGAAATGTAACAAATCAAAAGGACCTGTTAAGTAACTAGTTTCTGATAAATGCTTCTGTCTCTAAAAAGACAAACAGCGAACCGTTCCGGCACATTGACTGCTTATCGCTCTCTTTTGTTGGTTGCTATCAGTGTCTTTTTAGAAATGGTGCAATGAAGACCAGTGGAAGTGGAAATAAGTTCACGAGGGCATAGTTGAAACCAGGACACTTCCTTTCTGCATTGGTGAATAAGCTAGAAAATTAGGTAACAATTTATTTTGTTAGTCCACTTTTGACATTCTACTAAATACTTTGTAATTACAATGTCAACTAATTCTCATTCATTTGCAACTACATGTCTGCTAACTTTCAGAGTAGACTGTTAGCATAGGTTTGTGGTTAGTAGAATAAGTTGAAATATACTTATAAAGATTCTTATAGACAGTGTTTTGTATTTTGTAAACCCATCAAAATAAAGTGTTAGAAGATGCTAAGACTACTAATCTCTACTAATACTAGCTGCTAGTTGACATGTACTGTAGTTGCAAAGTTATTTACAGTTAATAGAATGTCAAAAGTGGACTATCAAAATAAACTGTAAATTAATGTAAAGATACTTATACGTTTATTATTAGAGCTGAATACCTACAAATTGTAATCTATTACTGATTACACAGTATGTGATGAAAACTGTAGTTACATAATCTAGAATATACATTTTAGGAATTGCATTCTATGATTTTTAGATTATTTTAGATTATGTTTTTTATCTGATTTGTTTTAAACATACCATTGAATGCGCCATATTGATATAAAAAAGCAAAGAGAAAGAAAATACATTACATTTTTTTAAATCAACTTTGTGAAATGCATTACACGTTACATTAAACCAGGGTTTAACAAACTAGTGTAAGAACTGCAATGGGTTTGTGAGTTAATAAAAAGTTAACAATTAATTGAACACTAAAAAACTGTAAATATGCAAATAAGGTGTTTAATGACTGAAATATTTAGTTCCTCAGAGATATAAAAAAAAATGTCAAAGTGGTTTTGACTGACAAAAGCATTTGGGGATCCATTTAAAATAAAAAAGCAAGATTTACTGCTGTTATGTGAATATGTAACCTATAAAAACTAACTACAATCTGATAATGAGCATAATAAATGTAATATGCTCTAATTATAAGTACTTGATTTTTGGGATATAATTGCATAATTCAGATTTTATGTAATCAGTTACTAGCAACTATTATAGAAGCACTGTACATATTCAAGCTTACATTTTATGAAAGTAGAGTTTTAAGTAATGTTTTTTTTATTTTATTTTATATTTGCTCTGATCATACCACAAGTGCTGTTGAGGAGTTTTTCAAATCTTGAGCTGTCGCACTTTCCTCCATGTTTGTAATTTTCTGGCTTGAATATGGTGTAATGTACATTTGTCACATCTCTGGACTCTTTGTTATTGTTTTTGTCTCGTGCCACGTGCTCTCTGTGCCCTACCTTCCCTTCGTGTTTATAGTATAATTATCTTCACCTGTTTCCTGTTAAGTTAGTTAATTACCTTGTGTATTTAAGTCCTGTGTTTTGAGTTCATGTTTGTCCGATCGTCGAGGTTACATATGTGGTTTATGTTCTGCCTGCCTGTCTGCCTGTATTTATTATTATTTTGCCCGTTATTGGATTAAATCTGTTTAAGTTTATGTTACTTGCCTTGTGCTCCTTCCCGCGAAACCACGACCGTGACAACATTAGCCCTGCATGAATGAGCCTAAATACTGACAGGTATCTGTTTTAGTCATCCACTAAAAATAGAAACAGATTAAAAGACTGATGCATCTTTAAATAGATTATAATTATATATAACTTGTTATATAAGTGTGCATGCAAATTATATTATCAAATTTATTTAGTAATGAAAAAATATTTCCATGTCCATGTGTGCAATTAATTTAACTTATTTATGATTTATTTTCATTTAGTTACATTTAGTGTTTCTTATACAGAAATCATATCAGAAGTGAAGAATGGGTCAGTTGTGGCCTAATGGATAGAGAGTAGCCTGAAAGTTGTGGGTTTGAGTCCCAGGTCAGGCAGGGATTGTAGTTGGGGGTGAGACCCTTGTGCTCCAGGTGTGTGTGTTCTCCATACCTGTACACAAGTGTCATGTCACTTCCTGAGGAGGAGGATGTTGCCATATTAGAATAGGCATGCGACCTGATGTCAGACTCACCACATCCGGTGTTCAAGAATGCTGCGTACTACTGGAATAATTGTTTTCCATATTATACATTAGTATATTCGGACATAACAATAAGGAAATATTGGATATTATAAAATGTAAATAATATTATAAAATGGATGCACTGTTAAAGAAAATGTGTAGTGATTGCAATTAAAAAAAAAAGCTGTTTTAAAACCTATTATTTTTAAAATATTATATTTATTTATTTTATTTTTTTAACATTTGTGCATTTTACTTTTACATATTATTTGTATAAAATACATATTAATACACATTAATATTTTATTTTACAATAGATTTGGGACTACACTCCTATGTTTAGCCAAATATGATAAAGGGGTAAATAACTGATGTGATTTCTTATAATAGTGAGTCCAGTGCATTAAGACATTGTCTTGCACCGTGTTTTCATGCGGCGACATAAAAAAATTACTGCAAAGTATAAATAATTTAGAATCTTAAAACTTTCAATTGATACCACGTTTGTCGCTATTATACTACTATAGCTTATAAACTTAACAGATGTGCATGAAGCAAGATCACTGGCCAGCATTTCCAGACTTGGCTCAAAATAAAAGGAAAAAGCACACCTGAACTTTTTGAGTAACAGCAGTGGTATGCAGGATCTGATACACTCACCTACCTGATCTAAACTATGCTGGAAAATGGTTTGAGGGGTCTGTCATGTGATGGAGATGAATATCCCGCCGTGTGTGACTGGGTAGCTGTGTCAGAGCTGGAGGATTGAAGCTTGTAAGGACTCAGACTTGTTCATGCAGCACCACGGGGGAAAGCTGCTCCAGAGTTAGTTGGAAAATGGAAAAACTTATTTACTTCCCGCAAAAGTGCATCGACTAACGTGGCCTTCGGGCTCTGGGCGGATCCCCGGTGTGTTCTCCACACCTTTACAAACACAGAGCAACGTGGGTACAGATAAAGAGATTGGTTTTTGTTTTTTGACAGGTATATTGTGCTTGGTAAAGTTACAAAGCATTAAATTGGATCTGTATAGACTAAGGTAAGGTGCTGGCAGAGAGAACGAAGGCTAATGTATTCTCTCTACTCTACTTTCATTTCCTTAAGTTGATTTAAGTTGGCTCTTTATAAGCAGTCAATGGGAAAACAAAGGCCGCTTTTATGTCTGAAAGAGTTATGCAATGTTAAAGCAAAGACTTTCTTCGGTGCTATGATGTAAAGCGCGTGCCGTTCCCGAACGTCTGCCGAAGTCTTTAATTGAAATCCTCTGTTTTGATTGGCAATTCCCTGCCACGAGCTCCTCTTACTCCAGAAAAAAATAGTCTAGTACAAGAAAGGAAACGCGACCTCAGTTAACCCTATACTCATCATGACAACCAAAACTCTGTTTACTCTACAAGTAATAGCCAGGGATATTTTTTTCAATAACGTAACTAAGCTTTTGTACCAAGTCAATTGTACTCTGCTGCTTGTGAAAATGTGATGTCCCAGACTTGCAGGCTAATGACAATAGAGAAGAATCGCTATGGGCTGATTCTCACGATTACTGCATGTCACGGTTTATTATGATGTGCCGGTATTCACAGAGCTGAGAGCTTTAGCAGATGAGGTGACTGTCAGGACGTCCTATCTGATATCATTGTGCTCATATCATTGTTTTTCTGCAGGTAGAATTAGATCACAGGACCATGGAATGTGACCTTTGGTTAATCAAGAATCAGCGGCACTGTTTGTGCAGTAGGATGAAGTTGTCCTTACACTCTAAGTATATGTGAGTATACACATCTTAATTAAAATTGTATATATTTAATAATTCAGAAATATATATATATATTTTTGACAGTTGCACCACATGACATTTTACTGTCTGAACTAACCTTGCCGTTTTATTAAAACATCAAATCATATACTACTTTCAGAAACTTATTGAATCTGTAGAACAATCATGAGGATATACAGGGATCTTGCATTAATATTTCCTGATTTATTTATTTTTTCGGTACATATTGGGTGCACCACATGATATATATATATATATAACATATATATATGTGTGTGTGTGTGTGTGTGTGTGTGTAGTTATTAGCAACATACCAAGTCTTCAGTACTTGAGTTGTATTTTTTTGTTTGTTTTATTTGTTTTGCAAAAGCTAATTACCAGAGCTTATAATTTTTAGTCTTGTGAGATATCGCTCAACCAAGTGCAGCCTCACAAAGGCAGCTGTCATTCACCTGCTCAGTTGTCATGAAAATGACATATATTGGTTTTATTACTTTGCTTCTCTTAGCTTGTTGGGCAGGTCCCGTATCCTCGAGGGGAAGATTGTTGAACTTTCGAACTTAAATTATCATGACTGTAAAAGATTGCACCAGGATAGATCAATCAGACTTGCCCCGAACCCTTCATCACAGATTACAGTATTTGATACCTTGAATGAAGAGTTTAGCAGTGAAGTCTGATTGCTCTGTTTCATAATTTAAATAAGAGAAAAATATAAATATAGTGCACACACATCAAAGCAGAGCTCGTAGCGGTCGTTCGTGATGCTGACAATGTTTGATCACCACTTCAAACACACGCAGAGAGAAAGGTCTTGGCACCTTTGCTGTGCTGTTGGAAATCAGCTGTGTGTTTATCCATAGGGATTATAGCCTGTATTGTGCATGTCCTCGTGGGTAGAATGTGTTTTTCACTCCCACTGTTGTGCTTTTGCTCTACTGTTATGTACCGCCACGGCCTCTCCCCTTTTTCCTCCCGACTCTTACAACACAATGAGTTTGTTGTTTATGGGTGTATCAGCTCCAGTGGAGCTCCCTTCATTACTTCTGGTTAAAGAGATCATCACTATGTTCAGATATTTGGTAATATAAAATCTGCAGTGCTATATAAGAGAAGATGTTTAGCAGAATGACACGGGCTGCGTTTCCCAAAAGCATCGTAAGCCTAAACATTGCAGAACCATCGCAACCGATGGAGCTATTTGGAAAACGCATCATCCACTTTCATTGTGGAAAAGAACAGTGTGGACATTTTGGGGATTCCATGAATGATGTATTTATATATATATTGTTACACTATTAATACAGCTTTCTTTTCAAGAATGCTATTATTTTAATGAGACTTTTTTTGATTATAAGGCAGTTGCATCATACTTGCATTTTACACAAGGAAAGTTAGACTTTTTTATTATTGGGAGAACTGTCCCTTTAAAAAGCCAAATAGGAAAGCAAAAGCTATCACTGTGGCCTTTTGTCTGAAGTTAGTACAGGCAAATGATCTACTAACAACAGTCGACTGTGTCTGAAAGATGAAAAGTATTGCCTTCTTAAGCAGTAATGGTTCTAAGGAATACGAAAACCTCGCTGTTTATGTTTAAACCCCACTAATAATTGGATAATAACTAGATAATAATGGGGGGTGAGAACCAGAAGGGTCTAAGGGACATTTTTGTTTGGGCTCTCCTGTAAAGTTACTCCTTTCTGGTTCTCACCCCTCGATAATGGATTTTTAAAAGTTCCAGAAGTTAATTAATTAATGGATGGATGAATGCGTAAAATGTGAGGAAACCCCTAAGAAAAAACATTTGAATCCTCTTAAGTTTACCCTAGTCTACAGAGGAAATAACAATAACTGTCTGATAACATTCCTTGAGTCCTGTTTTTCCATAAACAGTTTGTCTAGATAAGGGCGGCTGGAAAGAGATTTATCCCTAAAATATTCTTATCGGTGGTCCACATTTGTTTGGAGCAGTGAAGTGAGTGCCGTTGTGTGTTTTGTCTGCGCGTGAGGGGCGTGGACGCGTCCTGCCCTGAGCGCACAGCGCGCGTACCACGGGCGCAACACACAGCAGTGCGCGCCGCGCAACTCCAAAACAAAAAAAAATGGGGCTTGAAAAAGAAAAAATGGAAACCAGTGTCATTATGGATGAGGATGAATTCAACAGATCGATTGAACCTATACTTGGAAAAAAACCGAACGTGTATTCAGAAGTCCCGGATAGAGATCCTAAAGATATTAACGCGCACCTAAAGGTAGGTGACAACGCAAGACTTATCTATAAGCACTTACACATTTTTTTGCCTAAATACCTGTGTTAAAACTGAATAAACATGAGTGATATAAGTAACAAAGTGCTCATATTAGTTCCTTTCGGTATGCTGAGAAGTGTTTTCGCGCACCGCCATTCACGTGCATATTAATACATTTTCGCAGTGAGTTTGTATTATTTGAATAGTGCGATTGCACATGCGCGCCAATCTTCTCTTTTTAATGAAAATTTGAGTAAATTTGAGTTTTTGGGGCATACTGGTTTGCATACAGAACTGCTTTAATACACACACACACACACACACACACACAAACACTGGGAAAAACACTGACTCAAAATATTTAAGGTGCCGGTAGTTTTAATATAAACGATAATAACAAACTACAATGAATAAAATACTTAACATAAAACACAGAACTGTTGCACTGAATATCAACACAGGTGTGTTTCAACTGCAGATATGTTAACCTTTTAGGTATGTTAACGTTTCAGACTATATTGTCTGGTTAATGTATTTCGTGCTCAAAAGAAACACAATAATAATAATAACTAAAACAAACTTTATTGGGCTTAAAGGATGTGTAGTTACAAACATAAATTGGCAGTTGCTCTCTTTTGATACATGTGGGCCAGTCTAAAGAGTTTGTTTGCTATTGATTTCTTTTGGTTTGATTCCACAGGTTGGTTTTGAAGACATCATTGCTGAGCCCATCTCCACGCACAGCTTTGACAGAGTTTGGATCGGCAGTCACGCTGTGTTTGAGCTGGTGAAATTCATCTTCTACCGGATCCTCACCACGTTTCTGGCCATTCCTCTGGCATTCATCGCGGGGATTGTTTTCGGGATCCTCAGCTGTATACATATTTGGTATGAAAAGGCTTCTTGTTGGGGAAGGCTGTTGGCTCTCTGTTGTATTTTCCACAGCCCAATTGCAGAATATTTGCCTTGGCCACTACCCACTTAGATAAAGACTGGCATTTAAAAAAATACCACAGAGAAAGCCTCGCATATTGGTTTTGCAGAGCACAGGTGGGCCTGCGTTTCCACGGTGGAAAAATCTGCACATAACTCACACTGGATTGTTAGCATTCTAGTCAAGTGTTTTTCTCAGGACTCTTAGTGGTCTGACACATGCAAGCAGAAACTTGGCGTTTGACCCCTTGCGTCGTTTAAATCAGGAGCATTTTAAGGGTCACTTTTCCTCAGGTGAAATATTAGCACATGCGGATGTTTGTAAACTTCACAACTCTGCAGCGGCAGAGTGACCCCATTAGCTAAGGAATGAGGAGTCCTGACAAATTAGCCAGATAAGATCTAATGTCAAGATGACAGTGTAGCTCAAAAGGAGAAGAGAAGTATGCTTGGTGAATATTGCAAGTCTAAGGTGCTATATTGGGAGGCTTGTTGAAGTCAGGTGCATTTTTGTTATAGCCTGCTAAATATCTGTATTTAGAATTTTAGCCTGGTAGATGCTAAAAAAAGTTTAAAAAAATTACTTTATAATTATAAAGACTGGGCTGTTTTGACTAATGCATTTAGACAGAATTCTGTAGCAATCACCTTGAACATCTAAGCAATTGCATTGCATGGTGTTACAGACACGAATGATGCTTGTCAAGTTGCCCCTATTATGGATTTTTAAAAATGACCTTTTATGCAGAGTGTAACAGCTCTAAGTGAAAGAAAACATCCTGCCAGTTTTTAAATCCGAAAGTACACCATGTGTGAAGATATTGTCTCTCATATCAAGGAGTCGACTTTGAATCATTGAAACGAGTCGTTTTTAAAACGAGTCCCAATCCGTTTCACTTTGATGTCAAAATAAAACATTAGCATGTTGCCTTTTCGCAACTAAGTGCTGCTTTTGGAGTTTTTAAAGCTCACAAACACTTCTATAAACGAAATCGACCAATCAGCAGAGAAGACTGGAAAAGAGTTGTTGAATATAAAATATAAACCTCTCATAACCCATAATATGGGCACTTTATGGGCCAGACATGCTGACTGACAGATCATGCATATGGGCTGACTGCTGACAATATCAAAGGTGATGATTATTGGAACCATCTGATATGAAGGTTAATGCCTCACACGTGTTCCTGGCTATATTTTAACCCCAGAACAAAGAGAGAGGAACAATTTCACCTTGATATGATTATGCAACTCCGATATATCCGCACACACGATGATGAGCTGTTTTCTCTCCGCAGGGTGGTGATGCCAGTGATCCAGGGCTGCATGATGACGCTGCCCTCCATCCATGTGATCTGGACCAGCCTGATGGATATGTTTATAGGGCCGTTCTTCTTCAGCATTGGACGGTGCTTGTCGTCCATCAATGTCAAGACTGTGCAAAACTGAGCATATCCCTGCATAGAAGTGTTGCAGATTCTCTTTGTCGCGATGTTGTGGCCTCCTTTTGGAGGTTTGTTAGCTGAAGGATCGTTTATCCTTGACTTCTGAAGCACAGAGAAGCGAAAGAAGTTTTCTTTCATTTCAATGCAATATTCATTCCGTTGTTTCGGCTCTGACGCGTCAGTGTCGACATGCTTTTTCAGTACTGTTATGCATGTCTAATTAAGCTTTTGCATTATATCTAACGCAAAGACTTTTCAAAGATTATAATGTATTGATTGGGATTTTAGCCTTAAAGGAATAGTTCACCCTAAAATAATATTTGCTAAAAATGCAATCACCTTCAGGCCATCCCGAGATGTATTTGAGTTTGTTTCTTCACCAGAGAAGATTTGGATAAATTTAGCATTGCATCGCTTGCTCTCCAATGGATCCTCTGCAGTCAATGGGTGCATAAAGTATAAGACCATGCTTCTTCGGTGAAAAAAAGAAGGAATTATTACCAACACACAGCTTTTTGCTTTATAAGATGTTAATTGAAAGGCTATTAGAATAAGATTTTATTTTGTTATTTATCAGCTGTTTAGACTTTCCTTCTTGTTGTCACATTTCACTTTTATACACTGTAATTAGACACATTTGTACTACTGTGGATGAAAAATAATGATACTCCGAACCCCTAGTGGATTCAAAAAGTGTTACTTTGCGCCCCTCTCTCCCCTACTACATGATCTGCTTGTAAGGAAAAACTGATGCAACTACTTCCAATAGGGCTGTAGCGTTGTGCAATTTCTGAGCTAATATATATATATATATATATATATATATATATATATATATATATATATATATATATATATATATATATATATATATTATTTGGAGATGATTTATCAAGAAGAGTAAATTAAATGATTTGATGGCTTTTCAGTGTAAAAACTATTTATGGATTTTAGGTACATTCTTATATTACAAAGAGTGTTTCTATATAAATATAACACATTTTCTTCTGACTTCTTTTTTGAATGGTAAAAAAAGAGAATAGTGATTAGTTTGGCCTGCAAAGCAACATTTGTAATGCTGTTTGCCACTGATTGTGCTTTGTGAGTGGCTCCACAGAGTAAATGGAATATTTGACTGTGCAATGGAACATTAGAGGCTCAGGTGCCGTTTCCTCGCCCCTATTGAATGATGTCATGTAGCAAACACGCTGAACACGGTTTGGTTTATGAAAGACAGAACTTAAATGTCTCTCAGTTCAGCGAATAAAGGTATTTTTGGAAGTTAAATGATGGATTGTTTTCTTTGCTGAGAGACCGGAGATCAGTGTGTGGCACATGGAATGTTAACTTGACAAGATTTAATGCCTTGTGCGATGAGAAAAATCCTCCGGGTGACATATTCAACTCGGCAGATATGCCCGAGGATAACGGTGTACCTGCATAAAATGTATGTTTTTGTAGAAGGATCTAAGTGTTCCACTGAGCTTTTAAAAGCTAGATTTGATTAAATGCTTTACTATGCATTTTGACTTATAGAATAAGTATGCATTATGCAGTTTGACTTGTTTTACTATTTAAAAAAGTGTTGCTTTTTTACCTGAGCTACAGTGACCTTACCACTGTCGTAGTTTTTGCATATTTTGCATTGCCTGTCACATCCCTCACTTTGCCAGGACCTGACCTAGATAAACTAATGCTCCTTAGATGCAGTTAATGCGCACTAAAAATACAGATAAATAAAGCTAACCGTAGAAAAGTTGGACAAATATGAGAAAAAACAAGACTGTGCAGTGTTATTGTTGCCAAAAACATTCCAAGCTAAGTGCAAGTCTTGCCTTGAGCTCCGTTTCAGTATGAAAACTGTCCTTAGATTAGTCACATTTCAGTTTTATACTCTTCAAATCGTGTTTAAAATTTCCACACGGAACCAGAATTTTCTGGGTCAAGTTTGAATGAAAAAAGGCAGTCAATTTGGTTTCTTTAACAATTAATTTTGGTCGCCGTCTCCTCTTTTTTGTTGCTTTATAATTGCAATGGCTAAGTGAAAAAATAGTGCTAATGAAAACGATGTTTCTCAGGAGAAGTTGGTACAGTGCCCAAATATGCCTCCCATTTGGGAAAAATCACGTCAAAATATCCAACCACTAATACTGCGTAGCTCTATGAGTGGCAGGCTAATGGAGGCTTTCAGTCTCGTTCACTAAACACACAGTCCTCGGTGACTTAGAGAGGAACTCCCACTGTATGCCACGAGAGATAAAACACGACTCGGGAGATAAAAGCTTTATTGCACTTTAGCATGCAGAAAAGAGGGCCGTTTTAAGGGAAAGGACTCCCCACTGTAAGCAACATCCCCACGCCTCCCACACTGCTTCCTCTCCACTGATTGTCTTGTTTCCACACACACTCATCCGAACGCACTTCAGGCACGGGACAGCATGACTAGCGGATATAAGGACGGGGCACCTGAAGAGGTGAGAATGACACCTATTTTACTTCAAAAACCTTATACTTTTCATGTCAATTTTAGCTTTTTGACAAATTTATGCAACAAACCTTCATCTCAGTTTGCTACTTATTACTCAAACACTTTCAGGTGGTTATTATCGACTCACGAAGGCGGTGTGTTGGCACTTGCTCTACAACTGGCGTTTTGTTTTTTGTTTTTTTGTCTCGCGCGCGTTGGCTAATTTGAGCTCGTATCTTTATCGTAATTGTACTGCAAGCCGCACGCGTTCCTCCATTGTTCGCTTTACGCACACTGTCGCGTAATATTAGGTATTAATAATATGAATTGTTCACTAATTCGGAATAGTGATGTTGAAGCGCAGTGCAATTGCTTATTAGAACGTATTATAGAACAGAGCAACTAACGTGTTTTAAACATGTTCTAAAAATATATTTTAAATTGTAAGCGTGTTTTTATATATATATATATATATATATATATATATATATATATATATATATATATATATATATATATATATATATATATATATACCTATTTCGGCTGGGAATAAGAGAAGAGCACGCGCACGGTGTGAAAAGGCGCCCCCGTGCGGCGGGTGGGTCTCTCCGCTGTTCTCCAGAGGGGTGTGGTGCTTCGTTTCTATCCGCTTAAAACCATCCCATGCCAGGGCAGTGCTGAGTTGCGCCCCAGTCTCCCCTCCGCGCTCATGAACTTCGTTTCTGTTTTCTTTGGAACCGCAGGACTACGCTCACTCACCGTTCATCAGGAAACAGGGGAACATTTACAAACCAAATAATAAAGAAATGGATAACGACAGCATCAACGAAAAGACGCTTCAGGATGTCCACACCAAGGAGATTGACCTGGTCAACCGGGACCCAAAGCATTTAAATGACGATGTGGTGAAGGTAAGTCAATCCACAAACTTTTTTTTTCACCCCACTTCAATAATAACAATAAAATATGCATAAGTGCACGTATAGCGTAACGTGAAACAAGTGCACGCGACTTTTCATTGTTGTAGTATATGCGATATTTCATGCAAATTACAAAATCTAATTTATTAATAGGCCGAATTGTTTGTATTATCATACAAATAGCTATTATGAAATGGTATGTGTTTTTAATAACAATTTATGTATACTGTTAAAAAATCTTATAGTTTCGCATTATAACTCAAAGTGGTGAGTCAGTGGTCAGTTTGTCACGGTGGCACTGGAAACAATTACTGCAAGCAGCAGCTGTCTTTGAAAACTGATACAGTGGTGCTTTCGAGTTCTTTTGAATTATAATCCATTATTTTACTTGTAAAACCTTAAACGCACTTGCATCTGCTCTCACCTGGTTCCTATCTGGTGTAGCCAGTACAACATCACAGACCATCTCGAACCAGCCGGTTTTTAAAACAACTATCTTAGACCAGCTCAAAACCAACTGTGCTCCCAAGTTTCCAGCTTAAGCTGGATTTCCCAACAGGGTGGAAGCAATTATCACTGGAGCAGCTGTGATCTCAATGTGAAATGCTGGGATTGTGGCACGAGTTTGCGAAATCCTACATGCATTCATTTTGAAGGATGAGTTGCATCGGTAACTCCCCTGCAGTGACGAGCTGTCAAAGTAAGGACTTTTTTTATAGAGGAAATATTAAGAGTTTCCTGTTTTTGAGCGAAGGCTGCACACCTAACATTCTTGGTGAAAATTTTCCCTGGGCGTGGGGCGATGCCTTGCATAGCAACTTTCTCAGAAAGAAAAGTCAGCGGGTCACCTGACGATACAGAAATACACTCGGCTTTCAAAAAAAACGATCCCCTTGCATCCATCTCCTCCCTTTTCCCATCCCTTTTATTCCCTCCCTCCTCAACATGACACTGAGTCACATCCCCGAGGACACATGCAACTGAATGCTTCCTATGATTCGAAAATTGAATGCAGAGCACGCTGAAACAGACTTTTCTGCCGATAATTTGATGTTTGCTGAAGATTGATGTCACAAGTCTAACTCGTTTGGCCCGCACAGTCCTTTTATTTTGTCCTTAAAAGGGATGAGTGCTCGCAGTGGTCTTGCGTAGGAGAGTGTAGCAGGGAATTCCCATCTCCTTTTTCACAATTTCTCCACACACACACACACACACACACACGGGGCGTTCCCCTGGATCATGATGCACTCGTGGTCCTAATGCACTCCCACAGACAATCCACATCAAAGGCCCTTGTGTGCAGAAACACATGCGTAGCTTTCCCTTGGAACAGAATATTTTCCTCTCATAAAAGTGCATTCTTTTAATAGCACGCTGGAGCAGGATTCCTTGTGGGAATGCGGCCAGAGCACAGTCTAGGGCCAGGCCACGCGACGAGACGACCCCCACGTAGACAGGCATGATGGGTGACATTATACTTGTAGTATGACGTTTTTGCACAGCTGCTGTGCTTTCTGTCTGACCAATAGAGGAAAACTTTCTAGAGCGAATACAGTTAGGGTAATAGGGCTTTGGCGGGTTTTTTTAGTCACTGCATATGAATTTGCAATTTGAAATGAGCCACAGCCTGTTGCCATGGTGATCGAGGATCGAGAAAAAAAATAAACAGTGTTGCTAAAATTGTTTTTAATTTACGACCATTGAGCAACGTCGAAGTACAAGATATTTGATGTGTAGTGTGTTTGGAGGATAATCAAAAAATAACATAAGCTTTTTATTTAATTTAATTTTATTATAGATGTATTTTTAAACACTAATAAACAGTTTTAATTTTATTTTACTTATTTAAAAAGTTACTTATTTATTTATTTATTTACTTATTATTATTTTATTTTCTTATTTAAAATGGTCATATTGTTAAATATAGCCGCATTTTAAATGATCTATTTATATATTGCATTTTATCTTAATTATAATGTTTGCGTTTCATTGTTACATTTAGTTGGATTTTAAAAAACTCTTTTTAATTTTCATTATTTTTCATTTGCTTCTTCATTTTATATCACAATTTATTTGTCAGTTTAAAAAGAGATTTTGTCCTTTTGTGTTTTGTTTTATTGCATTTTATTTAGACATTATTAAATAAACAGTTTAAATCTATCTGATATTATTATTTGTCTATTTGAAAAGTGATTTATTTACTTATTTAAATCACTAAAATGACTTTAATTTCATTTTTGAGTGGCACCCGTGCACATCCATAAACAGTGCAGTGCACACAGTGATTTATGAACTATGCGAACAGGTCATATAATCACAAGCCCCCAGTTTTGAAGAATGCAAGTTGATACTTCTGTCAGTACAGTGAGGGTGTTATCAGACAACACTGTGCAGTCAGCTCAAGAACTGTTTATTTTAACTTTGTTGAAAGTCATGGTTGTAATATTCAACTAATGGAAACTATGTGTCTGACCGATTGGGATATACTGTAGATAAATGAACGGGGAGGACAGGCTTATATAAGACTGTATAATTTAGTGTTTCTTTGCCAACTTGAACCACGATGGTTTCAAGCCTTTGGACAAGTAGTAATTTATCATTTTACTCTTACAGGAACTTTAGTTTACTGTAAAACACTCTACCTTTTCATCCAGACATGAATTCTTAACTAACTTAGCCAGCAAGCCTATATTGGTGAACGAGCTTTATTATTGTTGGTTAAGCAGCCTTTTTTCCTATTTAACAAGAAGATTGTGCATAAACACTGTAAACTGGTCTTTTAAGAATGGGGGGAAAAAAATCATACCAGTTGAAAGATCGCCATAAACTACGTGTTTTGTCGACTAGCTTGCTCAAAAAGGAGTTGTTAAATAAATATTAGCTTAATATTGACTTTGACGTGTGACCGTGAAGGACGGGGGTGTGTTTGTGTGTGCTTTGACTCTCTATGATCAACTGAAATAAACACATCTGCGTTGAAAAGCAAGCGTACTGCTGTGTGTGTGACTAGGAACATCTAAACCGAGCTTTGCAGGGCTTATTAAATGAGATTTATATATACACGTCTTTTGTAAATGTTAGTGCTTGGTGTCAGGCACTATCCGATCCGGTCTGCGGTTGATACGGGAGGTGACTTGGGCATGAACTGGGTGGTACCGGTCTGAATGAAGCAGAGCGGGCTGCTGGACAATGTAAAGATGCTGTCTGTGAGGAATGTGGAGATGGATGGAGGGAAGGACGAAGAGTCGTGCTGCTCCTCTTAATGTCTGTCCTCTTGATATGGATGAGAGCATGCAAAAGTACTCCAGGTTTTGTCCATTTATCTATCAGATATAATTTTATTAAAAAAAAAAAAATATTAATGAATGGGCGTCTGATAGGACAGGGCGAAACGTTTGGAGAAAGGATGGATGGATTACATAAATACATGTGTATATTTTCATATATTTTGTATATTTAAATATTTACTTGTAGTGTTGTATTCATCTACTTATTTAATTGTAGATATTTGTGTGATTTTAAATATTTATAATATAGAAAACTATGAATATAATATTATTTACAATACAATGTGAAAATATCAATTATAAATATTATAATCAAATGCAGCTCTATGTGTGCTGTCATGTAACTTCGTTCTAAATGATTATGTATTTTTGTCAAATAATCGCCATATACATTACAACAATGATTGAAATAACCTCTAATACCTGCTGTATCATTTTTGCTGCATTTTTAGTATTTCTTCCTGCAAATAATGATATATTTATTATTTAATGTATATTTATATTTTGAAATAACAATAATAATTTAACAGTTATTCTTAAATTAGCAAAGATTCCCAAGCAAAAAATAAATAAATATAATAGAAATATAAAATATATAAATAAAATATAATTTATAATAAATACTAGTGTATTCAAAAGTCTTTTTACTACTACTTACTTACTTAAATTTATCGATAAATCATCAGGAGGCAGAAGGATGGATTTTCAGTAAAATACAATACAATACAACATTTTACAATTCCGACACAAAACTATCTAATGCTGAAATCCCTTTAATCTCCAGGTGGACTTTGAGGATGTGATCGCCGAGCCTGCCGGCACCTACAGCTTTGATGGCGTGTGGAAAGCGAGCTTCACCACCTTCACAGTGACCAAATACTGGTGCTACAGGCTGCTGACGGCCCTGGTGGGCATCCCGCTCGCCCTGGTATGGGGCATCTTCTTCGCCATCCTCTCCTTCATCCACATCTGGGCGGTGGTGCCTTGCGTGAAGAGCTACCTAATCGAGATCCACTGCGTCAGTCGAGTCTACTCCATCTGCGTGCACACCTTCTGCGACCCGCTCTTCGAAGCCATGGGAAAGTGCTTCAGCAGCGTCCGGGTCTCCACCACCAAGGTGGTGTAGAGACAGGGAGAAGGAAAAAAAAGCCAGAGGGATTGGGTGGGGTGGGGGATACGGAAACCGATGTCCGAAGTAGGAAGATAAAACTAATGTAACCTCTCTTAAAAAAGGGCAAAGGAAAAAGTGAACAGAGATGGAGGGTTGCACTGTATTTAGGTGGCCCTTAGGTAAGACTCTCCTCTCCGTCTCTGTTCTGTCCATGAGCTTTGTCTTCTTTCAGCTTTGGAGTCCTTGAGGTGTTGGGGATGTGTGTTACAAAAGGATCTTTTTTTTTTTGTACATTTTAGCATTTATCACCGTAGGAATACCGTTTCAGCCCGACTTTTAAAGGAGAAGTTAATGCAAAAATGCAAATTCTGTTATTTACTTACCCTCGTATCGTTCCATGATCGTCGCTCCGAAACCACCATAAAAGTGATCCATGTGACTTGTGCACAAGTCTACCGCAGTCGTGTGATATGAAATGTAGAGGATGAGTCATATTAACCACTTTTATGGTACTTTAAAGGTGCTTTTTTGGTGTTTTGTGTATTCTTTGACAGTAGTCACAAGCATTAAAAGGGATTGTTCACCCAAAATAGACATTTGGTCATGTTTAAACTTGTATTAAACAGTCCCCATAAGAAAGAAACTAACGCAGGTGTAAACGATGACAAATGTTTCATTTTTGGGTGAACTAATCCTTAGGGTATATACTGTATGTATAAAAATATATAAATATAGTATTAATAAAAAAAGCTACATTTAAAAAAAAAAAAAACATTAATGTAAAAGTATAAAATAAATTCCGTTTTATTTTTAAGATGCAGTCACTTAAGTGACATTTTGTCAGAAATACTATATTTTATATAAAACCTGGATTTCAGCCGTAAAAAAAATTGCTGTACATGTTCTACTTTGTATGCAACTGAAAAGTCATAGGTATATGCATTTGGAAAGATACGAGGTTGAGTAAACATCACTGAATTTTCTTTTTGGCGTGAACTATAACTTTAAGATTTGCCCGCTGGGACAAGGCTGTGAATTTGTTTTTTTTTTAATGGTTTTGCTTGTTTTTTTTTGTCCCCTTTTGTTCATCGACACGTCCACTCAGCTGTCCCAAAGTAGTTCTATTACGGCGTGTGAACAATATATAACAGATTCTAGTAGTTTTTGCTATGTTCATCTTTCCATTTGGGTACTATCGACCTTCATCACTGGGGGTTTGGGAAATCCAAACGTTTTCTGTTTGTTTTTGGGAACGGGCTCGGGGGAACCTGAACGAATTTTAGAGTAAAAGAAAAAACAAGCAGGCGTGTCCCTGCTGATGTCAAGACTGCCCGTCACACTGCACGCTGCCACTGAATATGGCGGACGGCCCGAACGCGGGGCAAAAGAGGTGCCCTCACTGAACCCTTTGCCAGCTCAGCATATACTAACAAAGAGACTGTTCCTGGCTCTGACATGTAACGCTTCCAACCGGCCTTCACGGCAACAGCTTTTTGAGTGGCAGAGAATGTCTTTACACCTTCCAGAGAGACGTCACACGAAGCTAGCAGCTCTAGGACAACAACCTAGCGAGGTCTTCCGGCAGATCGTGAAGATTGAACTTTTTAAGCACATTATTACAGCCTTGACATATACTTAAACTTTACTTGCGGTCTTTGAAGATGAAGAACTTGTTTTTTGCATTTTTTTTATGTTGTTTCCGCAGAACGAAGTGACATTGTTTGGTTTGGAGTTTCGTCCCGTAAACAAAACGGTCTGCTTTTCTGTTTATTCACTGTCACACACACACACACACACACACACACACACACTGGCAAAGACTGGCAGCAAACTAACATTTCCAGCATCAGAGACTGCTGCTTATGTGGGGTTTATATGTTGTACTGATATTAAGCTCACTTCTCTCACCTTTTGTCTACCTGCTTTGATTCGGTCACCTCTTCGTCTACCTGCTGTCTTAGTATCTATTGCGATGCATTTGCTTCAAAGAATCTGCCTCTGTAGATGAGATCGTATTTTTATTCATATTTTTATATGAAAACTCAAATTCTCTTTCCTTGCTTTTACTGTAAATTCACATAATGCCGTGCACATTAAAGAAAATTTAATATAAAACAAGTTGATTTCATTTGTCTGTTTTATTCAACATTTTATTTGTGACGCACTGCTGCAAGCTCAGAAATAGTCTTTGTTTTCTGGTAATAAAAAAAAGCATTTGATTAAATGGCTTTTAGGACTTTCTTTAAAGGCCTTTTGGGCTGCTTTAACCTCTGTGTGGTCATTTTAAGACTTTCTTTATTTGTGCACAAAAAAGGCACAGTCCTTGAACCTACAGCAATTAATAATGCTCTTTTAAAGAGCAGCCAGAAATAAGCTCGTGGTTACTGAAATAAAGTGGAGAGAAATAAATCATAATGCTTATTCTCCTATAGGGAGTATTTTGACTGTGTGTTGAGCAACAAAACATGTATTTTTTTCTTTGTAATACATTTCAGCAGCATGGACCATCTAATTAAATACATTTTAAAAATAATTTTATTAATGTAAGTAGCCTTCATAAATGTTATACTTTAGTATTGCTATTTTATTAATTATTATTAGTTTTATTATTTTTTATATTTTAATAATTATATATATATATATATATACTGCCTTGGCAACTATTAGAAGCACAATAAAGCCAGTAAAAATGTATCTCAAAAAATTTCCTTTCATTTTCACATATGTAAAAACCTCAGAGGATTGCCTACATTTGATAGGAAAATTGCCTGCATTTAAATCTTTAAAATGTTTTAAAAGATTATTAGCACCCCCTGCAGGCACTGTGGATAACAGAATCACCTGAAGCCGCACGAGCTCATGAAAGTGAGTCTAAATAGTAGTAAATAGCAATTGATTGCATTCATACGCAAAAATGAATTTTGGCGTATATATGAGAGGCAACCCAAACCCTACAGACTGCGCAGCATATACAGGCGTTTTTGTTTTTATTTGGTTTATATGCACGTTCTTGAGGTCGGGTTGTCAAAAGTGATTCCCATCTTTGAATGAGCCTTACGAAAGAGAAGTTTATTCGAGTGTACTATTGCTACACTTCTGTGAAACTAAAAATAGAACCGAATACTTTTAGTCTCTTTTTATGTACTTTAAGTGTATTTGAGCTATGCTCGTGCTTCTGGAATCCGTGTTTTCGTTGTTTTATGGTAGGGGGCGCTAGCACACATCTTCTGTACTGATTTTCCGAAACGCATGGTAAAAAAAAACGATTCAATATATTTACTTGAGAAAGTTTTACAAGCAATATTATCATAACACATTAGAATTGATTATAATGAATCAAATGTAATGCTTACAATGTACAATTAAAAAACAACCTCCTGCTAAAATAAAATATGCATGCACGTGATGTTAACTTTTTCACAAACTCACATTTTTGTAGTTTACATGAAAATGGCACAGGCATTATGATTTTTTTTTTATATATATATATTAACCATTAAAGTGGTCAGTGTTTGCTTTAATTGGGCTCTTGACCCTTGACTTCATCACAATAAATGTTTGATTGCTGTGAGATAGTGAAGATTTTACATAATCATCATTTGACCTGAATCACTGAACTCATCAGTGCTTATGTCCATCATATCAGCCCTGAAATTCTACAGCAGAAGACCTTAGGTTTTTTTATATAATATTCTTTGTTATTGTTAAATATAGGGCAGGGTCTTCTTTTAGGTTCAAGTGTCAGCAACATCACAAGCTAATAAAAAATCGCATAAAAACAGCAAAAATGAAAGAAAATAGTGCAGATAAATACAATACAATTCAGCTCATAATTTATTTGTGCCGCAGTGGCACAAATAAAGGGGCGATTTAAATGAAAAGCTATAGATTAAATCAAATACATGTAGCTTAATAATTAACATTAAATGAAAAAAATATAACTCTAGAACTGGGTGGGGACTTTTGTAGCTTAATCTGATTAAACCATGACCGTTAAACTAGTATGAAAATGTTATTAATTTCTTGTTGGCGAATCGCTCACGGTCTATGAAAAATCTACATTTTGTAATTGATAAGCTATGTGGACTAAACAAATACTGTAACCTAGGGCCCTGTGTGTCATATAAGTAAAGTCGGACTAAATTTTTACAATAAATATTGAGATGTTAAACAGCATTACTGCCTGTCAACTATTCTGTTAGAGGACTGTATTGTTGTTACTAAATAAAAACGATATATGTCTTTTCAGTTATTCATTGCACCCATTTGAAGCAGGGAGTAAAGTTGATTCAGTGTTCAAATATGTGCATCGAATATGAGCTTTAATATAAGCTGCTTTGTACATTGATATCACTGTTGGGCCTGCACCCAGTAAAACCTGCGTTAGTCAATAACACAAAAGATTTATAGCACAGCCCCGTGGGCATCGCAACACCTGTTTCTTTCCGATGTTGTTATCGTCAGAATATCTTCTGCACTGAACACATCACTGAGTCACAGACCTTCGCTTTTTATTCCTGCAGATAGATATCGCAAACGCAGTCAGGTTCAATCAAATCCCGCAGAACGGACGGCAGTAGCTTTCAGAGCTAGGAACCAGGTGTTCATTTCCACCGACAACGAGGTTGAATCATCGTCGCTGTAGAAACAAACACAAAAAAACAGTGTACCTCCCGCCGCACTATATATTCAGCTGCGTGGAAAACTCCAATCAGGGAAATGCCCCACATTTTTGTCCGAATTTCAATTGTTTTAAAGGAAATAAATGCATTTGTCTGTGTTGTCTTTTTGAGATAACTCTGTTTATTGAATCTGGAAGGTGAAATCAGTTTGTTTTGCAAAGGTTTTCAGGACAATGACCTACTGAATGAACAAAGGAGTGATTTAAGTGACTAACGCTGTTTGCAAAACTATAAAGAAAGCAGGACGTGTCCCACCTGGGATAAATGAACAACTATGCTTAGTGAACGAAGGGGGAAAAAAAATAAAAACAGGACGCAGACAAAATATATATATAGTGCACTTTTGTACTTTTTCACGAGGTTCCCAAAAACGCATTGCACTCAACTGAATAAAAAAAGAGATCATTGGATTTGAATACATCGCAGAGCCTGTTATGTTGTCTATCACAGACCAGGTTTTGAAATCAATATTATTATGATTATGAAATGTGAAATGGAGTTGGGAGCGGTCATGTGACCCAGAGGAAAACAATCAGCTTGAGTGCTGTAAAACTGGTTTGAATGTATCTCTAAAAGTAAAGTTTTTAAAATGCAGCTCTGCGTTTACCCTTTTAAAACTTTCCTGGAATAACACTGTCAAAGCCGATTCACAAGATATTACTGTTTTGACACGGCGCAGGGAGGAAGAATACATACCCAGGCTGCTTTTTGCAAAGGATACTGTGTTATATAAATGCGTTTGGTTCAGTTCTAAAGTGTGACTGAAATGCCATCCGTGTATTTCTTTAAGGCAGTTAAAAATCATAAAAGATCATCAATCCCTGCTGGTCAGCAGTCATTCTTCACAACGTATTGATGTCAAGAGGATGGTTAAATTACAGCTGCTGATGTGCACGACACTTAAGAGCCCTTTTCCAAATGAACCGTGGCAGGTTTAAATGATCAGTCGTCAATGAGGTTTTACAGTAGGAGAATGACCAGGTCAGCACTAACCTGGATTTTATTGCCATTACGGTCATAAATAAAAGCTGAGTGGGTAGTGAATCTATACGGCTCGGTTTTGTAGATTATCTGTGGTGTCCTCCCTCCACTCGCTCTGTGTCAAACACCGGATCACACCTTTTAGTGATGAGTTCATAAACAGCAGAAAGCAGGCCTGGGTCAACACTAGGTGGCGCTACGGCGCTTTAAATAGCTGTCCTGTGAACTTTGTGGCGCAAAAGCGAGAGGGTGACAAATCAAAAACCACGCGACCGCAGGTCTGTCGTTCAAATGACACGTATTTCAAAAATATGTTGTTTTTTCCACGATCATCATAAGCGTCCTCCGCTCAGAAAAGACCCAGTAACCACAGAATATCTGTCAAATGCGTCACGCTCACGGGGCCCTTTTACAAAAACAGTAACATACCGCGGCAGGTGCTGGATGAAGATCCTGCATAGCTGAAGAGAAAGTCATAGGTTCAGAATTTCACACTTCGGGTTTAGTGATTACCGGCAGGCAGTTTAAAGTTGACCACAGCGGTAAACTTCCCTCCATCTGCTTTTTGAGAAGTAATAAGACAATTAGCGGCGTGTTTGCCCAACCACGACCTTCACGCTGCAATAAAGCTTATGAATTGCCACGATACGTATTGAAAGGCATGGCAGTGCGGTGGGATGCGCTTCATAAAGTCTCTGAATGCGGAGTATTGAGTCGTTGCGTGTAATTATTGATGTTTTGAACTCACTTAGTCATTGATGGAATGTCGATGTTTATGAATTTAATGCTACACAATGCAATAAGTGTACTAGCAATTAACCAGTTCAGTCATTAGGGTGATTAATGACACTATAAATCAAAATTACAACCAGAAAATTATAGTCTATTCATTCTAGCATCAAATGTTTGGTGAATTAATTAAATAAAAAACGGACGTATTTCCCCCATTTTTCTACTTTCTCATCTTTTCTATCTCATTAATATCAATTTCAGTAATTAATCTTAATGAATATTATTTTAAGTTGGATTTTAAATAAAGCATTTTAGAATTTTAATTGTATTTATATTATTATTTTTTAAAATACACCCGATTAAACTGTGCTTAAAATAAAAAATGACAATAGACAAAATGCTATTGTTTAAATAGCATTGTTTAAAATCACGTCCAAAATTAAATGTACAGATACAGCCAAGTGCTACATTAGTATGAGAGAGAGAGAGAGAGAGAGAGAGAGAGAGAGAGAGAGAGAGAGAGAGAGAGAGAGAGAGAACATTTACATGTTTTTACATTTACATTTACATGAACTATTTGATGTTCACGGAACTTCCCCAATAATAATTAATTGTAAAATTTCAGCAGCCAATCATCGAACTCCGCTACTCCGCCGCCAGTGACGTAACTGCAACAGATCTCTCCGCGCTCACCTGAGAGACCCGTTTCATCCAAAGGCACGCGCTCCGTGGAGGGACGACCCGCAGCGTTTGCGGAGAGTACAACAACGAGCCCTTTAAACCGATGTGACCCATTCCGAACGTGAGTCACCCGACTGCACATTCTCTCACTCAGTGAAGAGAGAGAGAGAGAGAGAGAGAGAGAGAGAGAGAGGGAGAGAGGAACGGCAACTTTTTAGCAGAAAGCGCGCAGAAACTCCCCGCCGCATCTCGAGACTGCTGGCATCCGCCAGGAACAGCGCGCGCGTCTCCAGCAATACGGACCGTTAAAAGATGTGATTATTTTCCATTTCTGTCTCCGACAGGTGTCTTTATTTCACAGGTGAGAGAGCGTTGGTTTTATTTCTGAGCGGGTAGATTGTGATTATACTTGGGGCCAGGTTGTTCTTTGGAAAATTCTGTGTAAAATTTAGCTATTTGGAGCTTTTCCACTGAACTAGCGTATCTCTTACGTATCTGTACACTATAACCATAGACACACTTGTTTTTTGTTTTTGCTAAGATTTGAGGTGTTTTCATGGAAATATGAGGAAGCTGTGCATTTAGCTGTTGACAGTATGAGTCATTGTAAATATCTAGATTTCCATGAAATTCTGGTAAGAAAAGCTTTTGTTTAGGTTCAGTAATGAAATGTTTGCATATGTGGTCCGGTTTATCTCTAAGCACCTGTAATCTTTTTTTTCTTCTTGGGATACATCTATTTTAGAGATTTGACAATATGTGTGTTGGCTTAATTTCTGAGAAAGATGTGGAAAAAAAGACATCTGCAGCAACTTAAACTTAAAACTTAATCTTAAATGTTAATATGTTTTACAGGCTCAGTCTTATAAGAGACACAAAAGGTAAAGATGTACAGCAAATGCATTTTATTTATATAAGAACAATGTGGAAATGAATTATGTGAATCCCAATATGTAAATTAAAAAAAGTTTTTTTCTGAGGTATGTTCCAAGGACATCTAAGAAAACAGTTTTTTTTATAACCCTTAGATTGATGATACACAGGGCAAATTTTTTTTGAACCACATTGCTTGGGCACTTTCCCATTGAAAATTGGTAACACATTTCTATCTGGATATTTTAGATGAGTCGTGGGCCCTGTGTATCACCTGGTTGTCCATTGATGGCAACATTTCCCAAAGTTTCCCAACATTTCTCAAAAAGTTGCCCGGTGTTTCATCAACCTTAGTGTGCCAAGTGTTTTTGCTGCTCTACTTAATTGTTTACCTTTAAAAGGGCATGTAATGACAATGAATGGTAACGTAAAAGTATGTTCACAAGATGATTTAAAATTGAAGATGCTGTATGTGGATAAACAAAATACATTGGCTGAATTTCAGCAAATGCAACAGTTCCTCGGTCTCTCTTGTCGTTTGCAGTGACCTATAGTGCTGCTCAAGCACTTCAGTTGCTTAGATAACAGTAAGGGTGAATCTCTTATTCTCTAGCTCGGTCGCTCTCTCCCTCTCAACCTTAAAAGCGACCTCCTAGAGGAGTAGCGTTTAAGTACACCAACAATAAATCACTTCTCCGGCGTCCGCAGCCTACCAAGCTTAATTGAGTTTATCAACCACTCCCTTGAGAACGCTGTCTAAAGTTAGACTTGTCACCGCAGTGCACTCAGTGTAGGCTGACTCTTTGATGATTCGCCTCTTCTGGTACATTGCCACAAAAGTGCTGTCTAAGTCAGAGGCACGAGGACCGTTTAGAGTTGCCCTCTTTCTTTTATCCATGGCTTTGTCATACGCAGTGAGTGGTGCATTATTGAGCCTTCTACAATGCAAGAAAACTAGTGATATCATTGTTGTTGCGGTGCATGTGGCTGTGTTTTACAAGAGTCACTTGTTCTGAGTAGCCTGTCTCGGTTTATAAAGGATTTGGATCTTTGAATCTTTTTAAATATATGAAATATGATGCACTTGCGCAACATTTTTTGTAGATTCTGTAAAAGGTCTCCAGGTATTGTAAATATTGAAAAACAAATTCATAAATCAGGCTTTACGTGCTTGATGTGCTAAATAAATGTTGCCTTTTTACTCTGCAGAAGAACAAAGATGAGAATTCACTATTCTAAAGCCACTTCCATCCTCATCATCCTTCAGACGCTGTGGTGGGGCTTGAATAGTCAATGTGAGGAACCAATAGAAAGCTCCAAACTCGACCTCTCTGTGACCTATGACCTCCCTCACTTTGTGTCCGACACTCCCATCCAGAAGCTGTTGGAATTCAATGGAACTGTGTATGTCGGTGCGGTCAACAAGCTGTACGCTCTGTCAAAAGACCTTGAGAAGATACACGAGTATAATACCGGACCTGTCCATGAGAGTCATGACTGCAGTGCACCAGATCCATGCAGTGGTTGCAAAAACAAACCCCTCAACAAAAACAACACCAATATGGCCCTGTTGATGGAGACTTTCTATGATCTTGAGCTCTTCAGCTGTGGTTCGGTTGGGAACGGCGTCTGCCGTCGTTACCTGTTAGAGGATGGACCCCTGGATGCGGAAATTAGTTGCATGTATTCAAAGAAGAACAAAGACAGCAGCCACGGTTGCCCAGACTGCCTGGCAGGATCTTCAGGCACTCAAATCCTAAACGTGATGAGCAGCGGCGTCGTGAGGTTCTTTGTGGCAAACTCTGAGCCTATGGACTCCAGCGTCCCACGTCTCCACCACACCATCTCCGTTAGGAAGATGAGAGAGACTCAGGACGGCTTTGAGTTCTTTTCCGAACAGTCCTACATGGACTTGGCCCCGGGGCTGCGTGGAAGCTACCCACTGCACTACGTCTACTCTTTCCAGAGCGGCCCATACGTGTATTTTCTCACTGTTCAACGAGAAGGTGGCAGCTCAAGCGCCTTCCACACGAGGATCGTACGCATGTGCTCTTCAGATCCTGAGATCTTGCGTTACGTTGAAATGCCATTCGAGTGTATTTACTCCGAGCGAAGAAGAAAGAAGCGGTCGGCTCAGGTGGTTTTCAATGTTCTCCAGGCTGCACACGTGGCAAAAGTCGGCCACGACTTTCAGCAGGAGATGGGCCTGAAAGAAGGAGAGGACGTGCTGTTCGCTGCCTTTGCCCGGAGCAAACCCGACTCACCGGAGCCCACGGCCAGCTCTGCCGTTTGCCTTATCTCCATCACAGACATCAATAACTTCTTCAGGGATTTCATTCAGAAGGGATACACGAGGAAGCTCAGTCACTTTCCAGGATCAGAGGAGAAAAGCTTCAACCAGGTAAGAGGTTTCAACCAAATCATGCATTTTTAGCTAACAGGAGATTTGCTGACCCTTTCAAAATGTAGCCCAAGAACAAATTTGACTTCTTGTCAGCCCACTTGCTTGGCCATCATAAATCACTGACCCTCCTCGTCTTTTTTACTTATCCATCACCATTTGTTGGATCAATCGGTAAATCATGCTGATCAATAAATGACACAAATTTAACTGCTGACGACTCCCTGAGGGCCCGTCGATAATGCAGGGCTATTACTTCCCAGAGTTCATTACACAACATAGTCATACATCGCTCAGATCTGCATAGTAAGACACATGATTTAAATATGTAAAGGCAAAATATAACTGCTTAAGCTGGATTTAAAATTTTTGAAAAATTGTCCAAAGCTATGAAACAAACTTGTACTGGGTATTAATACAAATTTAAGGTGTTTTCTAAATTATTTGTTTAGTTATGCACTATTCCGCTTTTTTATTTTTGTATATTAAAATGATCAATTCTTGAGCACTTCAGTCAAAAACTCAGTGTCTTTGATTCAAATAAGGATCATAATTAATCTGACAATCCTTTTCATGACTCTCCATTGCTTGTTTTTCTTGTTCACTCAAACATTTTATTGCATAACAATTTAATATTTACAATTAGTGTATTTGGTAATTATATTCATGTGTAGAAGTATATCTATCTGTTTAACTTTTTATCACAGGAAGCCTAGATTTGCTTGAGGTTCTTATGAATCAGGCTTGCTTGACAAATTTGAATCATTATAGCTATTCTCTACACTTTTCTGTTTGCTTGAGTGTTGTCTTATCAGAGTCCATATAACGGGGAAGCCCAGATCACTACTCAGCAGGTGTTCTTCAACTGTCTCTAACAGTCTTTGTACTGGTCGCTTTAGCAGTTCATATGGGCCAGACCGTAGAGGCTGGCCTGTTCTCAGAGTCACACAGCTCTCCAGTATGGTGTTGTTTCAGTGCCCTGAACTTTATCTGGCCAAACTCACAAAGTGCACTCAGTCATTTATTAGAGCTGAAGATCTGCAGACTGAAGCACTCAGGACATTTTAAATATTTTCGTTCTGTAGATCCTTGCTCCAAACATCTGCTCAAAGTCAGCTGCGTTTCTATCAGTTTTCATTAAGCCGACGTACAATAGCTTAAATGGTTTTTAAAGCAACAAGTCAGTTGGAGGGTTTTTCCCTAGGCATCTTCGAAGAAATGTTTGAAAGGTCTGAACATCTTTTGAAAGGCATGTGTTCCTGGTTTTAATACGTTTTTTGTGTATAAGTGTGTAAATGTGTGCGTTTGTTTGTTTTGGATGTGTGTGTGTGTGTGTTTATGTGTCTGAGTGTGTCTATGGCAGACGGCAAATCTTGGTGCCATCGTTGAGAATTATGATACCAGTAGCATATGTTATGCAGAGTCTGTCTTATCATCCCATAAAGGGGCAATTGACACAGTGTCATAAAACAATTACATTGTAAAAAGGCATGATAAATTGATCCCAATATCTTGTTTTTGCTCTTAGACAACCCACTCCACAAACCGGACTCCTGCCTTTATGTGGAAACATTGGGCATCTGACACTGGGTTTCAGTTTTGATTGAATTTAGCCTTGCTTTCCTGTTTTATTTGTTAATGTGGAGCCAAAGTTATTTGAATATCATATCAGATAAATCGCCAAAGTCCGTAATAGACTCTTACCCTTCGAGAAAAAGACACAGCAGCTTTCAGACTTCACCCAAGCTCTTAAAATTATCGATTGGCCAGTCTGCTCGAGCTCAGCAATATTCGTTAATAAAACAGACAGAAATATAGTCCTTATTGTTTGGAATAATGGATATATCCGAGTTGGAACCACCCCAACAAACCCAGCGCCCCCTGTCTTGAAAGAGGAGAGGGGAGGGGGACACTTGAGACCGGCAATAACAAACAGCCACATTTAAGGTCAAAATTATCATTAGATTACAATTGATCAGGGGAACAACTGGCAAATGCTGATTACTTTAAAATTGAATCTGAAGCTTGATTGATTGCCGCCTGTAATATAATTCCTGAAGAGGGAGTTTTGATCGACAACCATTTTAATTATTACTGCCACTGTGGCTAAATGTATATGCTTTGAGATGGCAAGTCTTAAAGTGTAAGGAAAAGTGAATAGGCAGTGCATTGATTTTAACTTACTTTGTGCACTTTTCCCACATCTTTCTGACTGTGAATAAGCAAATGTCAATGTAAATCAGATAGTTTTAGCTCTTTGTACTTCGCTCAATCTTTTGCATTACAGTGCGTTTTGGTCATGTAAGGACAGGGTGACAGGCTAATACACTGTACTTAGCACGTATAAAAAGCATACATGCTGCTGCCTGCTTATGCAAGTTGTGTTTGCGCAAAATCGGCAAAACCTAGATCATTTGTAGGCCACGGCCTCAGCTCTGGGAGGTGCAAAATCATGCCGAAAGACACTGTACTTGTTGTGTCCTGTCTAAGAAGCTGCGATAAGCTACCTGCATGGTTGCGTTTCTATGTGTATGTACACATGTATAAGAAATTTATTGTATGTGGGTGAGTTGAGGTTTGTACTGAGGAATTAAGTCACCCTGAATCATTTCTGGCAAAAGCACAAAAACGCAGGCACGTACACGTCACAGACAAACAGTTCTGACCAGGGGGCAGGTGGAGATGTGCAGCTGTGTGTTTTCTCAAAATGTCAAGCCCCTGCAGTGAGCTCATGTTGGCAGCCTTGCCCTGGCGGGAAACCTGCGTGACTTTGGACCGTAATGTTAGCCAGAGGAGACCGGACAGCTGGCATCCAGGTGTGAACTGTTCATCTCATCTACATCTGGAGATGAAAGCACCTGTGGGGATGAATCTGACTTTTATGTCCTTATTTTTATTGTCCTTATTAACTTTTCTCAAGCTATAAAGTCTACTTAATATGATTAGATATAATAATATTGTGGAATAATACAATTAGTACAAATGTAAAAAATGCATTATTATAGAATATTTGTGAAAAATGTGTCATTTTTAAATTATTGAAATTATTGAAATTATATAAAAGTATAATTCATAAGATTATATATATATATATATATATATATATATATATATATATATATATATATATATATATATATATATATAGTTTATGTATGTATTTATACATATTGATAATAATAATTTATATATATAATATATAATATTAAAAACTATTATTCTATTATTTCATATTTTTTAATTATTTTTCTACATTTTAAAAGTGCTCTATTTACATATTATATGCATTTCTACATTTTAATATTATTAAATTATTACATTTTTATTTCTGGTCTTTTGAAATAACTCTTCCAAGAAGCTAGTGTTTTCCCGCTCCAATGTGCCTGTGTGTCTTAAATACTCCCATAAAGCAGTTAAGCACACAACTGATAAACGCCTGCGCTCACAATCTGTTATTCGAGAAGAACTTCACATGCAAACAAACATACGGTTGGCTAGTACTCTACTGTTTACTCCAGGTTTATTGCTCTACAGCTTTTTTCATCGTTATTTTGATGAGTGGCCCATATTTAACACAGCCTTCAGGTTTGAAAAACTTGTCGGTGCTCTCTGGGTATAATTCAGAAACATGTGTAAGTGTCAGGTGAAGGGAGAGATTGCTTTGGTGAGGCTGATGAGTCAGTGGCCCAGAGGCATGCTGATCCATCTCTGGCATCCCACCTTCACTTCCTCATTTTTTTACTCCCTCCAGTAATTTCCAGCTCTCCGGGTCTGTGAGCACGAGGTTTCATCAAAGAGCTCAATTCCGAAACCTCCATGTAAGGTTAAAGACATCCTAACCAGGTGTAAATCAAATACCCGCTGAAGCGTTTAATGAGCCCGGTCAGGTTGGATATTCAATCAGCGCACACGCTAAACGACTAGAGTTGGCTGATCCAGACTAATTGTTTGGTGCAGTTCAAAGAGCTCTACTAATTGTTTTGGCTTACACAGCAGGGACCACAAATAAACTTTTCGGGGTTTGCTAGAACTCAACCTCCCCCACTAGGTCAAAAGAGCCATTACGCTATACTGCCCTAGTGCTAATGCAGACACAATGGTTCTGTGGGATGCAGGCTTGAATGAATGTGTGCTTAAGTAATGGAACGGATTGGATTGGCCAGGAACTATTCTACTTTGTCACCTGCTGAGAACTCAACAATGCACCGCAAATAAGAGCTTATCTGCGGCTGCCCTTCCACCTCATTCAGCACGTCAGTCAGATATTCTCAAGCTTATCCCTCAGTAGACACGGCCTGTGTGATCGCGTGAAAAGACGGCAAGCTTTTACCTGATACCTGGCTTGTGAGTTTTGTGGGGCATGATACCCAGTGTTTGGTCAGCTAATGGAGTGGACTTCAGGTGTCAGTCACGCAGGGTTTGTAGCCGTGTGAGTAGGGATAGGAATTGAAAGGAATTGTATGATTCTTGTTCAGATTCAGAAAGTGATTACTGTTCAGTAATGGTTTTATTACGATTTTTTAGAACAATTAAAAAGCAACAGTTGAACAAATAAAATTCAATGAATGCTGCAGTGTTCTGTTATCAAATAATAATTTCATATTTAAATAAATTATAAGTGAGTTTAACGCCATTTGTCAAAATGTGCATTCACACAGACTTTTTATTGGCTTTTCATGTTCAGTTTATTTAAAAAAATGATACCAGTGATTATAATAGAACCCATAAACCCATAAAACCTTTTAACAATTTTTTTCTGAAACCTACAACCAAAATGTGTTCTTGTCTTAGGACAAAAACATTGTCTGATCCACTTCAAATGTTGATACTGTATATACTGTATTTTTTTTATTTTAAAGAAAAGCACCAACAGCAGAATACAAATTTGCACTCTGTTCTCCTAGCGAAGGGAGGAAATTTGATGCATGCGCTGAGCTTGTCATAAGAGACCATGGTTAAAGGAAACTACGCTCTCAGAAATAAAAGTACAAAAGCTGTCACTGGGGCAGTACCTTTTACACTTAAGGTACACTTTAGTACTTATTAGGTTCTAATATGTACACTTTAGGTACTAATATGTACCTTTAAGGTACCAAAATAGACCCTTCAGGTACAAACTTGTACCTTTATTTCTGAGAGTGTATTCTACTTAAGTAATATTTAAAGGCTGCATAGTTAAACAGTAGGACAAAGAGTTATCACCTCTCACTATTGTATTTAACAAATACTTCTCCTCTGCCTGTGGTCAGAGATGGGTCAGTGCCCCCTTCTCCTCCTTGAGACTTCAAAACAAACAGATGTGTTTTATTAATGCCTTAGATTGACTGTAATCCCTGAAGGTATCTGCACAAAAAAGGCAATAAAAATACATGCCAGCTTCTAGTGGTTTAGCAAAAGATAGCACAACGATGCATTGTTCTACCATGCGGTCACGCTTTACGTATTGCCGCCACGCTTGATTGTTTGTTTTCAATTTGTTGCGTGGTTTTACACACTTAGTATAATAGCTCACTGGCATTTGTGTGTCATAAAAGGGATGCCACCTGCTCGCTCTGATTCATAATGCTGAGAAATATGACTACAAAGGACAGAATTTGCTGCATGCTCATGCTCTTATCACGTTAGTTGTGTTTTCCTGGCAGAAAGAGGGCATTTTGTGAGTAAAATCCTTGATCTTTGCTCTGAATGTGTAGTGTAGGTTGCGTGTTTTTGCAAAAGACCGCATCGACATAAGGGTTTCATCATATCTGCCTCTTAGTGTCAACTACAGAAAAAACGGTTAATGCCAACTCCTGATAAGAGACCATTTAACTGTGCGTTAATGCCTTCTAAGACACTATACCTCTCGAAACAATAGATTATCATCAAATAGCCTCTTCCCATTGTTCTAACAGCATTAGCATACTAAATGTGTCAAGATGGGCTTAACACATGTTCGTTCTCAGCTTTTTATGAGTTTGAGGGCATTTCTTTGGAGCAAAGTTCTTCGCAGAATGTCATGCGTGGAAATAAATTAGCTGAAATTAGGAACAGAGAATCTGCAAAACTCTTTTAACAGCTCCCAAAAAAACCTCTTGTGTCGGATCTGTCCAGTGAGAGGCACGTTTTGCTCCCTCTGACATGTGAAAAAGCGTAAGATCATCACAGAAAAGCAGACCCTGCCAAACCTTTACAGTCAAGATTGGAATTGATTATTCTGGCCAACTGCAAACCAGGCATTTGAATGCTCTGCCTCTCTTTTCTTCCATAAAGGGCTGGATTTGATCTTTTAAAGGGTCTCAGCGCTTCATGGTTTTAAAGCCGTGCTCTTTACCCTTTTATCAGATCCATGCTCCTTGCATAAGGCTGGAGGTTTTTATTCCAGCATGCTTGTGCACTGTGGCAGAGAGCGATGTTTCGAGCATGCTCATCTTGTCTGCTATAATGAATGGGCGTTTCCGCTAATGCTTTGAATAGATCCATGCTGCACAAGTAAATAATGACAGACCTCCCGGCCTCCAGAATGGACTCCACACTAAATTATCCCCTGTGTCTGTTTATGTCTGTTTATCTAATTGAATGGATGAGCATGGTTCATAAGTACTTCCATAGTCAATAGAATGATAGAACTCTCTCTCTTATGTTTAGCTATTTTTGCTAGTGTAAATTGTGCAGCGTTGGCCCAATCTGTGCTTCATGGCTCATTAACTGCAAAGGAACGATGAAAAATAATCAAGTACGATGTCCTGTTGTTTTAACAAATCTCTTTGATTAATTGTATTTTAATCGTGATTTCAGTTTGATTAATGACATGTGGCGAAATATATTTTGTCTCACTAGTTTGGTTCAGGCGTATTAATCATGGTGCTCTTTAAGTAAATTGTATTGTAACATGCAGCAACAAGTTCAAGTTCACTAAATGAGCAGGGATTTAACCATGAGTGGTTGAATAAAATGATAATTTTTTTAGCAAACATACAAGCGGTTGTAATGGGCTGTGTATTGTTTCCCAGTTGGAAACCTGAGCAAGGAACAAAGTCCCCTGCTGACAGATTACTTGACTGCAGTGAGAGAGCAAGCTGAGAAGTAAAAAGAAGCGAAAATTGAGTAACAAGACAAGATAACACCAGAAAGAGGAATGTGAGGCAAAGCAAGAAAAAGACTTTAATAGGTCTATAAAGCATCTTCAGTTAGTATGATAACAACAGGCAAATTCTCAGACATCAGCTGTGAAAAAGCAACTTTCAAGAAATGAAACTGCTCAAAACAGACAAAACTCATATGGGGATATTGTGATTTTTCTGGCGGGTACACAGAGATATGAAAAAGTCACCAACTGACATTTGGAAAAAAATTCTAGACTTATTGGGTAATTTTGTAGATTTTTTTAAATATTGATGGTTATTATTAATAAATACAAAAGAAAAATGCAAAAGAAATATAGTTGAATATTGTAAAATAAAAAAAACTATATTCAATAAAAAAATAAAAGATTTTATTTATAATGCGAGCATAAAATTCCAATAATGATACTTACAGCTTAATTTCTTAAATTTTTCTCTTAATTTTTTTAAATGATAACATCAAGTTTTAGTTGAATAAAAAATGGTCTGCCTGTTTTAGATTGAAACACAGCACTGTGTTCACTTACATTCAGTTTAAGACTAGCTAAATGAACTAATTCCTTCTAAAACTTCATATCATGAGCTGCATGCATGTAAATGAGCATTCCCAGTGTATATGTTTATATAGTTAGATATCTGCTATACATGAATATTTCATTCTCATGTATTGTGCAGCCTTATAATAGGCTCTTCAAGTGTTCTTCACAGACGTCGACAGGTATTAACACACCCACAGCAAGGCACCAGGACCGCATGGTGACCGCCAGCCTCTAATCCCACATTATTGTCAGCTTCTCTAATTCTCCCCAGACTACTGACCTTCACGACCTAGTAATCCAAGAAAGGAGCATAAACACAAGAATCGGGTTGCTTTGCGACGTGCCTTTTAAATGCACAGGTGGGGCACAGCGCAATCTTACACACATGCATATAAACATATACAACATTAGTGAAAACTTTGTGAGGTCAAAGGTCACATTATTTTCGTCAAGAAGCAGCTGAAGGGTGGCAGCGTGGAGCAATGACGCTCCAGAAATCTTCACGTACGCTGTAAGTGGTCACAACTGTACTGAGGCCAGAGGGTTAACAGAAAGTCTGTGAAGGTGACATTTGGTCGTACAGATCTCCTTTCACTCATATCAGGCCTTTTGGAGGTGACGCCAAAGGCCACAAAGCTATAAAGCACCAGAGGTGGGGCACAGTAACTCTATCACTTCAGCATTGTGCTGCACACAATAAGAGCTGCTTAATGTGTCAAAGAGAAGCTACGCTCTAGTCCTGCCATTCTTGCGGGATGTTTTTGTGGGATATTTTTCTGCATTCTTTGAAATAATAGTCAAAGTACTCAACTATGAAGTAATTTTTGGGTTCAATACAGGTTAACCTCAACTGACAACGCTTGTGGCGTAATGTTTTACAAAATTATTTAGAACTTGTTTTTCTTTAAAGCTTACAGTAAGTGAATGAACGTTAAAATAATCACCATTTAAACAGTATAGCGATGAGAAGCATGCTATATGCACTTTAACACAATTTTAATGTCATAAAATCCCTAACTAAACCAGTGTTGATTTAAACAGCTTTAAAGGTCAAATAATACTCAAAATTCAATCGAAAAATGTGTGCATCGTAAAATGAATGTTGTGTCCTCCAAACATTGGTCCTATTTACTCTTGCTGTATTTGTGTTACTGTGATCTGTATATGTTTTTAAAAGAAAGCCTGAGGCAATTTGCAGTTTCTTTTTGTTCTAATCAGTATAAAGTGCTTCAAGAGTCCTAAACCCTAAAATAAGCACTTTTGCACTTCTGGCTACACTGTCCTTAATTTAGTGATTGAAATGCATGATATAAAGTCTATGGTTAACACAAGCTTAAAGTGGTCATGAACTGAGAAACCAAAATTCCCATGATCTTTTGACATATAAGAGGCTGTTGTGCTATTAAAACATCCTGTAAGTTTAAGAACACAAAACTTTCTTGTTACTCTAAAAACAGCTTATTTTGAAGCCTATCTGCCAAAACGACAGCTTCTGAAATGTTCTACTCTGTAGTTGTTGTGTAAAAAGTTGTGATTGTGCTGTATTTATAGGCAAACTATTACTTCTGTCAGTTGCATTTAGGCATCAAATTTCATAAAACTTAATTTGTGAAGATTGTCTTGATAAATAAAGCATATGAGAATGAGAAACTTTAGTTGGTCACAGGTCATATTTTATCCAGTAACAGTGCTATAGGCTGTTTGTTGATGGAACAAAGGTAATGCTGACTTCAGGGTTGGCTTACGAAAACACATCACCCTTGCAGCCCTCTATAAACATTATGCCACAAATGCTGTTGATTGAGTGTAACTTGGGTTGAACCCTGAATATTCCTTTCAATAAATGAAGCGAGAAATGACGAAAACGAAGATCAGACAACCCTGCAAGTCACTCAGCTGGAGGAGCCTCGGGATCAGAGCAACCGAAGCTTGTCAAAACACTGTCTAGGTTTTTCAATTTCTACCCTTGATCCTTGCAATACTATGAGCTAAGTAGTGGAATGTCTTCCTTTTCAAACAAACGGCAAACGTGATGTTTATTTACTATGAAAATAATCGCACAAACCTTTTCTCTCTTCCTTTAAAACAGGCTTTTAGGGTTGTTCTCAGCTGCTGATAGGTCAGGCTTCGGAGAGCCCCTCCCAATCAATTCCGAAACCATGGTGCTTTCTTACACAAGTCCTTTTAAAATATGTGGCAGCTCGGCCGTTATGATGGATCGCAGTGGGCTTATATAACCCAGCAAAGCAAACGTGCCCTGCTGAAGACACATCAAAGGCAGGCTTGTACACATTTGGATGATTTCCCTCGCCGCTTCGTGCTACATGTGTCTCACTCTCTCTTGTTTTGTTGCTGCCTCAATAGGCAGAAATCCGCCTGTGCCTTCAGGGGTTGGGATAAGCTGGCCTGTAATCCCCCTCGTTTTCACTGGATTTTTCACCTGTATACCGATTCTGTGCCTCTGAGCTATCCCGCTCGGCCCTGTAATGAGAGCAGGACCCAGCGCTCATTCGGCCTGATTTATCGTCTACCTGTATTGTTCTCCGCATCTTCAAAGCAGCCCTTTGAGACATGCCCTCAAAATGAAGCTGCAACCGCAGTCATGCCACTGACTCATGCGTCTTACTCACATCACCGGTAAAAGAGGGGTAGAAAGAGTGAGAACTTTTCTGGCATAGGATGGAGTGTACTTTTTATGCCTGTCTGATTTTTCATGGGTGTCTTTTTAGTGTTTTTGTCAGGGCGCCTTTACCATGCAGTGTAACAAAACACCATCTGAGAAGAGTTTGAGTGAGCACGGTGTTAATCATTAACCGCCTGTTCTCTGTACTCCAACATTTTAGTCATGGCCTGTGGTGCCAGGGTCTGGTTTCATTAATTATTAATGACTTCTTTACTTTCGTACTAGGGTCTGTGACCCTTTGAGCTTGACCACTGTGTAGGCCTGAGGTGCTCCGTTTGTTTTCAGGTTACTCTGAGGTAATCTCTAACTTGGATAAACTATGATAATTACAGGAATAGTTCACCTAAAATTTAAATTTGGTCATTTTTCACACACCCTCATGTCATTCCAAATCTGTATGACATTAGTGCTTCTGCAGAACACAAAAAAGATGTTTTAAAGTACCATTTTGGCAACTATTGTGGACACAGAAAAAAGGAAGGCCTGTAGGTTTGGAACTGCATGAAAGTAAATGAATGATAATAGAATATTTTGGATTATATATTTTAATCTTATTATTATTTACTCATGCATATGGTGATTCAAATAGAGATAAAAGTTTTTTTTTTCAATTTTATGACAATTAATGACTGTCAAGTTTTGTGTGTGTCATGAATGTAGTCACTGTCCTGTGTCCTGTCTTGTTTTCCAAAACCTTGTTTTGACAGGAACTAGAATTTCAAACATTTTTGAAAATCACACAAACATTCTTGAGAGCTCAAGAGAGAATTCCAATTCATAAATGAATCATTCTTTGAAGTCAGATCTGATTTACACTACTGTTCAAAAGTTCGGTTTTAAATACATTTTTTCAAGCATGGATGTATGTCGGTGTAAATAAATGCAGCCTAGGTGAGCATGAGAGACTTTTCTCAAAAACATTCAAAAGGAAAGAATGACTTCTAACTTTTACTTTTAATATATTGAAAGCAGACAAAATTTTCTTTATAAGTTGACTTATAAAGTTGCTTTAACGTATAGTCAAAATGTAAATATAGTTTCCTTAAAGAGGGAATGTCAGTGAAAAGGCTTTTTTAATTTTTCTATTCAAATAACAAGTTGATAGATTGTCTAAAATCCACAACACAAAACTCCTTCCCTTAGTGCCTATTTGGTTTCATCAACTTGGCCTGGCCTGATGAATGACTGTGTGAACTATGCAGGTACAGCCAATCATAACAGAAATACAGCACAATAACATCACAGTCTTAAAGATACAGTTGCAAAAGTAGATATATTCTGAGTTTTATAAAAAACACATCTTAATTGTTTTTCGACATTGTAAGTGTAATTCAGGTGGAAAGAATTAAATGCTACAGAAGTGTTAAGAGAATGGCCCCTTTACTATGCTCGGGACCATACAGCCTCTCTGCAACTTCCAAAACTCCACAGGTTGTAGAGATCCCAGCCAAATAAAGCTGGCCTCAATCGAAGCTCTAACAGAGCAACAGCAAGCCCAACGTTCCTCACAGTTTCCCATGAATTCCCGCCATCTGTGAGCACAGCCGTCAGAACGCGGCACGGATGATCCAAGCACCATGGGAGAAAACACGCAACTGCATTGGCCAGGATGAAACAGTAGATGCCGAGCTTAGATGGAGATTTACTGTGTGGGGCCTAAGTCACTCTTTTGCACAAGCATCTAACCCACAAATTGAATTTGGCATGGTTTAGGCTAGTCCTCTGGAAAAATGGCAATACTGCAGAATTCATCCCAACCAATAGGCTATTGAGAGATTCTGCTTGTTGCCAGGTAGAATACCACTTGTCTAACTTGTCGACATGTTTCTGTTTTTGTTACCAGAGCTTCGCAGGAGATTCCTTCAGCTGTGGCAAACACGAAAGAGGCTACCGGTTAGAGGTTACAAGCACCAATCCGCGTCGGGACTACTTTCACGGACGCTTCCGGAATGTTCTTCTCACTTCCATAGCTGTGGTACCCATCCAGAACCACACTGTGGTCAGCCTAGGCACAGCTGACGGCCGTGTCATCCAGGTGAGACATTTGTTTTATTTATTCACTATTAAAGCTGAACTTATATAATGGATTAGCAAGTCAGCATTTAGATTGAATTTATGAGTATAGTATGTGTCACAAAGAAATGTGAGTTACCTCATTCTGGGAAAAGAAATGGTGAAGCATTTGCAGAATCTAAAATTAAATCTGAATCTGAGTCCTGTTGTTGCCAAACCTATTTCCCTGTTTTATTGTGCATGTAAATAGACAGGATGTAAGGACGTGACTAGTGAAAACAGCACTGAATGAAGGAAAATGCAGGTGCCAGTGGCAGGTTGGGAAATATGGTCTTTTCCTGTTTGCCTTTGAGTAACCTTTGACCTCTGAGCAGCACTGTACCAGTTCTCCAATCTAAAAGCACACAAGGAGAAACTTTGCCTATCAATGTTTTCTCAACATGTTCATTGTGCAGGGGTGGCACTGACCCAAATGCTGAATCTGTCCGGCTTGAGTACCCAAAATGAGAGTATTTGCTCACGGAAGTGTTAGATAGAGACTTGTGGTATTTTGTAAATACCACAAGAAAATGTTTGAGAAATGAGTGGCGAGAGAAAGGGTGACAGCTGCACGGAAGCGTGGCGGAGGAACCGAATGGTACGTTAATAGTAAGCACTGCGCTTCGATGACACGTCCTCGCATGGCGTTTTCTTGGAACGGCTGCAGCTGTCGTTCCCTCTCTTTCTCTCTTCCTTTTTAAAATTTTTTTCCTCTCAACTTTTCTCGCCTCTTTTGTCTGGATGTGGAGGGAGGCCTGGTAAGGGGTGAGTGCTAGTCCAGCTGTCCCATTCGAGAGAGAGTTTTTTCAAAGACAAAGAAAGTGGGTGAGTGTATAAGAGGCCTTGACAATGAGAATGCAAAAAAAGATTGTGAGAAAGACTGATGAAGTTGAATAAAATATGGAATGCCAGTGAGTAGTGGGTAATTGTGTGAATGAAAGTTTCAAGAGCCCCACAAGCTTTTTAAAAGTTTGGGAGGGGGGTGGGGTGGGCAGTAATAGTCCCAATGGTCCTTATTCTGTATGAGGAAGTGCTCCCACTCTGCCACACTCTCGGTGAGAAAAACTCAACACCTTGCCTTGTGTTTGTGAGTAGGACTTCCCTTACATACACAATGAGCTGTAATTCACACGGTTATTAGGGCTTCATGGTGTGTATTTTTCCCCAGAGTGAGTAACATTCCTCCTTCAATAACAGGTCCATTTGTAGCCATTTTCTGCCATGCCCGGCTTAATTAAGCCTGGCTTAGCTTGGTCGCTTCTGGGACTCGAAATCCTTTTATGGCTTAGCGCTATTGGAAACTTTCTGGGCCACTTGAAACTCGCCAAGTTTTATCGGTGGGTTCTCGTTTTGGAATCATGAATGTAGCACATTGTATTTGTGCAGCACCAAAGCAAAGAATAATTATATTTATTTATTATATATAAAATGGACAATTTATAAAAAAAAACATATTATATTACTTTTACTATTTGCATAAAACATAAATTGCTATTACTTACAATATTAAATAAATATAAAACTAAATATGTTTATATATAGCAGGCTATGTTTTAATGGCTGTAAAAGATAAGAGGAATTTCCCTCCCACAATGTAGGAGATTTTGAAAAAAATCCTATAAATCTGTGCTTAGAGCTTGCATAGACTACATTGTAAATGAAAGCTAAAAAAGTATGCTCCTTAAGGTAACATTGACACTTTCTATAGTTCGATCTGATATGCTACTAATCTAAACACTGAGCTTTTAAAACAGACCACAAAAGGAGTCACATTAGTGCACTGTATTGAGTGAGATGGAGATATGTCACGCACACCATCCTAAAATCACTAAAACCACAGTAATGACATACTCTCTCTACCACCAGATGCCCCATGTTCAAAGCCCAGGGCTATTAATGATGTGATCCGCTGTTCGCTAATGGAGCACAAGCACTATTCAGACGTAGGCTGTCTTGGAGGCCTGTAATTGCAATGTAACCATGATAAATGTTAGTCCAGGTGTGTGGATGGAGCCACTGTTCTGACACCTCCCAACATGCCAGATAGACAGAGGTCTTTACGTTTGCACTTGCCCTAAGGGCCTAAGCCTTTGTCTGTTCCTACTTCTTGACATCAACCGCAGTCATCGCAGTTCAATCTGTCATCTTTTACCCTGAAAGGCAAAGACACTGGTTATTACAGTATCCATAGCAAAGCAGAGGCTGTCCCCTTACAAAGACTCCCTCTGGATTGCACCCTCCTTTGATGCGTCCTCTTTCCCAAGGAAAGTTCCAGACATGATCTGTAATTTAATGTTTTATAACCTGGAAGGAAAAGAAATAACGGGTTTGCACCAACTCCAGCTCATGCAGAATGTTTGTTTTTCAGGAATAAGATCTTGTACAATCTCAGGTTTTTGGAAGTGGTATTTCACCCCAAAACCGTAAGATTTTATTTATCCATATTATTTTTGTTTTATTTAATTTTTAAAAAAATTACTGAATTGGTTAAATGTCTTTTGTATCATAAAATGAAGTTAATATTGCAAAATATCTGTTCTTAATATCTGGTTCTTAAATAGGACTCTTGTATATGGGAAAAAAAAGACAAGTTGTGACCTGCTGTTGACCAGATCCAAATTGTGTCCTCTATAAATAGCTTACACAAGAACCACAAGATTTAAATCATTCAGTAGCAGCATTTAATCATCAATGTGGAATGCAGACTTATTCCAGTAAATGATAAACATGCTGTTGAGGTCTTTTTGTAAACATACACATTCTCTATTAAGGTCCTGCATTTACCGTTTTGGCTTTTGATGTGAAAGGCCACCCATTTTTGCTGGCATCCTCCGCAGGTGGTGGTTTCCCGCTTTGGCAAGACGGAGCCGCATGTGGATTTCCGCTTGGACACTCTCCCTGTGTCCTCCGAGATGGCCCTGCTGTCTCCACAGCGTCACGACGGCTCCTTATTGTTGGTAACAGGAAACAAGGTGAATGACATGGCCATTCTTAAAAATGTCTTTGGGAAACGGGTCAAACATTTTCAGGAAAATCACTTGTGAATAGATAGCAAACACACTGGTGATTTAAAACTAAATGATATAGTAAACAGGGTATGACTGCAATAGAAAAACAAAGTCACCACCTCTAAAAAATGTTGTCAACAAGTTGCTTTGCATAACATCATCTACTAAATATAATTTATAATCTAATATTATGTTCTTCAGGTCTCTAAGGTTCCTCTGAGAGGTCCTGGATGTGAACAGCTGTGGACTTGTAGCTCCTGTCTTCTGGCTCCAGCCTTCATGGGCTGTGGATGGTGCAAGACCAGCAATCGCTGCATGAGGGCTCCTCGGTGCTCCCCCTCTCATTGGATCCAGGATTCTTGCCCCCTCCTAATCACCACGGTAACCACCCCCGCCCATCACAAACAACATTACCATGGTTTTAAAGCAGCTAATAGCACATAGCTAATAGAATAAGTGGTTTCTAAGCACAGAGAGCACATAAGAAACTCTGACCTCCATTGATTTTGCCTGTTTTGCAGTATTTTCATGGATAAGCATGGATTTCAAGGACCTCTTGGCTTCTTTTAAAGACGTAAATTGATTCTAAATATCAGAAAGGGTCTGTTTGCCCTTCTGTGTCTTCTCTAAATTTGTGCATTGCTGCAGAGAAGCCAGAACTATATTTGTGTTTGTGTAAGATCTCTTTGCTTATGATAAGTGATGCTCTGAACACTTAATTATTAACTCTGAGCCAAAATGAGGCCTTGTCCTCCATGTGTTCAAAGCAACACCATCTGCTTATCAATAAAGAACTAACATTTCAAAAACAGGACACTCAGAAAACACATTGTACATACTTACAATGTGTTGTATTATAAATAAATGAATAATAAAATGTATTACATTTTTAATTGATTTTGTTCTTCTTACTTAATTATAAATGTTCTTTATTTACAATTTTTAAATTTACTTGAGAAATAATTCTGCAGCATCATTACACAAGTTGTCCCTGCTAATGGGTTATTTTGCATATTATGATGCTGCAAGTGGTTTATAGCCTTTTCTCACTGGAATAAATAAACTTTAAATTTATAAATTGTCATCCAGAAAGTATATGTGTATTTACACAAAAGTGAATAAAATTAGATTATATTCCAGTTTTAAATGTGCTCCTGATTACAGATTGCCTACATGGGATTACACAAAATGCATTTTAAAGAGAACCACTTTTAAGGAAGAATAATTAGCTTTTTAGGTCAAATAAAGTTTTATACATGAAATTCCAATGACTACACAGAAATTGAAATCCACATGTAACGCTGATACACTACATACACAATCATACAATGCTGATGTTGTTAACATTACCAATTTGAGAACAAAGTGCAACATCAATTTACTAATTTGCATGGTATGATGTGAGACAAGTTAACTAGTTTAATCGCTATTGGTAGCATGATTTATTTTTATGTTTTTTCCACTGTTGGTCAGAACAAAAGTAGCAGAACTAGTTACTTAACTTGTTTAAATGACAGTATCCAATGAAATTCTTATTTGGTCATACTTCCAAAACATAGACTAGAATCTGTGATTCTGAAATACATTATCCACACAGATTCATCTGTCCCAGTGCACAACCCGCACAAAGAAAATAATTCTGTAAATAACTGCAGTTGAATTTTTTTAAACACAGATGGTGGCAAAGATTCAGTTTTCTAAGCATGTTAAGCTGGGATTTTACCACAAATAAATGACACACTTCACCTTTAAGGTACTCAGCTGGTGACTCAACATAAAGGACACTTTTAACCCAAGAGACTAAAGCACAAAGGAAAACAGGAAGGTTGTTTTGTTCTCAGTTTTTGTCTCTGTCACCATTTACTGGAAGACCCCCTGCCTTCAGAGTGTCTATACACCCAAAACAAATTATTGTCAGTGGTTACCAAACTCATGAGCGGAGAAAATGCTTGGCATAAAGAAACGCAGCAGGAGGTTTAGACACTGAAAGAAAAGTACTGTCGTAGTTTGACCTCACAGCTTCTTCTTTTTTTTCTAGATTTCTCCTTCCTCTGCTCCATTCGGAGGCAACACCATCATGACAATCTGTGGCAAAAACTTTGGTTTCAATAAGAAAGATCGCTTTGATACCAAGCTGATTGATGTGGTGGTGGCTGGAACTAAATGTAAATTGGAAAGGAAAGACAGCAGTAATAATCGGTAAGTTCAGAATTGGTAACAAATAGATAAACTTTATACTCAAATTTAAGCAAATCCTCTTGCACTCTGTGTAAATACGACTTCAGAAACACGCTAGGTCACATTCTCAACATAGTGGTCTTGTTGCAACCCTGCAGAACATTAAATTGGTCTGCAAAAGTGCTCTATTGTGCATCTCGGCCTTCCATGTCAAACTTTCGTACCATTAAGACACAAAACCCATGAGATTTTGTGCCTCCGGACATACCACCCTACAGCCCTCCTATTGTGAGAGGAATGGAGAAATTCCCTTGGAGAATAGCTCCTGTGTAGTTTTTGCCGAGTAGTACGGTTATCATTAAATTAGTGTAGACTAATAGCCTGCTTACTCCACTGGTTTACAACCACGTCTTGTTCGCTGTTTTTGTGGCGGGAGATGTTTATGTCTTTGTGTTGTATGTCAGGTTGGTCTGCGGACTAGATCATGTGAACGCATCCAGTGCTGACTCCGTGGTCAGGGTGCAGAGTGGCAAAGAACAGGCCCAGAAAGACGGTTTCACATTTGTGGTAAGAATCCTCACAAATCTCGGTATAAGTGCTTAAACACACATTCAAGTAATGTATTTTTGACTTTCTTCCAGTACTGCGGTTTTAATAGTGCACAAGGACCCAAGGATGTTAATCTATTCTTTTTTCCCACTTATTTTGAGTTGGTTTAGAGTTACACTGTGTCCTAATCAGCGCAGAGTGTATTTTCTATCCGCACTGTAAAGCAAATGCTGCCATAAAGTCAGAAAATATGAACCAATTAGCATGTTTTTGTAAGATGTACTATAAAGATTTATAGACATTAGAGCAGGATTTAAGAGTAACCTTGATAGGGGCTACTTAACATGATGCAAAAAAAAAAAATCTTTTAAAGATTTTCAACGTGTGCTATAGTTTTATTTCACTAACACAACGTTTTATCTGTCTAGAATCCAGTTATCGCGGAGATCTTCCCAGAGTTTGGCCCTAAATCTGGTGGAACAGTACTCACTATCACAGGCTCATTCCTGGATAGTGGAAATATTCAACAGGTTACTGTGGGCAATGCTACCTGTGCTAGGCAGAGGTTTGTATGACTACAAATCTAGTAATCCAGTTTCTCTTAAAGGGATAGTTCATCCAAAGATGAAAATTCTGTCCTTAATTACTCACCCTCATGTCATTCCAAACCTATAAGACCTTTGTTCATCTTCAGAACACAAATGAAGATATTTTTGATGAAATCCAAGAATTGCGTTGACAGCAATTCAACAATCACATTCAAGGCCCAGAAAGGTAGCTAGGACATCATAAAATTAAATCCATGTAACATTAATGGTTCAACCTTCTAAGACAGCAAACAATAACAATAACAAATCACTGACGTCACATTGGACTGTTTTAAAAATGTCCTCAACACCTTTCTGGGCTTTGAACATGTTAGTTGCATTGCTATCTATGCAGGGTCAAAAAAAAAGTTTTAAAAATGTGTGTTAATTAAATAAAATACATTTCTTTTCTCTTTTTTTCCTTTTTTTTTACAAGTCAAAAAATGTTAAAGCATTTTTCCAAAAAAAATGGAAGTGAGAAAGTGATTTGTTCAGCCAGTCACCACTGTCACACATGTATATATTTAAACTATTTTGTATGTGTGTGAGTTTTCTGTATGCCTTTCTGCAGTATTTCAGCCACAATGTTGACATGTCGGACACCACCTCAGCCATCACCGTCTCAACACAAGGTTCAGCTGCACATTGATGGAGTGATTCGTGAAGCTCCTGTCAGCTACACCTACAATGAGAACCCACACATCTCCAGTGTCCAGCCCAAGCATTCCTTTATCAGGTCAGCCCTGCAGCCAACATTTAGCTACTTCATATATGGAAGAGCAAATGTGCATTTAACAGCAAGTTCTTCTGTTTTGTGCATGTGTGTGCACAGCGGAGGAAGCACGGTGACAGTTAATGGCTTCTACCTCCACTCAGCCCTACAACCTCAGATGGTTCTCACTGCCGCCACAGAGGGCAAAGTCTTCCAAGTGGTGAGTCTAGATGGCCCACACAGAGTGTCGAGACATTAAATACCTCCCCTACCATGTCACAGGCATGCTATTATCATTAACCCCACTGAACACAAAAGCAGATATGAGAAATAAAGGAAGCAATGTTTCAGAATTGCACTTGCAAAGAGGAAATGAAAAAATCACACACACTGTTCTCTATGTGGTTATCACTAAAAAAAGTAAAAAAAAAAAAACTTTTTATCTAGGTTTATTTAACTAGTATCTTGTTTTTTACTTGAGTTTCTAGATCTATTGGGTAACTAAAATAAATGTAATTAATTTTATATGTAATGAGTGAAATTGTTTTATATATGCATCTCATTTATCATTTAAGTTTCTTTATCTGTTTAGCAACAATTTCATTTCTAGTTTTTAAATGTATCTCATTTTTTGCCTATCCAAGTTTCTTCAACCATTTGGAAACACTTCCACACCTCATCTCCTGAGAGCTGTGGTTGACCTGATCTGCTCCTCTCTCAATGGAACCAGACAAATACTCATTTACACACAGTTTCCCCTTATCTGATATCTGTGGGGGTGGAGTGTGGTTGTGCAGTGGTACATTGCACGTGAACAATACTATCTAATCTTAAGCATACAAGTCCCATCATAGTCCAAAACAAGGCTCATACTTACTCATATCTTCATTTTGATTGTACCTCTTCATTTCCACTCAACTCACAATTTCCCTTCTCAAACATCAGGGCACTGAAGGTGAATATCTGACTGATTTGTCTTTTGTACCTAATACCAAGTAGGCCATTTTAAATACTGCACATTGAGTTTGTCAATGATTTTGAGTTCACTTGAAAGAGAAATATTTCAGAGTGCTTGAAACGCTGGCTATCCTTTCAAATGATTTAAGATGGTCCCGCAGCTGTCAGCCTGTAAATTCTTCTTTATAAACAGTGGGGGTCGGGACAATATTCTTTTCCTAATTTGTGAAGCACAAGAGGTTTATTGTATTTTCCCTCTCGCTTTTATTGGGGAGCATTGTGGAAAGCATACTTCCTGTCTTCTGTCAGCTTTTTTCTCAATCACACAGACTACGGCTGTGTAACCCGAGTTGAGCTGTCATCTGTTACGCCGAGGTTCGATCAACGATGGCGGAAACAGAAAGCGGTCAGTAGCTCAGGTTTCTTGCGGGCTGCATTCAGCGTCTAGCTGCTGACAGGCCTGAAATGAAAGAAAAGTGGACACTGATCTCGATTTCCCGAGGACACTGTGAATCCTTCCATCAGTTGCATTTCAGTTCCTCTTGCAATCAAACTCTGCGGTCCAAATGAAGGAGCACTAAGAACCAAGGCAAATTGTGGTGGCTCAGGAAAAATGAATGAAATCTCAAGAGCGTTCTTGAATATCTACTTCTGAGATCTCTGCTAAATCTGGGGATCAGCCGATCTCGCCTTTCCCACCAACATGAAAAGCATTTTTACAGGCTGTAGCTTGTCGCTGGCGATTGGCACTGTCCAGGAGCGAACCTGAGAGGGGTTTTATTTGTTTAGGGGTATGGCATCTTCTTGGCAAAGATTTCTAGATGTTTCTAACCAAGGGTCATGTTCAAGTTTTACTTTGTCCTAGACTTGCCTATGGTGAGGGGTGTTAATGGGACTCTAACATGCTCCAGACACCACAGTGGGGTTTCTAGCAAGAACAACACCTGTTTTTGGGATTCAAAGGGGGTCGTTTTCATGCCAGATCCCTCTCAATGCAAACCAAAGTCTGGTTTTCTCATCTTTGTATGTTCTTACTGACACCTTACTCCATTTTGCCTCACAATATCCATAAACTTTCTGCTCCTTCCTTATCTTTACCTCCTTTAAAACTTCACATCGAAACAATGACGGTGGTTATATCAGAGCTAAAACACCTATATGAAATTTCTCATCGAAATCCTGCAATAAAACATCATGTTAACTCCCAGTGAGAATATCTATTCCCCAAACACCAATTTGAAGTGTTTTTGGTGTCTCCCATCATCCTTTGGCTGCTTTCTTTAGCAGCTGTTATTCAACCCCCCTTTAAGCCCTTTGAGATACTTGATCCATTCTAAACAATTAAACGTTGTATTTGTTGAGGGGCACACCAAGCCAAACTGCTTTACAACTATTTGAGTAGTCTCAGCGGATGAATCCTCAGATCTCTAAATATGCAAAGAGTTGCTAGTCAAATATACAAGATGTGTGTTAATTTGCATGGACTCTTTCATAGTTCGCTGTCCTCAGTGATGATGCTTAGGAGCTGTATTTTTGTTTCCCATCTGGAATATTGCACAACACAGAACGTAAGTGAAGGGAAGATGTTGACAGGGAAGATATTGCTTACAGCGAACAGTGAGTAATAGCAATCAGTTTTTATTTAAAAAGTTATTTATCTTCATGCATTCTTTCTCAATTTCTTTCAGAATCTGATCTTTATTCAAGCTCCCAGGTCACGGCCTTTATGGCCTTTTTGGTCAATTTATGAGATAAAAAATATTTACTGTGACCTAAACTGTACTCAGGATTTAACTCACTTATGTGAAGTCAGAATGACTTTAAGTTGTTTTTAGACTCTAGAGCATTGTTAACCTGCCAAGTGTGCAGAGGGAGACCCAGGTTTGCTGGATAGAAGTCTTGGAGCGGAGCGACTCAGATGCCTTATGTTCATAAATAATGGCATCGAACAATTTGAATGTGTCTCTTGCTCTAGGGTTATGCTTTATGAAGTAGAACGTTCACTTGAGGACAGCTAATTAAACAGCGGTGACATGCAAATGACAGGCATGCTGTAAAATGGGCAGTTGTGGTGGTGTTTTAATGTGGAATGAAAGTGGTGTGTGGCAAGACCTGGCAGGGCTGGAGCCACAGCTGGCATGTGAAGTCTTCGGGTTGTAACTCATGCATAATTGCACTTAGTCAGGTCTTCAATCTCACAAAGGCTCCTTGTCCACTGGCCTTAAAGTTTGTGATGTATGCTATGCAAAATGATGGGTCTCACATCTGGTTTGAAAAGGTTTTATACACATGTAAAGGTTTGGTGTCTATATGATGGATTTTTTTTCAGAAATGAATACATTTATTCAGCAAGTACACATTAAAGTGATCACAAGTGACAGTAAAGATTTCTGTTTCAAATAAATACTATTCCTTTAAACTTTCCGGAAGAGCCCTGAACAAAAGCGTATTGTTTAAAAAAAATAGTAAGCTAAAAAAATGATTTCAACATCCATAATAAGAAATGCAAATCAACATATTAAAATTATTTCGGAACAGTCATGAAAGGATCTTTCAAGACTGGATTAATGATTCTGAAGATTTAACATTGCCCATACAAAAATAAATAGAATTTTCAAAAATATATTAAAATAGAAAAGTGCTATTTTAAATTGTAAAACATATTTCACAGCATTAGTGTTTTAATAGTTATTTTTTATTGCTTCACATTTCAAATGGAAACCTTAAGTTTTTTTTTTTCATATAATTTTATTTTCATCAATTGTAAAAATTTATGGAATCATTAGAAAGACTCTGAACTTCAATATATTGAGTAGTGCTGTCAAACAATTAATCGTGACAATTAATGGTGATCAATCTCGTACAAAATAAAAGTGTGTTCTGTTTATATTTATTATGTATATATAAATACACCCACATACAGTATATATTTTTACATATTTTACACATTTACATGTCTTTATGTATCCGTAAATGTAATTATAAATATATATAGTTAATATAAGCATAACATGTTTTTCTGAAATGTATACATGCATGTGTGTGTATTTATACTTTATATACACAGCACACATACAAAAATTATGTAAACAAAAAAATTATTTTGGATGCTATTAATTGTTTGACATCACTAATATTGTAATTACTCATGAACTCTGAAAAAAAGGCTCTATTTAAACACCAAAGCCTTGAGTAAATCTTACACATGAAGATGCTGTGCTCCTAAACAAACCAAAGATAAAGTGATTTGGCCACACAAAAGAATCTAACATGCCTCAGCACTGACTTGGCACAATCATAATGACAGAGATGGCTAATATTTGTGTTTGTCTTTTTCTGTGCCTAGACCTGCAGTCACGATGAAGATAAGCGAAATATCCTTTGTATCACACCCTCCCTGAAAGGCCTCAGTGTTCAGCCTCCCGTTGCCACAAAAATGACCTTCGTGTTAGATGGTTTCTCCACCGATCAGTATGACCTACTATATGTTGAAGACCCAAAGTTCGAGGAGTTTCAGAAGCCTACAGTTACACCGAGAGGCAACAAGAGCATTCTGGAGATTAAGGTGAGACACGCATATGCAGAGTGATTCATATTGCTTATTGAGTTGAAAGGAAACAAAACAGGAAGTTAAGTTTGTTTCCCATCGTGCACCTCCATCTTTCACATTGTTCTTGTCCCCTGAAGGTTACAGCCTCTGACACATTGACTGTGAGATCCTTTGCTCTGGTGAGAGTAGGCTGGTGAAAAAAACCCCAGCATTTTTAACAATGATATATAAGAGTAGACTTTTTTTCCTGAAAGCGCCACTCAATAGTCAAACGCAGCTGTTGTGAAGGGGAGGGGTGAAAGGGGTCGCGTGAGATTCCGCTTTTTCTTCCCATGCGAGACCTCAGCATCAAATCCCTCTGTACCCCTCTCGAGACTCAGATACGCACACACAGACACACTAAAAACTGTGTACCACTTTGTCTCATTTAAAGCCACTATATATTCAATAATGGGCACAACAGCAGGCTCAGTTTAGCTTAATTGTCATTAAACTGCCCTATCACTCAGATCATGCACTTTCATTCCCATGCAGTCTGTTTGTTTAGATTTTGCAGCTTGATACTTAAGGCCTTCTTTAGGGAAATAAAATTGCACTTGGCAGCACTGCTGATGCTCAAGGGGTTTATCAAAATGTCAGAGATTGTGAGTGTTACTGGTGCCAGTGGAGAGTTTGCCTGGAAGTTTAAAGTATGTTTTTTAAGTATTATTGTAATTATACAAAATCAAAGTAAAGTTAAAATAAAAAACAGATCACACAGTGTATGTATGAAAAGTTTGTTTGCAAAAACTGATAGCTGTTTTTTTTATTGGGCATTCCAAGTAATATCAATCAAACTGCAGTTGGGTTATATTGATTAAGGTATAATAACGTAAACAAATACAGGCAATTTACAAATATCATTTACATTTCATTTAAGGTATGTTCATTTAAGGTATATTAAAAGTTTTACATATTAAGTCCACATTTTATGTTTTAAGAGTTAAAAAAAAAACACTCTTTGTAATCTCATCAGGCAACAATGTAGATGCCTGACAAAGGTTGTTGTTGTGATCATAGATTGTAGGGATCTGATTACACGCAATACATGGAGCTTTTCCTTCACCACTGTAACGTGCTGCTTTTGCAAAGTTCTGTGAAAAAGTTTCAGCTATTATTTTCCTTTTTTTTATGCCCTGAAGAAGATATCACAGGTTCATCAAGTTTGTCGAAATACCCAGCTAGTGTGTGTTTTCAAAGTGAAAGTTTATCAGGTTTTGCAAATAAACTCTATTTACAATAAATCATAGTTTTTGCAAAAATTTGAACTTTCACATTTCAGGTTTAGTTTTGACCTGACTTTTGGACCCCGTTCAAGCCCCATGTAGATCGCCCACTAATTACATTCACTTTTTTTTTGGAGATTATCATTGCTCTTTCAACATGTGCCTGAATGTGTCATGCCCACTTTATATATCACAATTCTGGCGCTTGCTGATTATCTAAAACAAACCCCACATTTTTAAGTAGTGATCATTGGCTTTTTGTGAATGGCTGTGATCTCCTCAGGGAGCTGGGTCTTAAGTGTAAGTGTATGTGCGTCTGTTCTCATTGGATCTCAGGCTGGCCGGTGCTGTATGGTAACAGGTGCAGGAGTGGAGTGTGTCCAATCTGTAAAGCCCAGGCTGTCATGTGAGGAATGCGATCGCTGTCTTTATTGCCTTCTGCTCTGCTCTGTACACCAGAGCTGGCTGGGTTTAGAGGGGTAGACGCGCCACGATCTATACGCCCCATATACACACTCAGTCATGGGGCAATTTAAAGACAGCAATTTAAACCTTTCTGTTTCTCACATTTCCCCCCTGCAGGTCCCCCCTGTGAATCAAGAGGCGGTGAAAAACGGCGAAGTGCTGAGAGTTTCGAACCGGACCTGTGAGAGTGTCACTTTGGTGGGCAACACGCTCGAATGCACCGTACCCATGGAGCTCCAGTCCGCCGCCAAAGAGCTGGAGGTGGAGGTATAACACTCTTTAATTCTCTCCTCCACTTTAGACCACTCCAGTCCAGACCGGTCTGCATAAGAGCCACTCATCAGCCAGCCAGCTCTGTCCTACTTGTTCCAGTAGACTCTCAAAGTAACAAACCTGAGCTATTTCTGATCTTAGCAGAGGTCTCTGGGTTGCCAAGTCACGATAGTTTCCAGATTAGCTCCTGAACACATATTCCTCTTGGAAATGAGGATTACTTTCATTTCCTCAAAGGTGTTCATATTGTAATTTTTATATATCAGGCTCCACCTGATAAGATGCCGTCCTTGTATTTCCTTTCTGGTCACCATTAGCTCAACAAGAGCATTAAAAAAACGTTTCTGTCCCCCATTCTGGCCCCAGACAGTCTGATATGATTGGGGCAGAGATCAAGGAAATGTTGGCCTCAGCATAAAGTGCTTATCTGTCGGGGAGAGACGGACAGGGTGCGTGTGACACGATGCTCTAATCTGACCCCATCACAATACGGTGCGGTAAAACTCATCTCAGCCCAAACTCAATAATACTGCGCCACGTAAGAGAGGCTCTATCTCTGATCCAATTTCCCCTCCTGCCTGCAGTGGATGTGTGTGTTTCATTTTGCCATGCTGCTTTATGACCAGTGAAGCCCTCTCTCTGAGCGTAAACGCTCCCTGAGGATGTTTCTAGATGGATTGTTGTGATGTTGGAGGTTCAAATGTAAACACTTTGCCGCGTATGAAATCTGATGCAAATGTGCCGCAGATGTGATGGCATGGAGATTCCCTGCTTGTAGTTTTGCACGTATGCTTGCATATTTGTGCCAGTTATGCCAACAGAAAATGTACTGGAAGAGAAAAATAACGTTTATTTTGTATAATGTGTGTATTATTTAAAATATTTGCCAAAATAATTATGTAAAAAAAACGATATATAAAGTTATCTTTATGAAAAGGCATGAAATATTTCCAAAATAATTGTAAAAAAACAGGTGCTGAAATCTATGTCGCTTATCTTTACTGGAAGTTATTTGTGTATCTATTCTAGTGGAAGCAGGCCACATCATCTGTGATCCTAGGTCGTGTGGTTTTGGCTCAAGACCAGGACTACAGGATACTGATCACAGGGGGAGTGTGTGTGTCCATCCTTCTACTGCTCCTGATCGCAGTCTTTGTTTGGATCAAAAGGAAAAAGCATATTGATGGTATGTGACTTTGCGTTTTCTTGTGCAGCCTTTAATGTATGTATGCTTTATAGAAGCTATTAGCAGTCTTTGATGTCTCCGGCAGTTTTTCCAGTCAAATTTGTGACACTTTGTACACAGATGTTCCACATCATTTGTATAACTGAAGAGCTTTTACATAAAAATAATAAAATCCAAACTGGAAGACTTTATAAGTCAAATCAGGTTTGGATGTGTCTTGGATAAGTTTGGATAAGTCTTAATTTCCGGAAAGAAATCCTAAACATAAAATAAAAGTATATAAATTGACTTGAAGCAGTATATATATAAAATGTATTTATTTGTTTTGCAAGGTTTGGTAATTAATATAACCAAAATATATATATATTCTCAAAAAAAAATTAGCAATTTTATACTTATCTTGCTGGACTAATCTAAGGATGTTTATGTATTTTTAAGAATGAAGTAGCCAACAACTGGACAACAAAAATACAGATTAAGACAATTATTTAATTTAAAGTTTTTGCAGTAGTAGCATAGCTTGCTATATGTTCAGAGATTCCTGCATTGAACTTGCTGTTGGTTATTTAAATGAGCGTGAGATAAAGAAGAGAGCTGTTTCTGGGATGTTTGTGGGAGTTGACACTGCTGAAGTCTGTGGTGGAGCGATCTGTCCCTTTTTTTTCTCTCACCTGTCCTTGGTCTCTCTCTCACCCTCTGTCTCTCTCTGGTTGTAGATTTAGCTAAGGCTATGGTTTGGTATGACGGCCGGGCTCACATTCCGCACTTGGACATGTTGGCAAACGCGAGGAGTGTCAGTCCGACTAATGAAATGGTCTCTCACGAGTCGGTGGACTATAGAACCACTTTGCTTGAGGGTATGTTCTCACGCTTCGCTGCCTCTCGCTCAAAACACACCGCTGGTGGAGGTTTGCCTTCTCTGCTGATCTCAGACCAGCTTTACTGTTTTTCTCTGGATTGCTAAGATTGGTCTTAGATCACAGCTGACAGGCAACTTTTTTCCAGTTCTCCAAACACATACGGTTTCTGACCTTACCATCCGCTCTTTCTCTGTGAAGACATTGCATGCTCTCTTGCTTTGCCTCTGCCTCCTTTTTTTGTCTGAAAAGATGAAAAAAATCCCCTCTCATCTGTATAGAAGGGTTTAGAATTTCCTCAGCTCTTTGTAGTTGGTGTAATGACTCTGCCTCCCAGACTTTCCCTGCTTTGTTCAGGTGACCCCAGGCCTCAAAGAACAAGTCATTGACTTTTGACCTCTCGACCCCATTGCCTTGCAGACCAAAACTTGCCCCTGTCTCAGGCCGAGTCCTGCCGGCCTCATCTCTACGCTCATGCCCATGTGGATTTGTCCCCTATGCTCGGGCCGATAGAAGGGGACCTGGCGTCTCCACTTTTGCCATCTAATGCACCCATAGATCTGGGCAGCCTCCATCCAGAGCTGCTGAAGGAAGTGCAGCACGTGGTCATCGCCCGGGAAGATCTGCTCCTTCATGTGAATGAGATCATCGGGAGAGGTGAGGAGACACAGAAATCTGGTCATTGTTATGACATGCACTGCAAAGTTTTGAGTTTGGTAAGACTTCATGGTTTTGCTCAACAAGGCTGCATGTATTTGATCAAAAAATATAATAAAAAACAGAATATTGTCAAATATTATTAAATGAAAAAAAAGTCTGTATTGAAATATTTCAAAAATAAAATTTTACGAAAACATTATTACTTTTATTACTATATCCTAGCAATCACCAGTATTAGCATACTTTATTTGGAATAATTAACAATAAAAAAATCATACATAAAATGACTTTTAACACATTATTAACACGTTTTTAAAATGTTTTTAAGATTATCAGTATGATACAAAAAAGAAGAATGAAAATTAATTCTATAACAAGGCCTTCTTAAAACCAAGAAGAGATTTGCTTGGAATAGTATTAAAAAAACACCATCAAAAAAATATAACGTATGACATTTATGTTATAAAATATTGTAGAGAGGTCAGATGTCACTGTGTCATCGGTAAGCCTCTGTTAAAAAAATATCCAATTTAAAATTGATTTGTCCTTTATCTTGGACACTCTTATTTGTCATTGACCCAAAAATCTAGTCTCTTTGTACTGTTACGGTAACTTGCAAAGATATTTGGCAACAGAGGTTTGCCAAAAAACTGCATTACAAGAAATCCAATATCTCAAATGAGGGATTTAGCAGAGGGAATCAGTTTCAGACGTGGTTAAAGTTAACAGGTTAAATGGTGACAATCAGCCCGGCAGGTTGGACATTTGAACGTTAAATTGCCCGTCTTCTCATTGTACTACAGAAGTGGGGGTGTGAAGGCATGTATCAGATTCAGTCTCCAGCCCTCCCCAAACCCCTGCACAAAACTCCTAAAACCCACCACCCCTGTGGGAAAACCAAATCCTGTGTGTGTGTGTACTCCTGTGTTTGTGCATGTGACACAATGCGATTTATAGAGCGAGAGGAAGAGGCTGTGCGTGTATGTGAGTATGTTGGGGTGCTCGGGGTGGCATGTGTGGTGATTTGTTCCCGTGTTAAATTCCAGGCTCATTGTCGGGACGTCTCAGGGCTCCGTGCCGGTAATCTGACTCTGCTGCCATCTGGGTAGACGTGATAGCAGAGCTGGAGAGAGATTACAGCACTCCACGCTCTATTATTTCAACACAACAACCCGACTCTCTCTTGCCCTCTACTCTCCATGCCCTCATTAGAAAGAATACCCTGCCCAGACACTTGTAATTGGTTAATCTTTCAGTTACACACCACGCTACACTCCAGACGCCTCGTTTGAGTTCATATTTCACAATATTCTCACAATAATTTTTTTATGTGTCTGTTTTGCACTGTCCCACTACTATTATAGCTTGTACTTAGGGTCAGATTTCAATTAAGCACTAATTTTTAAACTTTGCCGTGCAACTTGATGAATTACACTGTAGCTCAAATCTTGGAGATTTTAAAGAAGATCAGATTTAAAATTTTTAATCTAAAGCAGTTTCCATAGTATCAAAAGAAGTGTTTTTAAAAAAAGATCTTATGCTCACCAAGGCTGCATTTATTTGCTAAAATTTAAACTGAATAAACGAATACAATATTGTGAATAAAATATTACATTTGACACTTCAGAAATCATTCAGATTCAAGAATCATCAGTATTTTTCAGGGTTTTTTGATGAACGAAAAGAGAAATAAAACAGCATTTTTAAATCTAATGTATTAAACATGTCTTTACTGTTCACATGTTACTAAATCACATTAACATATAAACAGCAATGCAAGAGTCTGGTTTGCGACATATCCAAAACAGCCAATGTGCGGTGAAAAATGAACTTAAATCAACCTCATACATACGTCACTTCCTGTAATTAAGAAAGTAGAGTACTGTGTGAGACAAGGAGACTCAGAGGGAGAAAGTTTGTGAGCAACTTATCAATTGTAGTCCCAGCACAATATATTCACACTCCATTGTTTTTGCTTTTGGACTTGATGTGATACGCACCTGCTATGCCCACACTCCGCCCTGGCATAAAGCGCTTTGATAGATTGATGTGCTAATAATCTCTGCATCTTTTCCTGTCTTTGTGTGCACCAGGGCACTTTGGCTGTGTGTTCCATGGAACCCTGCTCGAACCAGATGGCCAGAAGCAGCACTGCGCCGTCAAGTCCTTAAACCGTGAGTTTGACAACATGAGTGTTTGAGGTGGTACAGTTGCAAGCACAGAGAGCTGAAGCTCTAAAATCTGACTGGATGAACCACATTCAATCATATTCGTGAGGGTTTTGACTACTCTGTGGTGATTAACACCACGTACCAACATGGTAAAACTGCTGTAACATGATATTGATTGGCCCTAACTACCTAAAATCACTGAAACTATTAAATCCTACAGAAAAGATGTTAGGATCCCCTCTAGTCTACATAATTATTCCACCCATAAATTAGGAATCCATTCTGAACACAGTTTGACATCTCTTTACTAAAATATGACATATGACTGTTGAGGCTGTTTTAATAGGGCCTTGTGATGAAGATGATGATGATGAATGCAGCCATATCGCAGCCATATCACATTAGAGATGCCTCTAATCACGTCATGTCACTGAGAGCTTTTAGATTTATGACCCCAGCTTTGTTTTCCTGTCTCACTTTTCAACAGGAACTGTTGTTTAACTAGACTTTCAATATATTTGGCAAAAGGGTTGTTTTTGTTTTGCATTTCAGCTGTTATTAATATTTTTAATTCGTTTTAATTAGTGTTTTCCGTTTTCATTTGAATTTTACTAAAAGTTGCATGTTTGTAAAATTTGTATTTTATTTATGTAGTTTTTGCCTTTTGAAAAATGTCTGATTTAGTTAATTATTTTACTACATCAAGTAAAAATAAATAAAATTAGCTGAAATGTGTGTGTGTGTATATATATATATATATATATATATATATATATATATATATATATATATATATATATATATATATATATATATATGTGTATATGTATACAAAACATTTATTTCATTTTGTTTCTGTGGTTTTGGTAAACTATAATAACCCTGGTGTATTCATATATTAATCACAGCAAAGAATCATAGAAAAGGTTATGAATAAATAATGAAGAATTGATTGACTTCTGTAGAACTGCTCCCAGATCAGTTTTGGTCTTTTGAGGATTGTAAGTTACTCTGACAGCAGTCAGTGTGGCGTAGGATGGTTCATCGCTCAGGATCAGTCTACTGTAAGACATGTACACACAGGCCTTTTCTTTTTTGCATGCCCATAAGCCCCTCTTTCTCTTACTGAAAGGTTAAACATCTGTTTAATCTCTTCAAAATGTGAAAGCTCCACCAACAAGATTAAGGGAGTCGCAGCTAAAATGGCAGGACCAACAGAATCTCAGAGCTCAGCTAGTAACGGTGCGGTCATGTCACAGCGGATTAAGTCTCCGCTCCGAAACCTACCGACTGAAATATCAGGCTGTGTGCGATAAAACACTTGATAGTGTTGGGGATAATTTATAAGTCGTGGTGAATGGTTCTCTGACAATTTGGCAGGTTTATTGCGAAATGTATAGCAGGATAGATTTTAAAAGAGTCATTTTGCATGTGTAAATCTAAGTTGGGGGTGATACCAAAAACCATTGTGTTGACCTTTGAACTTCAGTTATTATGCTTTTATGTGGCAGGAATCACCGATATAGAGGAGGTGTCCCAGTTCCTGAAGGAGGGCATCATCATGAAAGACTTCAGCCATCCCAATGTGCTCTCTCTGCTGGGAATCTGTCTGCCCAGCGAAGGCTCGCCTCTCGTCGTGTTGCCATATATGAAGCATGGAGATCTGCGAAATTTCATCAGAGACGAAGCTCACGTAGGTGGTGGCAGAATCATAGGGCCACATTTTGTAACAGTTTGTACCGCTGCAAACCATCTTTGTGGTTGTGCAGTAAAAATGATCTTATTGAATATGCTTTTGTAGAAGTTTCCCTTTCATACACAATCTTTACGGGAGGGGAGTATTAAAATTAATCACACAATGCGCTTTTGCTATGTTGGCACCTGTCAAATTACTGATATTTTGCTCACCTCTACCTGATGAGCATCGGCCAGCGTGCTTGGTATATTGGGTTGGTCAATATGTGAGATGTTGAATCTGCATTTTTTAATTTGCATATTGTCAGTAAATCCCCTGCAGAGATTTCTACTCCCATCTGCGTTGTTTGAATTGTGCTCTGGTGCAATTTTTTTTGTAAATCTTAAGTGACTGTAGCTATTAAAAACATAATAAAGATGATACAAATTCAACTGAACAGGTTGCAGTGCCTTGTGTTGTTTTTATCGTTATTGTTTTTAAATGGAGTACTTGTTTTCTTTCCCACAGAACCCCACAGTGAAGGACCTGATGGGTTTCGGGCTGCAGGTGGCTAAAGGAATGGAATATCTCGCCAGCAAGAAGTTTGTACACAGAGACCTTGCGGCCAGAAACTGCATGTGAGTTTTTCAACAAATTATCAATAGCATCGTACAGTATGTTCAGGGCACTAACGTTTTTGTTTAGGAACACTCGTGCTTTAAATTAAATGTTTTTAAGGGCATGTGACATGTTTATATTCTTAAATGAATGACTTAGATCAAATATTTGTATTTTTTTTTACATAACATAAATGTTTGGAATATCTCTTTCAGGTTGGATGAGAGCTACACAGTAAAGGTGGCTGATTTCGGTCTAGCCAGAGACGTGTATGATAAAGAATACTACAGTGTGCACAACAAGCACGGAGTCAAGCTGCCTGTCAAATGGATGGCATTAGAAAGTCTGCAGACACACAAGTTTACCACTAAATCTGATGTGGTCAGTATCTCAATGACTGTCTCAGTTCGTAATGACATCCTTAAAGGGATATTTCACCCAGAAATGAAACATCCGCCATTATTTACTCACTTCATGTCATTCCAAACCCGTAAGATATTTGTTCTTCTTTGGAACACGAATTAACATATTTTTTGATGAAATCTAAAAGCTTTCTGACCAGCTGCAACATAACTATAATGTTCAAGGCTCAGAAGGGTAGTAGGACATTGTTAAAATAGCTTATGAAGCTGCGAGCACAAAGACAACAAAAACAACAACTTTATTCAACAATTTCTTCTCTCCCATAGATTTATATTACTTTTGAACTACAGATGTCACATGGACTGTTTTAATAATGTCCTCACTACCTTTCTGGGTCTTGTATCAGTTGCATTCTGTCTATGCAGGGTCAGAAAGCTTGTGGATTTCATCAAAAAATGTTCATTTGTGTTTAGAAGATGAGCAAAGAAAAACAATACAAATGTTATGCTGTTTCAAAAAGAAGTTGTTTAAATGACCAATTTAAATATTTATGGGCTTTATAAGCAGTTCAGATGAGTAAACCTACAGTTTTTTGTATCAAAAGTATGCTTGATTGTTCAAATCAAACTTGAATATCAATTTTGGACACCAAATGCATCCATGGTCCCTCAAAATGCTGACTATGTAGGTAACTCACAGCAGTGCAATGAAGTTTTACTTTGATATTTTAGTCTAGTTCTTCTGATGGCAACAGCTTATGGTCTCTGGGTCACTTTGACAAGGTTTTTGCAGAAATGCTTCTCTATCGTACTGACTCATGCATGCACACACACGCCAGGGCTCAAGGTGTGTCGTGACTCACGTCCTGTTTTCTAACCTACCTGCATTTCAGATAAAATAGATGACTACACGTGGCCACTTCTGGGGAAAATAATTTCTCAACATTTGCCAAATACTGACCTGAATGTTCCCTAAAGTGGATTTATGAGTTTCAGCTTTCCTGTGCTTTGTTTCCCTTTTCGCTGGCCTCCAACAAATGACAGTGTTGGAGCCACCCAAAGTTCACTTGTTTTGATAGGTGCTCACTTGCCCTCCTCATAACCCACTGTTTGAATTTGATCTTCGCGCAGTGGTCGTTCGGTGTGTTGCTATGGGAACTCATGACCCGGGGCGCCCCGCCTTACTCCGACGTGAACTCCTTCGACATTACTATCTTCCTCCTGCAAGGACGAAGACTGCTACAGCCAGAGTTCTGCCCGGACGCACTGTAAGTGCACACACACACCCACATGACACACACTTGGTCCTTCATTATAACCAACGACCGGCACTCCAAAGGGGGAGTACGTCAACACGAGCGTAAAACAGAGAGCCATTGTTAACCTCCTGCAGATTCAGTCAAGCAGTAGTAGTTTATCAAAACTCTTAGCCAACTCAGCTCTGCATGATTACCTGAGCTCGACACACATCGACTCCCCACCCTGCCTGTATGATATGAGTCAACCTCCAAACATTCTTCACACGCTGCCGTCTAATATCCAGCCGCGGATCTGAATAGAGATATGTGGGTCATCACTCCCTTCCTTCATGGTCGGCACAAAGAGCCAGTCCTCCCAGGTCTTCGTGCCTCTGCTCAGCAGACTATTGCAGGACAAACAATGGAAAGTCGTTCTGAAATGTGATGAAAGTTTGCACCGAAGGATATAAATTTCAAGGCAAATGTGTCTTGAACTGCCAAAGCAAACAGCTGGGATGGAAAGTGGAGAAGTGGGATGAGTTACACTACACTTGTATGAAAAATGAATCTAAATTAACTGAAAAATAAAAAGAAATATTTAAATCTACACTAATAAATCAGAATATTAAAAGGATGTCTGAACGATCATTTGACTCTGAAGAATGAATGGCTGCTGAAAATTCAGCTTTGAATCAAAGAATTTAATTTCACGTTTTAAAATATATTAAAGAAGAAAACAGGTTGTTGCATTGCAATAATATTTCACAGTATTACCGTATTTTTGAGCAAAAAAGGCGCAGCAATTCAAAAATGCACCTTTTAAATTAAAAATAATATTCTGTTCGTATTAATGCAGTGTGGGGCTTATTTATATCTAGTGGGATTGTCAAAGTAGGCTGTATCATTATTAATGTTGTTTACTCATTTTATAAGTGTTCCTCTAATGTCAAAAAAGTATTTTGCTTCTACCTGTGCCATGGACATTAATTAATGACATATGAAACCTTTTTTGGCTTGGAAAAATGTGTGCAGATGAACAAACTTTTATTAAGAATTTCGATTTTCCTCACGCTTTTCTCTTTTCTTTGTAGATATAATGTCATGATCGAGTGCTGGCACCCCAAACCCGAGCGCCGTCCCACATTCTCAGAGCTCGTGTCCCGCATCTCCGCCATCTTCTCCAGCTTCAGCGGCGAGCACTACATCCTCCTCAACACCACTTACGTCAACATCGATAAGATGACGCCCTACCCCTCTCTCATCTCCTCTCAGAGTAACCTGGACCGTGACTGCTGCACCTGAAAGACAAAGACACCAGACAGAGGGAGGCAGAGACAGGAGATCAACAACAAAAAAAGCCATTGCCGTTCATGAAAGACACTGGACTGGCTGCCAGGGGCGGCTTTCATCATTAAAGGAGGAAGAAAGCGGCCCAAGGACACTGTGAAAGACTTAAAAGGCACGGACACTCCCTTAATCGCTGTAAATAGATTACGATGAGCCGTGACCTGTGGAGTTAAGGTTCTCCAGGCGAGCACGAGATGGTCCTGATCTCCTGGGACGGAGATTGTAACCCCACTGCCACTGGCATCTCATTAACATTTCATCTGTAGGGCTGCGTTTGAGACCATCTGATTCATTCATGCCATTGGCAGATGCTTTCAAACGACTTCAAGATGTCTCGACTTGTGTTCTCCGACGTAACCCGAGCATACGTCGACCGATTTATTTTCTGTGAAAAGTGTCATAAAACGTTGTGCATGCCTTCATACTATGAACTGAACGCTGCATAATGAAGTTTTCAGGAGAACGCTGGACTCACGTGATGTTCGTGATTTTTTTTTGAGGAACTTTGAGTGTGTCAATGTTCTTGTGAGGCCTGTGATTCTTTTTCGTCACTTACGTTCAGATGATTGTTTTCTGTCCTGGCTACTACGAGATTTCCTCTGTAGTTCTATATTTTTATATAATCAGCTTAAGTTTAGTGTCAAAGTCAACATACTACAAGGCTCACATGGAATCTGCGCAGCTTTTTCACATTTTCGCCACTGATTAAGAGCATAAGATACACATGCATATATCTATAGAGATATTATAAATACATGCTTTTTGTATATATTTTAATTGTTTAAAGTATATATTTACATAAATAGATAGACATGCATATATATCTAATTCTGCATATGCGCACACAAAAATACTATACATAGAGAGTAAAAATGTGTGAGACTTTGTGAACAGCAGGCGCAGATTCAGTGTGAGAGAGTATGTTTCTATGTAGTGAAGATGACTATGAATGTGACTTGCCATAACGGACTACTGTATGATGTACATAATTTGTCTCTATTCCTTATTGTCTGACTTGCTGTGTGATACATGTATATATAGCCTATGAACACAGTACAATATAGACAGTTTGGTATAACAGTTAAATGAGGTCAATCAACATTTCATTTTATCCCTATGTGAGTGAAGTTCTAGTGTTATTGTTACAAATTATCGGAAAAAAAAAAGCAGGCTGAATCTTGATTCGTTTTATGTCATGGTTTCGGTTTCACCATGAAAACCTTTCTTTTCTTTGGACCTGTCAAGACCGTCTTCTTAAGATTTCTATATGGAGATCCAACTCAGAAATGGTACAAATGACAATATTTCTGTCGTTCCAGTCATGATAATAAAGTTTTATTATGTGTGTCATATATAAATGTACTCTCTCTGCGCTGTATCTAGCAAATGTTGTCCTCTCTGAAGTCTCCCATTTCATCAGCTCCTTGTGAATTTTGACCGTGACCTTCTGATTACCCTTGATGCTCTTGACTCGACCCTCAACCACCGGCGTCTAGACAGGCTTTTTAATTTCCTCTTACGGTCTCGAAAAGAAGCGTAACACTACCTGTCTGAAAGAGAGCGATGCAGGTAAATGAATGAAATGTTATGATTTCCAGATACAGCATATCATACACATCCTCTCATAGATTTAACACTTTTTACTAGTCTGCAAAGTGTTGATGAGTATTGCAGCATGGCTATACCTCACTTAAGAACAATGTGTTTAACATGCATTAAGTTTAGAAGTAGACCTGCAATGCAAAAACCATGTGTAACCCTCACTGTAGCTTTATTAGATTCTAAACTTGGCTGTCCTAACTTGAGGACAAATACTAAATCCCTCCTCATAACTCAACACTCATTCATAATCTAATGTGGAGGGTATGACACACTGTTATTTGTTGTCAAAAGGCGCTATTGTAAACCTGTGACCTCGCTTTGTGCTGAATGACTAGCCTGCCACCTACTGGACGAGTGACAGCATTCGTGTGTAAACATAACAATAGCTGGCCAGCAAAGCAACTACTTTTTAACTGTAGGCCATTGTTGCAGGATTATGAATCACTTTCAATAAAAAAAAATACATTCCCCACGGCCTTCACTGAAGGAAATAAGACTAGTTACACAAGCAGTGAGGTAGTATCATGAATAATATTGCTCGCGGGTATTACAAAAACAGACGGAAAATCCGCCCCAGAATGACGTTCTGTCTGCTCAGCTCCAAAACGAGCAGCACTGAGAGTTTAAAATCATCCTGACATGACAGTTATGAGCCATTTACTACACAGTAGTACACTGTATCTCTAATGCTACCCCTCAATATTAATAAAACAGGTTGGGTCACGACTTATTTTGACATATTTTGTGCACCAAATGTCCACACAAAACGCGAAAACAGCTTCTGATTTTGTTTCGGTGACCAGACAGTAGTTCATATAAGAAAGAGGTTTAATAAACAAGAAATAATTGCAAATATATGTAAAAAGTAAAAAAGGTTATTTTCTTTCTTTCTACGGCATTTTTGCAAAAGTTGCTTAAATATCTTCATTTAACAACAATAACTAAAAACAACAAAAAATGTATTTATTATGGAGCCGTAATTCACCATGGTTAACTCTGATTTTATACCAGTGTATTATTGTTTCTGTTGATTCAAATTAATTTAGTAATTTTAACTGCCTTTTTCTTTTCACAGCCTATTAATGCGTATTATTGGAATACTCAAAAATCGTAATTTTAGCCTTTTTCGATCAAATACATAAATGATAACGAACTTTAACGAACTACATTTCCCATAATTCCACCGCTTTAAGTCTGTTCCGGTTTTCCGTCGTTGTGCGGCGCAAACTTGCCGTCATGATGTACACGTTACTACACGGCGTTTATTGCAAGTAGCGTCCCGTATATTGTTTTAGTGCATACTTATGTAGTTTTAGTCTTAGTGCACATTAAGTGAAGCTTTGGTAATGTTCACACATAGGTTATGTCACGGTGTGTGCGCGGGTTCAGTGCAGAGATGTTCAAGACTCTTCAGCAGAGCTTTGATCTCTCAGGGTCTCCGAGCCTTTTCAGATACTCCGTCAACTCCTAAAGACTTAAGCAAACCTATAAAGCAATGGGAATTATTAGTTAATCCTTTCACAAAGGTCAAGTGTCATTTAGGCTGTAATATATCGATAAAATCCCTGGATCCACATGCTTTTCCTGAGGCTAATCGGGCATTTATTAGTGTGCACGTGACAGATGTGAATCAAACTGCTAATGTGGACGGATTTTATGTTCATTATGATGACCAAAGCAATGAACTTAACATTTTGGCCCACGAGGTGGATAGCAATGTCACCGTTGAACTGACAGCACCTACTAAATGCGGTAAGGATCTGTTTTCAAGCCTATAAAGGTACTAATAGATCATATATTGTATTTTATTATTATTATAAATAATGTTATTGATAGTTTACTTTCATAATATAGGATTATAATATGAATATTTCAAAATGAATGGCTTTTACTGGGCAAACTTGCATAAAGTAAGTTAAGGTAATAGAATGAATAAGTATACTTAAATTCATAGGTATACAGTGCATCCTTTTAGTCCCTGTCCGTTTCTACAGACCTCCATATCAAGTCTAAAGACAAAGGCAATGTGAAGATCCAGGAAATGGAGAGTGACCTCTGCCATGTTCACACAGAGAGAGGGCACTGTGTCCTAAAGTCTGTCAAGGTGACTCATTGACGTTTTAATCATTTAAAACTAGGGTTCCTAGGGGCTGCAAAGGAGTACTAGGTAGTACTAGGTAAAATGCAAAAAAGTGAATAAAAAGAATCAATTAATAAAATAAAATATACATGAATAATAAAAATATACATTACTAAGCATTTGTATAGTAAGTGGCACAATGAAAACATTATTACACAGATATTTTACACATATTTATAATTTGTAAAAGTATAAAGTTTTTTTACATTTAAATATATAGTTGCCATTTAAATTTTAGGGAAAGCAAAGATTTGTGGTATCTGAAAGACTGAAAAGCCCTAATTTGTTTTGCGATGATATGAATATCTGGTGTTTATATCTGATTTTGTTTAGGGACATGAGGTTCAAGTTCGTTCCACAGGAGGAAATGTCACTGGACTTCAGACCATTCATGGGAATGTTGATATCAGCACATCTTTGGACAGTGTAAGTGCTTTATGATGTATACATTGGCGTAAACTGTGAAATTGTTATTAAGTGACTTTTTTTCATTCCCCAGAATGTCGATATTAAGAAAATTCAGGGAACCACAATGAATCTCTCCACAGAACATGGGGATCTGAAAGTGAAGGCCATTTATGGGGAACACACCTCAGTGTCCACTTCCTCCGGGAGTGTTCAGATTGGACATGTACACGGTGAGGGGAGGAGATGGTAACGGCTCATTGATGTGCAGTTTGGATATGTGTCATTGTTGTTGTTTTACAGGTGAAGCTATTGTACAAACTAAAACAGGAAATATTGTCATTGGTAAGTGAGCGGTCTGAATTGACTGTAGCTTATTTAGTCACTCGTTTAGTTTTCTAAAGACGTCTTTTCTTCTTCACAGACAGCTCGAGTGGTGCCCTGAAGGTGTTTACTGCTGCTGGAAACATTGATGCGTATGTAGGCCAAGATGGAAGAGCAGAACTTCACAGTCAACAAGGTTATAAACAAAATCAGAAAATGACACCAAAGAAACCAATAAATAAGTTGAGCCTGGTACATGCGTGATTTAATTTCTAAGAGCTTGAAGTTTGTTTTAAACACGTTTTATTCGATCCAGGTGCTGTGTGTGTGCGCGTGCCCTCATCTATGAAAGCAGCAGTGCGCTTGTGTGGAACCTCTGTTAGCATTAGCTCAGAGATGGTTAGCTCATGTCGAGAGACAGAGCGAACTTCAGATGATGGGAAGACAACAGTCACAGGTGAGTCGTAGCCAGACCTCTGGATGTCTTTTAATGGCCTGATTCTTTTTTTGATCAGTTGCGGGTCTGCATCTTATCTTCAAACACGAAAATATCGATATTTTACTATTTAAACCACGTTATTTTCTACATTCCATGCATTCGTTTCATTGTATGTACTCATTTCAGCTCATCTGAATGGTGGCACACATGAAGAGAGATGGATCAAAGCCACTGCTGAAAAAGGTGCTGTTGACCTGAGAACCCAGAGCTGGTTTGAGACCCTCAGACTCGGAGCTCAGAGTTAAAACCTGCACAGAAGCCCCTGAGACCAAGAACTGACAGAACCTCACTGCTGTTTTAGGCGGGAGATTTATACTGGATCTATCGTATATCTCACCAACAAGACACTTTGCATATAGTTTTGAGATACTACAGCGTCTTGACTGAAGAGTGGGTTAATGCATCTAAATTACATGTTTCAAACCGATTGATATGGCTACGCTGTGTGCAAGTTCTGCTTCAGAAGATACAGTATGCGACAAAAGATGGTAGCAGATCCTTATTGATGCTTTCTACTTTTTACAAGTAGTGTTATTTTTGTTTTCGTATTAACTGCAATGGCACTGTATAACATCTTGCAAGACAACAGCCAGAGAGGTGTTACAGTATACCAGATTAGTTGAAGCAACTGCTCAAAAGAAATAAACCATGCAAATTTAAAGTTCTTATTAATGAACATTTCTACACACATTGCAACATACAATAATATGTGTATTACAGAATACATACAATACTGTTCAAAAGTTTGGGTTTGGTTTGTAGGGATTTATTTTTTCATAATTTTTTTATATTTAAATATATTTCTGTGAAGTCATTGTCCCTTCATTTAATATGCTGCTCAAGAAGTATTTTTTAGTATTTTCAGTGTGAAAAACATTCAAGCTGTTTAATATTTTGTGGAAACCATGATTTTATTTTCTGTTCAAAAGAATAGAATTTTAATTTAAAAAAAAATAATTCTCTTTACTGTCACTTGAAAAAATTAATAAATTTGATACATTTTTAAAACCAGGAGTATATGCTCAAAAATATTTTGTGACAAAAATTAATTTAATTGGAATTAATTTTACATTTCTGTCCTTTTTGAACAGTAAAGTCTCTTCTGCTCACCATTTCATTTGATCTAAAATACTATGTAAAGCAACTGCTTTCTATTGTATATATTGATAAATGTCATAGATTGCTGTGATGAAAGCTGAATTTTTAGCATTACTACTCCAGTCTCGTGTCACATGATAGGCCTACTTTGGATCAAACAGCAGGCAACTTTCTCTTATTTGGCTTAGAAATGAGATACACTGCTGGACAATAACCAATAATAATAATTTGTTTATATACTAAAAACAAGAATTTTCTTCTTTAAATTCCAAAGACATTTCGATACCAAACAATTTACTGTTCTCGTCCTCCAGTCTTTGTTTCTCCATCTGGTCCAGATCTGGTCGAGTTTTAGTAGTTAGTCCAGACTGTGAGGGGCATCATCAGTACAGTGTTTCCAGTCTTGAACGCGGCACTGCAGTTTCAGAGCGGCCTGTCTGAGAAAAAGGTACAAAACACTTCAGTCTGAATTAGCTATATGATTAACTCTGATTAACCTACAATGTCTGCAACATGAATATCAGTGCTCTGTGTTTGTTAGTGGATTTTTGTTGGCACTAATCATCTTTAGTGAGTGTAATGGCACATTGAATCATACTTGGAGATGTTCTTGCAGTAGAGCATGCTGATAGAGCGCAGCTGTGGACAGCTGCACAGTAGAAAGCAAGGGGTTCGGTCAGTCAGGAGGGGACAGCGACTCACGTCCAGCTCCTTCAGGAAGTGACCAACTCTTGTCAGATACTTCACAGCTGTATCTGTCATCTGGAGAAACAAAATATTTTGTCAGCTTATATAAGTGAATATGTTGTATAATATATTGAACACTGTATATAAGGGTCTGAATAGAGACAAATCATATTCCCACATAAATATTTACACACACACACACACACACACACACACATTGTTGGACCCACTGTTTCTTATCTTTCTCTAAAAAAATATATAGATTCTACACAGGCTTCAGGTCAGGCAAGTTTAATTTTGTACCTACAATTTTTCTAGTTTAATGATTTATTTCACTTTGAAATATGTCTTATTAAAAACAGTTAATTTTTTTCTGATCTCTTACTTTATGGCATCCAGCGATTCTGACTGTGGCAATGGTCCTGCAGAAGAAGGAGAGGGACTTGATGGCTTGATCAGAAAGACACACACACTGACACACATCCAAAAACTCCAGACGATGACACTGTCGGCAAAACATCTGCACAAGACAAAAAGAGCATCATCTGAACTTAAAAAAAAGAAGAAAAAGAGTAATCAGATGGCAAATACATTCCAAGTCATACAGTAAATTTACGAAATGATAAAAACTTAAATCAAACCTTTATTCCATTATCTGTTAAGCAAACACATTCAGTTGCAGTCAGTTTTCTCAGACTGTGGATAGTTCCCAAGGCTGCTAGTCCCTGTGCAAGACACAACAATGTTGACTGCGGACGTAAAATAATTCTCAATATTATTACATTTTATACTAAGTGTACTTTGTCATGTATTTTGCAGCCCGTGATGTCCAGAGAGACGAGAGAGGCACATTTGTCCAGACACTCAAAGCCCTTATCTGTCAGGTTCTCGCAGAAACACACACTCAGGTGGGTCAGCTTGCTACATCTGGGGGAAAACAATTTACATGCACACAGTCTCTGCGATATGAAGAATTTGATGTAAAAAGCTATGTAAATGTTTTTACTTCTGAGTTATTCTCTTCAGGGATAGGTCAGTAAGTTTTGGGCAGAAGGAGAGATCAAGCTCTCGCAGTTCAACAGCAAATGCTCCTTCAGTGATGTTATGGATTCCCATATCAGTCACTCTAGAGCAGGTAAAACACACACACACACACACACACAACAAATTATATTAATTCTGTTTTGTTTTTTTAATCTGAAATGCATGTGAAGTATGCAACCAGATATTCAAGATTGAATATTCTTATTCTTACTAATTATCTTACTTGATACAGCCCGAGATATTCAAGCTGCACAGTTTTGTCAGACTTCCTAAAGACTTCAAGCAGGCATCAGTCAAGCGAGTGCAGTCAGACATCTGGACCTCACTCAGATTCAGAGAGCTTCGGCATAAGGCCTTCAAGCTGCTGTCCGTCATACGGTTATTACCTGAAATGCACAATGCATTTCTGCTTTACTACTTTACCTTTCTAGCCACGCCACATTATCTGAACATATTAATGCAAACCTTCTATTTGGATCTTGATGAGGCTGATCACTTCAGCCATCGTTTTGAAAGCCACATCAGACAGATACGGTGAGTCCAATAAAGAAATCGCAGTCAGCACACGACATTTAGACATTAAAACCTTGCAGGAAAGAAAAACAACAATCACTTATCAACTAATATGTCGTTAAACTTAGTGTATAATAGATGTTAATGTACATAATACATATAATAACACATGTACCTGCACACAGATGTCAGTCAGATTGGGTAGATCGTCTAACACAATCTGTTGAAGTGAGCTGCAAGCTTCAGCAACATATGTAAAGCCTTCCACAGATATCTTTACAATACAAAAAAAAACTGATGTCATATTTAATGCAGTTTATTTTAGCAATCCTTAATTTGACCACCAAAAGAGTACCCGGTACTGTAGCTACTACCATTTTGTAACCTATACATATCAAAACCTGAGAGCATCCGGAGAGGTCCAGATAAGTGAGTCTGTGGCAGCCTTTTCCTTTGATCAGATACTGGAGGCCTTTATCAGAGAAACTCACGCAGTATGCCAGACTCAGAGACCGCAGCGTCAGACAGCATCTTTACAACAACAATCAATGCCAAAAACATCATAAAAATAGATTTTTTTTTCTCTAATTATGGTTGCGTACAGTAGGAGCTGATAAACGAAAGACGTTTGTACCTTGAAAGGATTCTTACAGTAGCATTAGTAATATGAGTGAAGGCCAGATTGAGATGGAGGAGAGAGCGACATCCCTCTAAAATCATCTTCATATTATCATCCTGTCAGTGTGTTCACGCACAAAACAGGTGTTAAGTTGATTAAAAAAAAAGTAAAACCTACACACAGTGTGTCTTATACTTGCATTAAGATGTGGGCATTCACTGAGATCGAGTTCTTGAAGATTTCTGCACTGACCTTTGACAAAAATAAAAAAAGAAAGATCATTATCGTGTTTTTTATTACATCAGAAATGCCTGAGGCTGATTAAAGTAAATTTACTGATGCGTCTAAAACTGGACTCGTGCACCAGAGTGCAGCCGCACAAGTTCACAGAGATCACATAGACACGATGAACTCGCAGTATCCTCTCCACGGTCTGATCTGTGATCCAGCGGGCTTCAGGGGAGAAATCAATCTGGGGAATCACATCTTACATGTTACATTCTCTATATTAGGGTGGTTGACAAATACAAATTGGACTGTGTCCTATGGTGTGACTTAGCAAAAATTCTAAATAAATAAAACCTAACAAAAAAATAACATGAAAACAATTATCTTTATTCTTAGAATTACAAATAGCATGAGAGAGGCGTTTTTTTTACATTTGTCTGTCACACTATAGAGCACACTGATACTGACCTCAGTCCACAGGGAGCTAATTTGAGCAATCGCTTTCCAAGAGCGACACACCTGAGCGCATTTCAGGAGCTCACGCACACCTAGACTTTGGAAGATCTGTAGCAAATTGAATCATTAAGCTTAAATGTTGCATGTTAATCAATGGCAACATCACAGAGGATAAGCGATACCTTAAGAGAAAGCTTGTTAGGCAGCAGTGATAGTCTGTCCTGGCCATCGCCTTGTGGTATCTCTGAGTTCTGACTTTCTTGTATATCTCTCTCTAGCCTCTAGCAGACATACATAATCATTAAATATCTCATTAGTCAACGCATTTGTATTTGACTGTTGTTGAAAAGCTACCTTAAAGTATTCCTTTGCTCTTTTAGCGTCCTGCACAACATGACGCCAAGCCGTGATGATGTTTCTGCAGTGAACAGACTCCTGCACTTTTTGAAGTTTCTTCACAGCATCTGGATTAAATACACAATGCCTTTAACCTTCAGTATCCTTCACAGACGAGGCTAAAGCCTAGTCTCAGACTAAAATGATGCACACCTGTAATTATTTTAAGGTACATTTCTAAAAATTACACGAATATCTTTGGACTACGGCCTAATCCTGGCTTAGTCTAAACCCTGACTGTGAAACCAGGCCAAAATGTTAGAATATTAATAGAAAACAGAAGTGTTTAATTGCATAGATGGATTTTTTAAATACTTTGAATTACATGCAAGCCTAATATTTCCTGACGTAATATACAAACCATAATAGCTAAATACCATTTTGCCTCTGCTTGCGAAACTGAAGCCACACTGTCCACCTGATGAAAGCCTGTTTTATCCGTCTCTGTTTGTGATACTTCTCAGCTTCTTCCATTCTCTCTAAGAGTCTGGCAGCCTTCATTTTCTTCTTTGAAATATAACTCTTCCAACCCCTTAACATAAAATGTCAGTCATAAAGCCAGTTGACACACAGGCCCATTGTTTTGTAGCTAAAGCGGGTTTCGTCTGCCGTTTTGTGACTCTTGATACTACAGTCTATGGTTTTGACACTCACGTGAAACACATTTTGGTCAGGCTGGTGCGGTAACAGGAGTACGCTTTCTCCAACAAATGTGACAGACACTGTGAGAGGGCAAAATTAAAGACGAGTTCAAGCAGACGGAGATTTGATGACACAACCCTCATTCACTCTGAATGAAGAAAATGCTTTAAGAGTTTTACCAGGCTGTCTTCTGGATTTCCAAATATATCATACACAATGCCTCCTGCCAACAAGGAGATTTGTTTGTCTTTGTCAATAAATGTGTGCCTGAATACAGAAACAGTGGACATTTAAGAGATGTAAAACCATTTAGTTTCATATTAGAGAGCCGTAGGTGTCAAAAGTTAAATAGAAGCACACATACCAGCAGATCTCAAAATCATGATCCTCAAGGATGGATAGGATCTTCTCCTCTATAAAGTGCAAAGGATCTTCAGGGCGTGAGATACATAATCCAGCAAGTAAAGCCTGGTTATAATGCAAAATGAATACATCTAAAATCTTTAAAACATGACATTAATTTATCTAAATTGCATTTATTTGACAAAATATGTAACAACATTGTAGTATGCATTCCCTACGGATTATTCATAAAGTAATTATCATTAGATAACATGTTGTGTAATTTACCTTATAAATCTGAGGAAGGGAATGTTTAATCATGTAGTCTCGCATAATTGGATCCGAATCTTGCAAAGAAGTCATTATAAAAAGGATATCTAGCTCAAGCTGAAGTGCTGGTTTAATCATTTCCTGGATTCCATGCAACAAAAATATGATACACCTGCAGATTCTGTCAATATTTACACTTCATGTCGCTTGGTAACATAAGCATGTGGTTGGTCAGGAGAAATCAAGGAGGAATTAATAGCAAAAATACAAAGTTAATATATATTCAGATAATAATAATAGTATAATAGCTATAGTATGTGTGTGTGGATAGATAGATTTTAAGTAAACAAATAATATTTGTTAATATTATTTCATATAATATTATAATCACGTGCTAATTTTTATTTATTCAGCGATGATAGAAATGTCATTTGCTCACAAAACACAAAATCGTTTATGAACGCGCAACACTTAACTCCGCGAAACGTTTTGGTCGTCCACTGACGCAATGCGCGGCAACGTGCAGAGGAAGCAGTCGGTGACGGTTGTGATGATCAGGAGCCGTGTGTATCGTGTTTGTGTCTGTATTTATCCCGCCGGACAAGGGCCATGTTTTAGCGTGTATCTATGAAATCTGCGCCTCTCGCAGAATGGGAGACGACAATGCCGTAGCCCGGCTCGGCAGCATGAAGGCTCTGCTGGGGATTGTGGCAGGAGCCGGAGCCTCGTACGGCATTTATAAACTAGTGTTTGGACGCGCAGGAAATGGAGGAGTAAACAGAAAAAAGTCTGCTAAAAGTGTGACTATTCAGCCTGGGAGCTTGGTGGCCAAAGTGTCAGGATTTAAAGTCGTCAGTAAGAGTGATAATGTGGATCCTTCTGCGGACTCTCAATCTAGTAAGCGACGTTCGGTCATAGGCAGTGTGTCAGCTATATTGTTGTTTTAGGTTCTTGGTTTGGGAAGGTGTCTTTTTCATGCAAACATTTCTTTGTGTTTTTGTCTTCTCGTAAGGTGATATTTTGTCAAAATCTGCTGCCAGCCTGGAGCCCCGACATCTAAGTATGCTTCTCTCCCTTCTGCAGAGCAGCCCAAACCCAGAAGAGAGGAGGAAAGTTCTTGTAACGTTAGGAAATGCTGCTGCCTTCACAGTAAACCAGGTCATCTGATGTTCTGTCTTCTAGACGTTATGTATTGGACACACATTTTTAATATATTTTGACTTGCAGAAGAGTAAACGGATGGAAACAAGGCATCATATTTGAAATATTTTTTTTTTTTTTGCTTTTCTTAGGATCTTCTGCGAGAGTTTGGAGGCCTTCACATCATAGCAGGCTTCCTCTCAGATCCTTCACCTGAGATTCGCGTTCAGACTCTAAACGCTTTGAACAACTTAAGCATGAATATCAGCAATCAAGAGCAGCTGAAGGTCTTGCATTATTTACTTTGTAAATTGTATGTTCTTTTTTTAATCAATTTATTAACATTGAGTTATTGAGTGTTTTAGCACTTCAATTTAAACTAAACAGATTACATTGAAACTAACTATATATATATATATATATATATATATATATATATATATATATAATAATTTAGTATTCTATAGTTTTTATATAGTTAAAACAAACAAAAATTAATGTAAAAAAAAAAGTTTATGTAAAATTATAAAAATATATTTTAAAAAAAGCACATAAAAGCACATATTAAATCTTAATAAATACTATAATAATATATACATATTACCAAAAAAACCCATACATTTGAATATATGGATGCTGTGCTTACACTGTTTTCTGTTGTTGGTCAGATATATGTCCCGGCAGTGATGCAGATGATTGAGATGTCACCGGTGAACTCTGACCTTCAGCTGTCAGCTCTCAGATTGCTCACTAATCTGTCAGTCACTGATAATCACCAGCATCTGATGAAGAATTCCATCACCCTCCTCCTGTCGCTGCTCGTAGTGAGCAATGAAGTCCTACAGGTAATTTTCAAGCTGTGCATTGAATGATGTGTTTACACGATCAGATGTATTGAAGATTTAATCTGTTCCTGCAGATCCAAGTCCTGAAGGTGCTAGTGAACCTGTCCTCCAATCCAGATCTGATGGACGATATTGTGCAAGCTCAGGTGAACAAGCTTGTCTTTTACGGTTTCTGCTGTAATGCTTTTACTGTTTTTTTTAAATGAGATCCAGTGCAGTTGGTTTCAGTGACCATTCTGCCATAACAACACAATATGACTATAAATAGATACATCTATAAATAATTGCCTTGGTTGCTAGGTGTCCTAGTTTTTCTCGTTGCCTGCTGTTGATGCTTATGTCTATTTTAAGACCACTCTGGTCATGATTTAGTTTTAGTGCTGCACGATTTGAGGAAAGAATATTATTGTATTTTCTTCAGATAAAAATAGCAGTTATGATTTAATATACGTGATTATTTAAAAACATGCTGTGCTTGTTTGTAGGGCTTTGCTCAGAAAGTGGTATATCAGCATGGTGGTAAAATAAAAGTAGAACTAATAATTTTATTATTGTTTTTATAATAATTTTATTATTTTTATATTATATTATTTTATACTTTTATGTTATTTAAAATATGATTTATTTAAAACAAAAAATATATATAGGGTGCTGTGCTTGTTTATAGAGATTTACAATGTGTCCAGATTTGCATGAATTTGTCTATCAACATGAAAATAAAATAAATTAAAATGATTATTCTCTCTTTTTCTAAATACCAATTTACTTTATTTTACAGTTAAATATTGGAATAGTAATGTTTTTTTAATCTATTATTTTATTTAATAAAGTTGTTATAAATACTATTTAATTTTTCTTTATTATTTTAATAATTATTTCAACATTAATTATTTTTATTATACTATTATTTATTTACTACTTTATAATATAAAGTAATATTTGATTGCAAAATAAACATTTGTGTTTATGAAATATAATATAATTATAATAGTTTTATATTATGATTGTATCTTATTCTAAAACACATTTTTTGTGCTGATATAAAAAAAATTTGCCTACAGCTAGCAGTGACAAATATATTTATTTAAATCAAAATCTTTTGCAATTTGATAATCACACTCAGCCATGTTCCGGTTCTGTTTATTGTGATTCCTCATGCAGCCCTAATTTAGTTCTCTTAGTTTTAAGAGCTATTATATATTTGCACAAGCTCCTTCATTTACTTGTGAATGTGTTCACAGGCTCCAGCGTCCCTGATTTTGTTGTTTGACGGCTGCACAAGCACTTCTGTTCTTCTCCGTCTGTTGTTTTTTGTGGGCAACCTGCGTGCGTGGAGACCCTCTGCACAGGTGGCCGAAGCTCTGAGGAGGAGGCAGGACTCTCTGTACTGTGTTCTGCTGGACGGCTCCTCTCAGCTGCACCGTAAACTGCCACTGCTGCTGTCCCATCCAGATGAGGAGGTGAAGTCACAGGTGGCCAGACTCCTCACATAACCTCTTACAGAATATTTTTCACCACAAACACCCGTTCTTCAATGTGTAGAAGCTTGTTTACCTACTTAAACATTAGCGCTCTGCACTAACAACCTACTGTAGCTTTAAATCCTTGGAACAGTGTTGACATCTACTTGTAGCAGGTGGGCCGCTTGGTAGGTCATTGGTATCCCTTTCAAAATGTTGGCAAGAAATGAATCCCTCAGGCATTTTGAGCGATTTTTGTTCATATAATAGACATTTGTGAACACCACAGACCGTGTTTGTGAACCTTTGAGAACATCTCCACTGCCAAACATTTTCTTGCCAAGTGAATGCAGATATTTTTCTGACCACACTAAGTGCTTTGGATATCCAGACTAGTGGTGGAAAGGACCTTTGGAACATCTCGGCATGTGTTTAGAAATCTTAAAGGCCTTGAAAAATAAGTGTTACTTCAGTGATGCATAATGCAAGTGAAGTTTACTACTAAAAATGTTTATTCAGGTTATGCTGATGTAGTAATGACCCAGGAACCTTATTTTTACAGAATGTGTGCACTGATTGTACTGTGACTGTTTTCTGATGCTTGATTATGAGAACAACATGGCCAGCAATGCATTATTTAAGAAATATTGTTTCATGTTATAAGGCAACCTGGCAAAAACAGTGGCTAATATTTGCTATGATTTCATTTCGGAATGCTTTCTGGCTTTTATGCCAGGTTTGTGGAAGTTCTTTAAAATAAATATTTAAATTTTAATAACCTTTTTGTTTATTGAATTTCTGTCGTGAAGAAAATTTGCTTCGGTTTCAGAACCACATTTCCCATCAGCCTTGGCAACAGGGTTGCCATGTCCGCCTATTGTAAACCAATCAATGCTGCGTTTTTAGGTTTATTTTTCGCCATAGCGTGAAAAGTATGACGCAACTGGATCGCCAGAAATCGTAGTGTCTCATTTTAACCTTTTTTGTGGGGAGATTCTTTTATTTTGGGGGTTGTGTTTTCACTCCAATTCGCTCACTTATTTAGTGAGATCTGGCAACACGGTGGCTCGGCGTAAGTGCGCTTGAATCACATGAGGATGATTACTGAAGAACTGTCTGTCATTCGAGACTGAAGCGGCATGACAGAGAAGAGAATGTGCTGAAATGACAACGAATGTAGAGCCGCGAAGAAGAAAACTCGACTCGGACAAGCAAGGTAAACTAATACATAGTAAGACCATTGTATGTAAACTGAACGACTGAAAATAATACTCGCTTGAAAATAATACAGTGCAATGCGTTATTTCATTACAGCAGACAGTTGCACCTTTGTTCCAATTACTTCGGACTTTTGATGTGCAACAATAAATGTGACATGATCATAAATTCACATGACATGAATGGTGCTAGGTTGTCTGTTGTATTGCACATTAATTGTTTTTTTGTAGAACGTATATTGCGACTTGTCTTGGATATAAATTACTCAGGATCTCTCTAAATTATTTTTTTTCCAAAGCATTTGCAGTCAGCCAGTTTTCTGTTGTGAAATTGTTCTGAAACTGAGACCGCATCAGTTCATACTTCTCTAATTACTATTTAAGAGTTTCCTATAGGCAGATTACACGTCTCTGGCTAGATCTGAATTAAAACGTGTTAATCTTTAGACCCAAAATGCATTTAAATTATGTGTGCCATCAGTTATTGAAAATACTGTAGATTTGATTGCTTATATTTTTTACGTCACACTTAAAAACGCATTCATATGATTGCACTACATGAAATATAAATCCAAGTGGCATTTATTACAAAGAAATAAAGCACAAACAAGAAAAAGCAATTATCGAAAGAAGTTTAAATTAATAAGGTCTAATGTTTGAGATTTGTGTATTCATGTAATTGCCTATAAAATATAAATTTGTTCGGTTTAAAGTTTTAACAAAGATTTATATCACCTAGTCCATATTGGTCAGTCATACATAAATAAAGCATAAAAATGACTATTAATAAACCAATGTGTATCTAATATCAAATTCAGTTTATTAAGCCATATTTGCCGTATTGTACATGATACGTTAACTGTACATTGTTTTATGTACAGTTGTTTTTTAATAATTAACAGATATATGCTGCTGATTCTGAGGAATTCATATGAATATATATTTTTAAATTAAAATATGGTTATTTAAATGAAGCCAAATTGATGCAAGTGCTTAATAATGAACCATGATTTCGTCTGATTCATCAGATTCTCCAAAGGACCATGATGGAGGTCCGCAGGCCGGTTCATGCTGTGACGGGGTTTGTGTCGCTCACGTTCACTCAGAAGCCGGCGATGCTCACACTCACTCCTGTGTGCTGCAAACAAGCGGCTCCTACACACCGAAACACCCACAGAGAAGTGAGACCCCATGTGCTTCACATTAAAGCGAGGGTGTTTTTTCTGCGCTTGTTTTCTAACATGATGCTACTACCCCTTTTTTTTGTCCTTGCTTCCAACATCTTAACAGCATGCAGCTTTGGTGAAGAAACATGGGACGAGAACCCGTGCAAGACCACCATAAGTGCTGAAAATGAAGTAGAGGCCCAAAAACTTGCAAATAATTATAAGGTAAATGCGCACTGACCACAGATGGGCAGTTTCATTCAGGATATCGCTGATGCTGATGTTGCTTTATTTAAGCATCTGTTCTCTTTATTTAAGTTCGGATTCAGGAAGTGGAAGAGTCACGTGACAGAGCGTCCCTTTCAGGACCGGTCGGACATTGTGAAGGAGCTATACTCTGAGCTGAACGTTGTTAAAGCCTGCTCAGGTTAGAAGGTCCTAGGTGTCATCAGTAAAATATTTGTACATGCCTACTCATTTTGTATTATTCCTATAATTAAAAATGCAGAAAATATAGCAATTATACTACGGAATAACATAAATGGAAGTATTATCGTTAATAAAATTAATAATTATATTATTTATGAATTATTTATAATTATTATTTGCATGTAATTATTAATTACATAATTATTAAATCTAAATTGAATGCTGGTTCTGTTTATCAAATCAATTTAATAAAAAAAAATCTATTTAAATGTTGTTGGTTTTTTTTAAGATTCGGTGTAGATAATATTGTGCTGCATTATTATGGTGATGTTTTTTAGACAAAATAAAGGAAATCCAATAAATAGAAACCGTGGCATTCGATTAATTTGTTCCCCTTTTCTGTAATAACATCAGTCTCTTATTCTCTGGTTTCAGCTGGTTCACTGTTCACTTGCGGCAACTTTCTCTATGTGTTTCTCTTCGGCTGGTGGATCTCACTGATTTATGTTTTCGTCGGACTCCTAATGTTCCTCACAGTGTTTGGTATCCCCTACGGTAAAAATTTGTCTAAATTAAATATTCATACGTTTTAGTATCTCTCTCTAGGTCAAAAAAAGTGCCACTTTTTTATTTTTTATTTCAGCGAAACTTTGTTGGAGGTTATCCTGTTATTTTCTGTGGCCATTCGGAAAGCTGATAGAAAAGGTTGTGTTTACTCTCATATCCAAATTCTGATATAGAAAAAGGATCTATGCGTTAGTCTTGTGGCAGCTCTACATAAACAATATTCCTTTGAGCTAGTTTGCATTTGCCTGCTCTGTGTAAAACATTGCATGCCTGTTCATGGACGCTGTTGAACAAGATGTTGCTGTTTTCAGGCCAGTGTCTCTGTGCCAGTGTACAGTGTGAAGATCCTCCAGGATAATTCTCTGGAGGTAGATGAGGACAGAAAGTCTTCATCCTCTCTCCTGCTGCCCACACCTGTGGAGGAGACCATAGAAGAGCCCACAGGAAGTCCACAGGATGACCACTACTGGGTGAGGAGTATATATAGTGGAACACTAATAGTAAAAACTTACTTTATGTATACTTGAGAAAAGATTTTCATGCTGTAATTGCTCATTTGATTTCAGCGGCGAATGAGCACATACTCATGGCTGCTGGTGGGTTACCCTCTGCTGGTCGTAACACACTCGGTGTTGTGTCTGGTCTCCTGGCTGCTGGTTTTCACCATCCCTGTGGCCAAGATGAGCGCAAAGACCCTGCATACCATCCTGCTCATGCCCCCTGAACACATTCACATCAGCCAAGCCTCAGAGGTGAGAGCATTGTATTTGTATATATTAAATGTACGCATTTACAGATATAACACTGTCATATTCACAAAAATTACAGTGTTGATCATTTTAATTAATTTTTTTTAGGCTCAGGATCATGAAGGCCAAGTCATTTTGTGTTGCTACCATGCGGTGAACCTCTACTACTATAAATACACAGTGGACGGGATCAATGTTTTTGCTGTCAGTATCCTCAGCATCAAACTACAAACCTGTCAACCTTCAATACTGATATTCAGAAATATGTTAGTTTATGTTAGAAATATGTCAGTTTATGTTTTATACTACATCCACAACAATGTTTAAAAGTCTGGGATCAGTTAGATGTAAAAAAAAAATCTTATTCAAATCTTGGTTATTTTAAGGGAGTCAAATTATGTTTCTAAAGTAGATTAGTTTGTGTATTTGTATTATTCTTATCGATGTTGAAAAGATTTGCTGCATACTATTTTTGTGGAAACCATGAGACATTTTCTAGGATTTTTTAATGTAATAGAAAGTTAAAAAGAGCAGGATTTATTTGAAACAGTCATCATTTGTAGCATTATACATGTTTTAATTGTTACATTGCTGAATTTATTATAAATCACTTTTTTAGTAATTTCTTAAAACGTACTTATCCCAAACTTTTTTATTAAGTTGGATTATTTTAATAAACGTATTTACTTTTTTTTTTTTCTTGTGGCCTCCTGGTGGACTGGTACAGTCCCGATACTCAATAATATTTAAAATACATCAAAATACAAGAATAGTTTCACATTAGCTCATGTTTGTGACCTTTTTTCTCTCATTACAATATATTTTTGCCATTTCCTTACATGGAGTCACTATAGATCTCTTACCATTAGTTATAGTATCACTAGTGATTGGTTACGTGGACCAATCAAACCAGTTTGTCAGCTCTGAAGTCAAGTTTGCCACAGCGGTCAGCTCCATCATCCCTCTCTCGTATTACATCGGCATGGGCATCGCAAGGTGAGCGGTTACACCAGATCGACACCAGAACCTCACAAATACTTCTGACCTCAACACTGTTGCCATCTCTCTCCTCAGTATTTCGGCTCAGAGTAACTTTGCTGTCGGGGCCGTGGTGAACGCCACGTTCGGCTCCATCACAGAGTTGACCTTTTACATCACAGCGTTGCTCAGAGGTCATCACCAGGGGAATACGTGCCTGGAGGAGATCGTGAAAGCGGCTCTTACTGGAACCCTGCTGGGCTGCATCCTCTTTATACCAGTATGAGATCTGTTACACAACAAAGCATCTTAAATCTGCCAAGTGTGCAAAGCATGACGTTATATTTGTGCGTGTGTCTCTCTCAGGGGATCTGTATGATAATCGGAGGCTTCAGGCACAGGGAGCAGAGGTTCAACAGTCGCTCGGCGGGGGTCAGCTCCTCTCTGCTCTTCATATCAATAGGGGGTAAGACGTCATGTGCTGTGTTAAAATTAACTTGTTATTGCGCTTCTGTCCCGCTGTCGTAATTAAAGACAGTCTCAAATGACACTATGTATGTATATATATATATATATATATATATGCATATGTTACAAAAATGTTTGTATGTTAAATATATTTATATATAATATAAAGGAATATGATAAGATAACAATACATAATATAAAATATAATAATATAAATGTATATACATGTATATATTTTCAAGATATATACGGTGTCTATGTGTATTTATAACACGGTACGCAAAAATATATTATGTTGACAAAAACTTGTTTTGGATGTGATTTTTAAAGATGTATAATCCAAGGAAGTGTTACTTTTTCAGGAAAATAAATGACTCATGAGTAGTGTGTATAGTGAACAATATGACAGTCTACTAAGACAACAAAAATGAATCTCACTAATGTTAATAGAAAATGACTGGTACAAATAAATTGTGAAAATACGTTTAAATACGCCCCAGCAATTCACAAACTCGTGAAATATGATTTGCAAGTACACTACCAAATTTACATTCACAAAATATAAGAGTATCACAATATCAAAATGTTATATTTTGTAAATACATACACTTTAATTTTCCCCACAGGAGTGTTTGCCCCTACGCTCTTCTCCAAAGCCTATGGGAATCTGATTTGTGAGGACTGTACCAACTCTTCAGGGACCAACAGCAGCGGATCCTTTATTTGTAAAAACTGCCACTACGACCTGGTGAGATTACAAACAAGCATCATTTAAACATTAAAACATGACAAAAGAAAGAGAAACATCAAACAATTCTCTGCACGTTTCTAGAGTCACTTTTTCTTTCTGGTTCACTAGAGTGAAAACAGCTACAGCCTGTTTCACAGTCATATTGAGTAAGTTCAGCGTGAACACTTTCAATTCATATACTGTCTTTAGACACTTATTAAAAATGGAGAATCTAATCGTTAAGAATAATTCATTATTAACAATATGCACTAATAAAATATAATGAATATTATTTAGTTGTGGTTGTTGACATGTCTTTATTTTCTCAGGCCTCTGGTGTACACCGTTTCTATTCTTCTGCCTGTATCTTATATCATCGGCCTCATTTTTACTCTTAAAACGCATTCACATATCTACGACATTCACGTTGGTGATGGAACGGGTGAGTTTGTTACATTTTGAAATAATTATATTGATACGAAGCTTTTAACAGCCACATAGTCATCACAAAAATAATGTTTTTTCCATGTATATCAGAATAATAGAAGTCAGTTGAGGTCTCCAGTGTGTGTGTGTGTGTGTGTGTGTGTGTGTGTGTGTGTGTGTGTGTGTGTGTGTGTGTGCGTGTGTGTCTTTCTCAGGTCATCTTGGAGCGTCAGTGCACTGGTCCCGATGGAGAGCTTTGCTTATCCTCATCGTTGCCACAGTGCTGATGTCTGCATGTGCTGACCTGACCACCGAACACATCCAGCCCATTCTCAGCCACTCGTCTATATCACAGGTTGATCAGGCTTTAAATCAGTCCTGCAGATACATACTAATGTATTTATATATGTATGATCGGAGTCTGACTCTATTCTTCATCTCAGTATTTCATAGGAGTGACTGTGTTGGCCATGGTCCCTGAAATCCCAGAAATTGTCAACGGAGTGCAGTTTGCTCTTCAGAATACAATCAGTCTAAGGTTGGCAATAACGGACAACAATTTTTATCTCATTGATTCATCCTCAGGCGTTTTCTGCTGAAAATGCACACATTTTGCCGCTTTCTCCTAGTTTCGAGGTCGGAAGCTGCATTGCCGTGCAGGTGTGCATGATTCAGATCCCCATCCTGGTTCTATTCAACATCTTCTATGTGAGTGGTTTTGAATGCAGACATATTAGAGATATTTAGTGACAGCTGCATCAGATTTTTTTTCTAATAATCTTTCTGTGACAGGATGTTGGCTTTGTACTCATCTTCAGCGACCTGCATCTGTGGGCCAGCATCTTTAGTGTCATCCTTGTGAATTATATTTTTATGGATGGAAAGTCTGATTACTTTCAAGGTATATGCTAAATATAATCTAAACTAGGGTTTAGTAGTCTTACCTTAAAGTATGTTTGTGTATATTTATTTCCGTGTGAACTGAAAGAGTGATAGAGCAGGTTTGACTGATGTTGTTTTTTCGTGTGTGTGTCTGAACAGGTACCGCTCTGGTTGTGGTGTATTTTATCCTGCTGGCGCTGTACTTTTTTGCTCCATCTCCTGCCGGGTGTTGAAAGATATTTCAGCTCAATGCAGGCAGCGTGTGATTTACATTACAAACATTGTTTGCTGTTTCGGATTAATTTACATTACACTCACTTTGTGTTTTAGACTATTACTATTCATCATATTTTATCCTTTGGTACGTTAGTAACAATTATTTTCTGTTTAACAAGAAGCGGACCTGATTTGGCACTTTATTATGCATAAGAAAAAAAAAAATTAGAATTTTTTGGATTGTACAGAATTAATAGTTAACGCTATTTTATTATAAAAAATATTAGGTATTTTGCAAAAAGGGTCCCATTTTTGAGGGTTTCTTGATGTGTTGGTACCGCCTCTGATGGTTTATAATTGCTTGAGCTTTGCGTTTTTGAAGTCGTCTGAAGATGGTATTTGTACAGTGAATAATTTGTTGCACTGACCTGTTTCTTACTGTCTATATTAAAATATGACTTTGAGTAAACAGCTGTCTGAAAAGTATGCTTGAGCAATTAAACATGATCAAACAGTATGCGTTTCACATTTTATTAGTCAGATCTCATCATATAATCAGGAAATTAAAGTCAAAAATCAAACACAAAATGTTTATTTTAGATATTTAAGGCTGAACATTGTCTCGCAAAATATAATAGAATGGAATGTGCTACACTGCGTTTCAATGTTAGCAAAATGCAGCTGTTTACAAACATTCGTAACATCCATTGCATTTTATTAACAGCCGTAGCATATCTTGTGATTAAAGACAGCAACACCTAATTAAATTTGTGGCCAACAGCATAAAACAACACAAATAAACTGATCAGATGCAGTGTTTGGCATAGTAGGATCTCAGCTCTGACAGTCCCCACAAGCACAAATAAACTCTATGAACGTGTAAAAAATGCTTTCCATTTTGTCTTCAGATTGTGAAATTCTGTGCGGAACTGAGGGTTGACCGCTGCGTAGATGATCGGGTTGGTGAGGGATGTCATGCAGACCAAAGACACTGTTAAAATCTCCAGCTCCCGGAAAACCTCCACCTGAAATGCATTAATGTGCCATCAAAAACTTCAGCTGTTGTGTGAAAACCATTGGACTTGGCAACTGTATGATCAATACACCGCACGCAAGCAAAACATAAATAAGATAAAATAAATTAAAATATAATATTAATATAATTATATCAATTATATATATATCTGACAATTAAATATCACCTATAATTAAGTTGATTTTATTTTTCTCAAAAGTAAATATTAAGCTACATTTTAATTAAAAAGGAATTATTATTATTACTCGTTTTATTTCATTATTTCTGGTGTGAATGGTAGATCATTAAAATGACCCCCTCACCCATTTTCAGGGGCTCAAATGTAATAGGACAAAAATAGAATTATTAATATTTTATTATTTTAATTATAATTTAATTATTATCATTAAAGAACTAATCTGGCTGAATGAGGCACTGAAACCGTTTTCTCCTACATTTCATTGTGATACAAATCGGTAAAAACTAGTTCGAAACTCACTGTTAGATCATCGTTTTGGTAAAAGAAATGATTTAAAACCACTGTCGCGATCAGCGGGATCCAAAACACAAGGAAGGTGAAGATGATGTATCCGGAGCGCTTGGCCAGTTTGCTCTCCTTCTTGGCGTTTCCTCGTTCTCTTTGGGCCAGAGACGGCATCATGCACACAGCACCTGCCGCCTCCTCCTCCTGCGGAGGAGCAGCCGTGGCTGGAGAAGCTTCTGCAGCAGCTTCTTGAGGAGCGCTTTGCTCTTCCTCACCTTCTCTTCCGCTCCCAGATGTTGGAGAGGTTTCTTCGGTAGCATCTTGCGAGGCGCTTGACTCAACAGTGCCGTGTTCTCCGGCAGCCGATGGAGGAAACGTTTCTAAAGTACTGTCTAGTTGGTCATTTGGGTCTTCCTCACCATCTTCCCCTTTTACTGAAGACTGAGAACTTTCTGCAGCCACGTCTCCCTGGACACTTGGTCCACCGTCCTCACCGGTTGATCCTACAGAACTATCAGCATCTTGGCGGAGGCTTGAGTCTATCGCAGCATCTTCTTCTTGAGGTGAAGGAGAAGAACTTTCTTCAGAAGGTTTGTGGCTGTTTGGCTCCTCAATAACTTCTAGAACCCGTGGTGCTTCATTGGAAAGTTCATCAAAGGTGACTTTGCTTTCTCTGGATATTTCAATGGCAAGCTCTGGTTTGTTTATATCCAAGAAGCCAGTGCCAGATTTTGCGGTAAGCTCCTCAAGTGCGTTCTCTTTTTCATGATCATTATCGAATGTCTGTTGTTTTTCTGCGTCGTTTTTAACAAGCATATCAGTCTTTGGCTCTTCCTCTTTGCGCTTTGTATCCTCTTTCTTCTTATCCGCCGGTGGAAGCGAGCCCTTATCGAATATTTTCCGCCCGTGCGCTCTGACTAAAAGGAAAATGCGGCCGTAAAACCCAACGATGAGCGCCAAACAAACGCACCACATGGGAGTCAGAATGTAAACACCGAACGTGTCGTACGACCCTAACGTGTACACGCGCAAACCTCTGCACCTGACGTACACCGGCGAGTCCTTCGCAAAGAGCACGCAAACGACCGATATGGAGACGGGAAGCAGCCAGGTCAACGCGATCCACGCCGTTATCCGTTTTCGGCGCTCGGCGTTTTTGAACGGGCGCGCGACGGCTTGGTACCGCTCGGCGCTGATGCACGCCAGCGTGAGCAGCTGCACGCAGCAGACGAGAGAAAACGACGCGATCTGCGCGCCGCAGAACAGCACGCCGAGGTCCCGCGCGCCGCGCGCGCTCAGAACAACGCCGAGGAGCAGCGGGCAGTCGACGGCGCACCGCAGGATGTCGATAACGGCCAGGTTCACCAGGAGCGCGTTGTTGGACGTCTGGAGCGACTTCTGGTGGTGCACGGCCCACGCCACGAACAGGTTTGCGAGAATCCCCACGTGCGAAGTGACCAGCAAAACCAGACAGTTGGCCGCTACGAACGCGACTTCTGTACTGTATTGCCACGTGCTGTTGACTTGTCCCCGAACAATGGTGAAGTTACTTCTCATCTCCAGTCAATTAACGGCAAATTCCATATTGATTTCTAGACGCACCTTTCACTTCATATCTGGTCCTCTGCTTAGGGAGAGCCTGTAACAAACCCCTTTATTTTAACCCTCATCATCACTATGGTTCTCCATTTGTTTGCGGTTTTCAATTAACACCCTGCAGGGCTCATGGTCACAGGGGATGCTTTTTTTGTGTGTGTGTGTGTGTGTGTGTGTGTGTGTGTGTGTGTTCGTATAGCTGTCATCTCCAGACCATGAACAATGCCAATAACAGCATAAGGGCATAAATCATCATAACTTTAATGATTTTCCCCTTTATTTCTGCCGCTGATATTATTTATTTAAACTCAATTCTCAATTTGAATTATTTTGAATTAATCTCAATTTGAATTATTTTGAATTAAATGTAAAGCTTTATTTTTTTAATTTTTTAAAATGCATTTTGAATAGTTAGAATAGTCATAGTTAGAACTGTTCTTTGATTGAAGATGCAGTTTGTGCCCTTGTTGTCATAGCGATCAGTAATCTGAGGTTCATTTGGGAAAGGTTTTATCTAAATCCGGGATTAAGATGCTCACTTTTTATTTTGTCAGGTTACTGCTCTGCTTTCATTCTTCAATATTATTCTGGCATATTTGTATAATGGTGTTAGTTTAGTTAGAGTTTTGACGTGATTTTGTAATTGTTTGTTTTATTTTTGTTGTTTAACTGATAAAGGTAGCCAATAAGTTACGTATATTAAAATGACAATATGAGGGCATTAGTTTTTAAATTGTCTAAAGATTATGTTTTAATAGTGTTTAAGTGAATTAAATTATTCTAAATTTACAAATAGTGTGAATACTCACAACTAACTATCCAATATTTTTTAGCACACAGACATGGATTAATTTTTAAAATAATATTGGCTGATAAGCAATATATATTTTGCATCTAATAATATACAATACTGTTCAAAAGTGTAATGATTTTCAAAGAAATCTTTCCTCACCAGGCTCTATTTATTTAACATATAGTAAAAGCAGTAATATTATGAAAGATTATAACAATTTAAAAAAACTTAATTTATTTGTGTGATAATCAAATAACTCCAATACATCAATTTCTTGCTTAAGACATTATATATCTTATTATTATTATTATTATTATTAATGTTGCTTTAATGTGTTAATGTTCTGTTGCTTGATTTTTTTGTAGAAATCATGACGCTTTGTTAAATAGGATTTGTTTGCAACATTATAAATTAAAATTTTTGGTCAATTTAATGCATCTTGGTAAATAGGATTTATTAAGAAAGGAGAAAAAAAATGACCACTAACCTACAAGTAACGGCGAGCAAATACAAGCAGTACAGACCTCAGATCAGACCGGATTGATCCTGCTTTGGCTCCTCTGTGTTGAGAACATCATTAGTCCATCACCAGCGTGACGAGAGATGTATCTCCCACAGGACAGGATTTCCAGAGATGACTCTCGAAACTGGACAGGCGTAATTCAGAGACAGGCTGTAGCATTTAATTGCACAACAAATACACTCTGTGTCAGAGAAGATACGCTAAGCACACCCGTTTGTTAGTGAGGAAGTAGATGATGGGATTGTAGACGGGGCTGGTCTTGGCAAAGTACATGGGCATGGTGGCCACCAGAGGTGGGATGTAGATCTCTGGATCCACGACTACAACCACAGAGATGGCGGTGTAGGGCAGCCAGCAGACGAAGAAGGCGATGATCATGGCCAGGACCATTCGCACCGCATGTTCGTTGTCCTCAAGACAGTTCTTCCCTCCTTGGAGTTCGATGCTTCTGTTGATCTGAAATTACGGGACATCACAGCATCGATATAACAAACGAGTCTTTATTATGTCTCAGCGTCTCCTACCTTTCTCATGGACACAAGCACGTTGCTATAGCAGTACACGATGACAGCGGTGGGCAGTATGAAGCACATGAGCGTGTAGAAGATGAGGTAGCTGTAGTTGCTCCAGGATCTCTCCTCCCAGCTTAACGAGCAGGACGTCTGGACGCCCTCCGGCCCGTACGAGCTCCAGCCCAGCAGAGGAGCCACGGCCCAGAAGAGGCAATAGAGCCAGACCCACAGCAGGCCCTGGCAGCTCCTGCCCACGTTCAGCTTGAAGCCTGCCCTGGGTTTGCAGACCACATTGTATCGCTCGTAAGCCAGCAAAGTGAGGGTGCACAAAGACACCAGGCCTAGAAAGAAAGACATTCAGGTTTGTCTAAAAGGTGTTTTATTGATCTGCCTGTGCAAAGTTAAGTGTTTCAATATTATAAAGTCATAAAAATGTTAATTTATATGTCAGTTTAATTCAAGTTAAATTAATCAATATTTTATTCTATTTTAAGTTTTAACTATTATATTAGTAGAGAGAGAAGCAGCCAATTAATGTCAATCAATTCTCTCCAGTATCAGTCAATTAATGTCTAAAAACTACATATGTTGTGCATAATATTATATTTTAGTATTTTAATTTAAAAAATTAAAGTGCACTAAAACTTGAAACTTTGTTGTACTGAATACTGTATAAAAATATAAAATTATATAATAGCCATTTTAAATGTTCTTTAAACCTTTATTTATATATATATATATATATATATATATATATATATAGCCTTAAAACATTTTTAAATGTTGTATTATCAATCATTTTATTAGTACATTAAAATTATATCAATATGTAATACTTTATTATACATGTTAATTCTAATAGAAACAAATCATATTCTAAAATAATTATATATTTTTCCACACACATTTTAAACTGGCCTGCACATATTTACATAATGACAAAATTTGTTTATATATATATATAAATTCTATTTATTGTAGGAGTCACTTATTATATTTAAAATATATAATATTGATATCCTAAAAACAGTGAGAAATTTAGCAATAACAATTTTATATTAATATACAAATATTATTTACACGTTTTAATGTTTTTTCTTTACACATTACTATAGCTGCCACTATACACCGTTTTCTGGGGGGTTCTTTGAAAGGAAGACAACAAATTTGAATCAGTACTTACCAAAATAGTTCACAGCAAAACCTTGAAAAACACAGAACGCGTCCCCTAAAAAGAAAGACCCTTGGTAGTTTGTGACGGTGACGATGGCAGAGCCGCAGGTGGCAATCATGAGATCAGACACGGCCAGACTGAGTATGATGACGTTCATCGCATTGAGAAAATGCAAATTCTTAAGCATCACAGCAATCACCAACAAGTTATTAAACACAGAAAGTATCGTGTTTATAAACATGAGGTATGAAAGTATGCTGTAGCCCACACGTGGAAAAATAGCAGGTTGCGCCGTCGTGGCCATGTCTGTGGTAGTGATGCTCTCCATGGCTGAAGACGAAGTCTGGACAGTAGGGCGTTTTGTTCAGAGCTGATCAGACCGTCATGTTATCGGGTTTAAATGAAGGGATCAGATTGGTTTTTTTGATTTATACCAGCAGACAGTAATCTGAAGCATCTGCTCAATTGTTCAAGGCCATTTGTCAAATTATTTTTTGCTGGCTAATTAATCATCTTGTTCATCAAAGCAGCCTGCTGGGATTTTGTTCAAAGATAAGTAGATATGGATAAACGTGGGGAAAAGGGAAGAAGAAAAAAATAAATAAATCACAGAGCAAGAATCAATTTAATTACATTTATAATAAATATCCCAAATAAAATACACTTCAGATAAGGATTAACACAGCCATTTGAACAAAGCCAAATAAAGGACAAAGGCAAAAAAGTGAAGTACTTCATTCAGTGTAAAAAAAAAAAGCTAAGCAGACAAAAAAAGAAACAAAAACAAAATAGTGTGCGTTCTCAGTTTCATCAAAGCAAAATACACCAAAATACTGGCGCTTTTAAAGCATGATGCAAATGTTCATATAATACCAAACTCTGTATCCTGAAACAAAGTCAAAAATATATATTTAGCATGTAAGCAGAAATGCCCTACAGACACTTCGTGAAATAAAACATAGTACAATACAGTCTTTCGCTAAACTCAGACTCAGTCACGCAAACTTTCATTGTACAGCAACGGTGTATGTTTAGCTATAATGTTGATTTCTAAACAGTTACACAATGTTAACATTCGACAAAAACATACAGAAGGGCCCAAGAATCTGAAACCACAATGAATTCAAAATCTAATTTAAACCAAGAAATTTTAAAAACATTAAATAAAAAAAATTCTTTGTCAAATTCACATATTATTGAACTTTTCCCTGTATTTTTATACCATATAATGTTTTTAATGAAAACAAAAAAGATACTATTTTTAAAATGCCTACTTATTAAACTATTAAAATTTTTAAAACAACTGATTAGTAATTTAAATACATTTTAATTTATTGACGTGATGCCAAAGCTACTCCAGTCTTTAGTGTCACATGATCCTTCAGAAATCAATCTAATGTGCTGATTTGGTGCTCAGAAAAAACATTATTATTATTATTATTATTATTATTATTATCATCATCAAACAGCTGGACTGGTTAATACAAGGACAAAAATCACTAGTGGTTTCAAACTTTTGCAGCCAATTGTACATAATCATCATACATTGCTAAACACAGTATGTAAGGCTTTTTAAAACAAACACTTTTTAATGATAATTTCAAAATGAATATAGTGTCCATCTGAGTGTTTCCCTTTTGGTTCTAACAGACGTTGTTCTACATTAGCTCCTTGAAACCATATTTTAACCCTTTCACGTATACATACACTTTCTTGAGTGTCAAGTATTCTCTCCCTTATATTAGCAATAATCTTTACGAAGGCCGGCGATGAAAGAAAGGCTACGAACTACAAAAATAAAACCTCCCCTTCACTACGAGGCACATTAAAACACCACAAAGTTCCTTAAGTAGAGTGTATCAAAAATAAGGTACCCACAGATTGCGTTATATGAAGTTGAAGTGAGTCACCCACACGTGTGTCTTTAAGACTCCAGCTGATTCTGATGAAAGGGACCTAACGTGTAACTGCAGCGCTTCTGTGGTACGTACATTTTAAAGCATGCCTCTCTACTCGGATCCGGTGGTTGTCCTGTGGCTCTGGAAGGGGACGTTCATGGCTCCGGTGCTGGTCTGCTCGGGCCAGATGGGAGACTCGTGCTGCAGGGGAGTGCGTCTGGGGTAGAAGGTGTGCTGGAGGTCGTAGTTCAGCAGACAGCTGAGGGACGCCATGTAGATGTCGGCGAAGCGGGAGAGACGGCGCGAGAAATAGGTCGGGTTGTGGTATGTGCGGAAAAGGCTGCCAAACTGGGCGTTGAAGATGTCTTTGGTCCGTAACCTGTTGGAAGTAAATAGTTTTTAATGATAGGGTACAAAAACGTGACACTCTTTGGCCATTTTAAGCTCAATTTGAGTAAAATACAAGTTCATCTACAGTGTAACATTTATTCTAAGCCATCAATATAGTCTACTTTACACACTGGTTGGAGGAAAAATCATTTCTGAATGACTTTCATTGTCAAGATTTTCCATAAATAACCCAAGAATGTGTGTCTGTCAAGGTTATTGTAGTTAAAGGGATAGTTTGCCCAAAAATTAAATTAATTACTCACTGAATGAAGTCGTTAATTTTGTTTTCTTTATGCACAAAAAGTATTCTTGTAGCTTCATTAAATTACAGTTAAACCACTGATGCCATAAAAACAGTCCGTTACTTGAAATAAAATAAAGCATTACAAAAAAATAACATCTTAACTTGTTTTATTTCTGCTAGGGCAACATTTCTTATTTTCATTTAGTTTAGCTTAATATACTAAAATAACTATAAATACAACTGAAATAAAAATGAATAAATAATAGATTCTCCTAAAAACTCCTAAACACTCATTTAAAAAAAAAAAAAAAAGAAAATTTTTATAGTATAGTCTCAATTTTATTAAAAAAGTACTGGTCTGTTAAGAAAATAAAATAATAATAAAAAAAGTTAGCTTGATTTTAAAAACACAGGATAATACTATAACAGATAATATTAAGGATTACCTCATCTCCTCCCTTTCATTAATCCACTGCTGAATCACCGTTTGTGAGGCAGGGTCCCGATGCACCTGCAACATAAAGACAAATGCAGCTTCATAACTAACCCAAAACTAGCCGAATGGAAAAGACGTATGGACATGAAAATACGGAAATAGGAATAAAATAAAAGGCATGTTATGTCGGTAGCTTATTAGGTATGAACCAATATTAGAGATTTATTTGAATGTACTGCTCAATACTGGATATTCGCACGTTCATTCAGATTACCTTTATGAACTAAAATGTAAATGGTACTGAATTGTGGTGGTGTTTTGTTATTTAGGTGGCCGGACCTGCATTTGCTCCAGCAGTCCGGTCAGGGCCTGCAGCCAGGTCATGGTGTGGACGTACTCCTCAGTATTCATGATTTTGATCTCTTTACGCAGCTCAGGAATGATAGCTCCTGTTCTCCAACCGTGTTTCAGAGTCAGGTCCTACACACATCATGACATTTTAATCATATCAATGTTTGCATAATCTATTCACTGTCGTTCAGTAGTTTACTTATTGACATGCAAATTATATTAATAAGACAGAACTATTGCCAATACTCTGCATAACCTAGTATATTAAAAGGACTGATAAGACATAGGCAACACAATCCAATTTTTATCACATTGTACTATTATCTAGTGTGCATTATAATCAAAACGTCAGAATATGATGCTTACGGCAAGGTCGCTGTAAATGTGATCTCCGAAGTACAAAACCTTTGAGCCCCTCCAGCCTGTAAGCCGCAAAAACTCGTACAGGTTTCCCTGGCAACAGTTATATTGAACAGATCAGGTTCCAGCCGCTTTACTGAATAGAAAGAGTTGGCAGCCGAACAGCGGGGAATCAAATATTACCTGTTTATAGATCTGCCCTTTCTCAAGGTGGTGAATTCTGTCCCACAGCAACACACCTTTATCAGTAACTCGTCTGAATGGTCTTCACAAACAAAAACACACAAAGGTTTCGAATTAAAAAAACATCGGCATGCTTAAATACTTCCTCTAAGGTCGTTTGATATGATTTAAACAAAGGACTCTGTGATTATGTCAGAATGCCATTGATTTAGGAGTGATTCAGAGCTGCTGCTGTCTCTGGGTTTTAGGAACTTACTTCCTCCTGTCATTGAAAAAGCCTGGCTTGTCGGCTTGCACTATGACGACATCGAACAGGTCCCTCCAGTCTTTGCCAACTATATAGTTCATGCCTCGATCTCTGAAAAAAGGAATTAAAATGCATTTTATCTGAAAGATGCTTTTCATAGGAGCAGTTAGTCAGAATGGCTTTGTACGAGTTCTTAGTGATAATTTTTCCTATGCATTGATGTTTCTTTTGACTTCGCTTTAGTATCTTGTTCGCACTTACACAAAATCAAAAGGGCTGTTTGTAATTAAAAACATCTTCTTGCCGTTCTTAGATAGCTTCCGTAAAACAGCATGTGTCTGTTCACCGTAACAGATATACTTCTCTGCAGAAAAGAAAAAACAAGGTGTTACAAAAATAGACATTTTTTGATTCAATAATTACAAAAGAGGGGGTGAGGGGTACACACTTACACATCATATTAAAAAACAACAACAGTAGTTAATAAAATAGATTAAATATTTTTACATTTATTGTATACACAAGTTACATTTTATACTACTTATTACAGTACATATTACATAGTTTTAAATTGTAATAATATTATTAATATTAATAATACAATGATTATACTTTATTAATAATAATAAAATAGACATTAATACAATTATCATTAAAATAGAGCAAACTGTAAATCATATTATAATATGTATAATAAAATTACATTTTAATATATATTATAAAATTGTACATGGTTTGTTACATTCCATAGTTATTTATTAATCACAACAACAATAATTATTTAATTAAAATTTTAATGCAATTAGTATCATTATTGTTGCATTTTTGCATATTAATATATTATAAATTCTTTGCTTTACAACACATTTATGATCATTATTATGCAATTCCATTGACTGTCATGTTAAACTTTGATTTGTTCAGATCTATCAAGCAGATTGTTATTGCTATGGGATCTTCATGCAGGTCCAGCTGAGAAAATTACCGATATCAGCCTCTACCGCTCGATACATAATCCCTCTGACGTGGACGTCTCCTATAGCCTCCTGGGAACGGAGAAAGAGACCAGATGCAGAATATCAAAGCTAACGTAACATCAGTGTTCTGCAATGAAACAACACACAAAGCCCCGACGCACTGCCAGACACCTCCCGTGAAAGCTCTCAGCCATTTCATATGTCCAGAGACTTGTTAATTCATAATTTCAGGCAGGACTGAACGTAAGAGCAATGGTGCGCGTCTTGTATTAATTACACTGATCTTCAGACCCAATAAAAGGTATTAGACCATCTGTAAAGCCTGCTTTTTTTCCAGGCACATGGCACAGATGGTGCATCCAAACGGTTCCTCTAAAATTAGACGGTTCTTTCCATGCTGCTCACTACGACCTTAAATAGCAACTTCAGAATCCATATTTATCCAAAATTTGTGCTCAAGATATCCTTTGCTTTCTGACATCCGTGTTACCCTAAATACAACAGGCCTCACTCGGTTTCCTTAGAAACTGGTATCAGTGAATGAAATGTTGCTCTGATACATGATGCAGTTTGGAGGGACAACTGTACCTTGACGTCTTTGTAAAGATGAACAGGCTCATAGTCGATGTTGTGCTTCATGAAGTAGTCATTAACGCATGACAGCAGCGTCATTTCTGGCAGCGAGAAGATATCCATGAACTGCTTCATGGTGTGACCGTGAGAGCTCTGTAAGGAGAGAGCTGCGTTAAAAAAGGTCGTATTTGCTGCTGTACTCCTGCGTGAGCTGTGCTTGCTACATTGCTACTACTTTTCCAGCTAAACGTCAAAATTTGAACACATTTTTAGGATGTGAAACAAAACTCTTGACAAGCAAATGAGCCCAGGCTTACAGACCTTGCCATAGAAGTCACTCATGATCTCGAGGGGTACATGGGAGCCCTCGTACATCGCAATGACCTCCTTTTCTGGCACAGGATTAAGACCCCTACAGCAACATTCAAATGACATTAAGCGAACCTATCCTGAGACTAAAGGGACAGTTCAACCCAAAATTTTATTCGCTCGCAAGACATTCCATACCTGTAAGACCTTTGTTCATCTTAAATTAATATATTTTAGATTAAATAAGAAAGCCCAAACCCCTTTGACCTTTGTTTATCTTCAGAATACAAATTAAGATAGATTTGATGAAATCTGAGAGCTTTCTGACCCTGAATAGACAGCAATGCAGCCGACACGTTCCAACCCTAGAAATACAGTAAAGACATTGTAAAGACAAAAAAAAGTCCAAGTGGTTCATGCACTTTCTATGCAGGGTCGGAAAGTTCTCAGATACCATCGAAAATATCTTAATGTGCGTTCTGAAGATAAAGAAGGAGGTTTGGAACGAATTTTCATTTTCAAGCGAACTATCCCTTTAACAACAACGTATAAAAACAGTAAAAACATCACAGTAGATGTTTGTTGCACTCCACCTGTACACTGTACCCAGCTGGATATAATGAAAGGCATCGATCTTCATCAGTAAGGCCTGGTAACCAGATGAGATTAACAGGTCAGCCAGGTTACTTTTAAAGTTTTCCATCTACAGCAGATCAGAACTGGACACGTACCTTTTGGACATCATAGTGCAGACCACGAATCACAAAATTCGGTATATAATCATATTCCCTCAGTCCCTCTGGATACTGTTGTGTGGACAGAAAGAGGCAAGATATTCAGAAGATATTGCTGCAATTAAGCGTGTAATTTCTGTGTCACGTACTAACTCTTATCAAATGCAACAATATAATAGATACATAAGTGAAGTGTTGGGTCACTCACCCTGTGCTCGTCGATGAGGATGTCTCGGGCGATGTTGAATATGAGTGTGTGAAGGTGACTGGAGTAGAAGGCCAGTGTATAATCATAGTCAAATCCATAGATCTCGATGTCCTGCAGACTCATCTGGTTATTGGCAAAGATGGTGTCTGGATTCACAAAGTTGTTTGATATGACAGGAATTAAATCTGTTGTGGACATAAAAAAAAAAATAAGCATGTTAGTAAATACTTGACCCTTTAAGTTCACGTTTTTATTATGTCCGCTACATTTTAATAAATGTAATAATTTATAAAGGATTTAAAATAATTACTGATTCACCTGTAATGAGGCATTCATTACAAAAGTAAATCAAAAGTAAATCTTTGTATGTGAATATTCAAGTAATGGCCAATATTATTATTTCCTGAAACAAAAACAAATAAATGAAATATTTTAATTAAAATTAGTGAAAACATTAATATAAAGCTGTAATAAAATGCAAATATTGGACGAAAATACACAGTGAAATAACTTAATTACAAATGCTGCTAAAATTGCTTAATTTGAAACTGAAGTAAAAATGTATTCAAGCTACGTAAACATTGAAATATTATTTATTAATTCTCAAGTACATGCGTTGTGTCATTAAATCATTCAACAGCATGATGTCAAATCATGACAGATATCACTCTCATAAACATAACTAAAATCCTACAGCCGATATAATACAGCTAATGCTAGGATAAACAGAGAGAAAAGCATACATAGATGGTAAATATACAGCACAATATCTACAATGCCTTTTGCCCTTTGACAGATGACCAGGGTCTTAAGAGAAATCAGGCATGTATCTGAACTAACCTAGCGTTTGCTGTTTGGTTTCGTTGTAAACAGACCAGAGCCAGCTGGTCTTGTCGCCGCCGGAGCTGGTGCACATGTTCCCTGCTGTCAGCTGTCCCGGGGGAACCTCTCTTCTCCGGGACACGAGAGCAGATTTCGAGATCCGCGGCGTGCTGATGGTGGGGACCGTCCATATCCCGCTTCTAGTGTGCAAATACTTAAAGTGCGCGACGAGTTTCCGAAAGCCCTCCTGATTTCTGAGCAGGTTTGAAAGCGGCAAAGACAAGGTCGGCATGTTTCCCCGCACCAGAGCTGCCTTCTGTTTGACAGACTAGTGCTTCAGCTGTACATTCTCTATAACAGTCTCAAATATACACATGCCTACTTCCGTTCGCACGGTGACAGACTACCTTTCATAATAAAAGTCCAGAGTCAGCATAATAGCCACCATTAAAATATTTCTGAGAAGTTTTTTTAATATAATTATTCAATGCACTTTTCCTAAATTAAATAATGAAAATTTGGTTAAAGAAATTCTGAATTAGGTCTTAACGCAAAACTAAAAATATTACAGAGCACCGAGTTACTATACAAGGTATTGTATATGACAAATGATGACACGGTACAAGTTTATATAAATAGTTTTATTCACAGAATAAAAAAAAAGCATTATTTTACTTAGAATGACAAAAATGAACGGGTTATTGTTTCTGAGATGGAGAGTCTGTCTGTCGTTCTTTTAATCCAAGAAGTTCTGTTCGCAGTTCTCCAGGCTTTGACGGGATCTCTGGAATGGTCTATAAATGTTAAAAAAATGCTTTCAAAATGCACATTTGTGAACTTTTCTGTAGTGTATGTAATTCAATCAAACAATCAAAATCCCTGCAGTTCAATTACAAACATAAAATGGATTGCAAATTGCAATTTACACCTAGATAAATATCTAGATTGCACACACTCCCAAACAAATTAAAAAAACACACACACACAAAATCTGATTTTAAAACTTACTAAATCAGGACGGTAATATTGATGCACAACCTGTGCTCCAGCAAACATTGACAACACACTGGCTGCAAACATCCTTAGGTATCTTGGCCACGATACACCTGCTGGCATCCTTAGAAGACAGCTGGCTGACAAATGTTCTGCCAATTAATAGAATTTTTTACCTAAAGAAAGAAAAACTTTATTTCAATTGCCTTCCAAATTGCTCTGTTATTTAAATAGACAGGGAAATGAAAAGAAAACCTTATTGAAATGCAACTCAAAACGATGTATAATGAACACTTACTCATTTCATGTGACACGGGCAAGTATTTTATCAGTTAAATTAATGACTTTTTGCTATAAGGTCACCACTGCTAGCTATCTTAAACGTAGAAGCAAATTAAGTGTGTGTGCTATTGCATAAAAACAGTACTATAATTGCCACATTAAACAGGATAAAGGCTGGAAAGACATATACTAACCTTTTTATGTTATAATCGAAATAACACAATAGGTTTCGTTGCACGACATTCAGCAGCAAAGGTTCTTGTTACATGTCTCACGTGTTCGCTTTGGAAGTCGTGTAAATCACTTTTATCGTAGGGAGTGCTGAAATACATGTTATGTCCTAATTGCTTGAAATAATAATAGAATAATTAAATTGATTAAACTGATACTTTGTTCTACACGTATTTGAACACTGGTGCTTTTAGGCACGCCACAAGATGCGTTATATATATAAAAAACAAATGTTTCAGAGAAAAATGCGACCCTCCTTTGTAAATAATGGTCGAGTCCAAAAAAAGGGAAGCCAGACGTTCGAAAAACTAACGCTTTGTTGAATAAAAGTATGGATTTAAGTTCGGCACAAACGGTAGCTCGCATTAAGGTTTTATTGTGTTAATTTTCAAATCTATAATAATTACATAAAAGCTGAAACCTTTGAATACGCAAACTCTATAGTTTTCTAATGCGCAAAACGAAGGACTTTTATTTTGAATTTAGCCCTTACCTATGTTGACATTTTTACTTACACCGGCTTCATTCATCATGTGTAGCATCGTTTAGCGTTTACTTTTCTGCACTAAATGCTCAAATGTGCCAGAAAGGGTCTGAAGGATATATATGGCAGGTAAGATTCATAATCCTAACGCAGAAAATCATCTGTGTATTTAAAGAAACGAGTGATTTTATTGGTTGTATTCCGTCAATGGTCCACACACAGCTCTTAGCTTACTGAGTCTGACGAGATAGTTAGCTGCAATCTACAGTACTGCTCATACCAAAGGTTGAATAGACTTTGAAATATGTGTGTTACTAAACAAAATGGGGTTTTTTACATTATCCTGTGACGTTTAATTCGTAAGCTAAGCATAATGAAAATAGGAACGTAACAGAAGAGATTAAACAAAGGGAGGTGTGGTTTAAAAGCTGGCATATCGGTAACATAAACATGAATATTAATCTATTAAAGTAAGACCACCAATTAAGATGGAAGAAAGGCAGTATTCATCTCTGACGGCCCCTATGGATTATCTTCAGTACTGGTGAGTTTGCCCAGCCCCAAAAGATCCCAAAGAGTTGCTTTCTTAAATGTTTTAAATAAATTAGTGATGTGTATATACTGTGATTCCAACAAATGCTATCAAAATGGGAGGCGAAGGTGTATGGTGAATGTGTAAACACTGGAAAGAGAAAGATCAGAGTATCGCAGTAGGTTTTGAAGTAAGTGCAGTGTCTTTGTAATTTTGTTTTCACAGGTATCAAACCAATCCTCAGCAGTACCAGGCGGAGCAGGTGCCTCATTACCACCAGATGGTTAATGCCACTCAGTATGCCGAGAGACCTGTGGAGGACAAAATCATGACTGATCTTTCAGTGCATCAAGATCTGTATCTGGATCAACCTCAGCAGACTCATCAACTCTCTGCGCAACCACCAGGTGCGACCTTTTCCGTCCTCATAGTGTTTTTAAGTGGAATGTTTCTGCAGCTCGACTTATTAAACATCTGGTTTGCAGCCCTTCCGACGACTCCAGCTAAAGGAAAGAAAAGGGGAAGGCCTCCAAAAGGTGAAGGGAAGGAAAGGTCGGAAGCTGAAGAGTCTGCCAAGAAAGCAAAGAGGACTTTGGATCGCTTCAATGGGATGTCAGTGGAGGAAGTCATGGCTAGAAAGCTGCCAGATGTCATCACACATAATCTTGACATGCTGATTGTAAGTCTTTTTTATGTGTTGAAATATTGATATTACATTTATTATAAAAATTACAAATTGTTTTTCATATTAAATTTAGATAAAAATTTATATAATGTTATTTATTTATATGTTCGCATGCATTGCATTTTGTATATACAGTCATGGCCAAAAATATCAGCACCCTTGGTAAATATGAACAAAGAAGGCTGTGAAAATTAATCTGCATTTGTTAATCCTTTTGATCTTTCATTTAAAAAATTCAGAAAAATCTAACCTTTCACTGGATTATAAGAATTTAAAATGAAGGGAATGTCATTATAAAATAAATGTTTTTCTTTAATACACATTGGCCACAATTTGCAGCACCCTGTTATGCAATACTTTTTAGAAAACTTAAAAAGTCAGTGACTTATTTTTTTTTATCTGTTGGTGTTTGATAAAGCCCATTATGCCAACTTCAGAAATACAGCAGTATATTTCATTGTACACACGGGGTGCTTTTTATCCCTGTGTTCACCAAACCCTTCTTGAGTGTTCGCTGCTAAAAAGCCTATTTCTTTTGTTTAATTTACCATAGAAGCCAGTCCTATTTGAAGTTGCAGTCATGTCTGATAACCGCATATGATGGAGTTTGTTTGTCTAAGTGAATTTTTCTTGAAATCCACCCAAACAACATGTGGGGAAACAGCACTCTTGTGATATTGCTTCCTCTGCATGTGTGATATCAGTTATCATGTGATGTAAATATAAGACAGAAACCCATACAGAAGCATTTTTTGGCCCAATGTCTTGAATTTTAGTGCATAACTGCATTCATGGAGTCGTTGGCCTTAATCATATTTGTCAACAGTACAGTATATGTATGAAATGTGTGTGTGTGTATATCTCACTCATTACTTTTACAGATCGGCATCAATCCTGGACTGTTGTCAGCTTACAAAGGAAGGCATTATCCAAATCCTGGGAACCATTTTTGTATGTATTATTCAGCTGATTCTTATTTGTAAAGGATGTTTATATACTTATGCTCGTCTTTTGATTGTTTGTTAAACGTCTGATAGGGAAGTGCTTATATCTTTCCGGTCTGACCGAAGAACAGCTCAACCACATGCATGATCAGACGCTTCCTGATCGGTATGGCATTGGTTTCACCAATATGGTGGAGAGGACTACACCCGGGAGTAAAGATCTATCAAAGTAAGACTTGAACATTTATATTAGTCGTGTAAAATGAATGGGCACATTTCAGCCAAATTTTGCAAACAAAATCCAAGTTAATGTGAGGGCTATGGACAATAGAGAATGGACCTTTTTCTTAAGGTCTGAAACAATGCAAATTTCTCAATATTATCACAGAACATTTCTTGATCTCAAGGCCTGGTTTCAGAAATGGGGCTTACCTTAAACCAGGACTAGGCCTTAGTTAAATTAAGCAACTTTTACAAAAATGCTTTAGAAGAAATTTCATATTTACACAGAACAATGACGCAGAAATATTTTAAGATATATTTTCAGTTGAGACAGCTCGAACAAGCATTTTGGTCTGGGGCAAGCCTCTTGTCTGTGAAACTGAGGGCAAATGCTTTATATGAATATATTTGAAAATCTTGAATGTTGATTTGCAGCAAAGAGATCCGTGAAGGTGGCCACCAGCTTTTGGAAAAGCTCCAGAAGTACAGACCGTTAATCGCTGTGTTCAATGGGAAATGTAAGTGGTCATTTTGCTATTGCAGTCTAAACTGTTATTTACAATGTAAGCTAATCCCGTTCGTCCTTTCAGGTATTTACGAGACATTTTGCAAGGAGATCTTTGGAGTAAAGGCTAAGAACTTAGAGTTCGGATTGCAGCCGTACAAAGTGCCAGAAACGGAGACGGTACAAGCTTCTTTCTTGATAACGTTTAATGTTCCTGTTTATAGTTGAGTATCGGTTAGACACGAGCTTCTGTTGTCCAGGTTTGCTATCTGATGCCATCATCAAGCCCGCGCTGTGCCCAGTTTCCTCGCGCTCAGGACAAAGTGCACTTCTTCATCAAGTTAAAGGAGCTCAGGGATCAAATGAAGGGAGTGGTGAAGACTCAAGAGATCCAAGAGACAAACTACACATTTGATGTGGCTCTGGCTAAAGGTGAAGAGATTCACAATTGAAAAGGTTTTTGTGCTGTTTAAATACATGAGTTGTTAACTCGCGCGCTTCGTCGTTGCGTATTCTAGAGGATGCCAAAAGAATGGCAATCAAAGAAGAGCAGCATGACCCTGGATATGAGGAGACCTGCGCTCATGGATCACAGCAGCACCCACAGCAAGCATTTGATGTCCATCATTCTACAGATACAGGTATGTACATACTGTGTACGGAAAGAAAAATAATCATTTTGTGTCTAGTGCTTGCAATAACAATCCAAATTCTTTAGACCAGGTATCGGACAACCTGTGGACCATGCAGCCGTTTGCAGACCAGATTCCAGACATCAGATGTAGCAACAGCAACTGAACTAAAGTAGTTGTCGCACAAAGACTGTTGTCTACACTATATGTAGTGAGAAGGACCAACATTTTTTTAATTGTTTTATTTGATATTTTAATGTGTTTTGCCTGTTTCTGAGCGACTGATTCTTAAGTTATGTGAATTCAGTGTGTGGAAGCGTGAATGAACAAGAAACATGAGACATTCTGATTGAGACATTTGTTCATTTTGTGCCTATATTTTTATCCTTTTAAGGAGACTTCAGTCATAAACTACCGTTCAAAGGTTTGGGGTTAGTAAGATTTTTTTGGGGGGAGGAAATCAATACTTCTATTCAGCAAGTATGCATTTAAAATAAATACAAATTACTTCAAAATAATAGGAAATATTACATGATCAGCAAATATTCATATTAGAATGATTTCTAATCATGTAAAGTATCGTGTGTCCCTGAAGACTGGAGTAACAACCCTGAAATCAGCTTTAAATCACTTTACTTTTTAAAATATATTCAAATATAAAACGGTTATTTAAAATTGTAACACTATTTCAGTATATTACAATACAATTTTTGCTCTATTTTGGGTCAAAAAAAAATGCAGCCTTGATGAGCATAAGAGACTTCTTTTTAAAAACAAATATAAATCTTACCCAAACATTTGATTGGTAATGTGTATTCTGATTAGCTGAGGTTTTCTGTTTTCGTGATATTGTAATTTTCACATTCACTTTTTTTTTTTTGTTATTAATTTTTTTTTAATATACGAGTTTTTTTTTATTGCAACAAATTCCTAATGGAAACCATGGCTGGACTCCGGAAGAGGTTTATCACTGTGCATGTCCTCAGTGCATGGATTTATAGTAGTATTGCAGATGGCATGCTCAGTCCCAAGTTATGGTGCTTATTGAATACAGATCACTCAATTTACCTCATTTTGAATGCTATTTTTAGACTTTTTAGAATTGTGTTTGTTGTTTTGCAGTCATTGTGTGTGTGTATATATGTTTAGTACCATTTTGTTACATCATAATAACCCATCTTAAGTTTTGTTGTGAGAATTATGTACTATGTATGTCATTTTGTAAGCTGTATTTTATTTATTTTTTATATGTATGTATTACTAAGGGCCAAATAAAGCCATGTGTATTAGTTATTGTCACAACTGAATTTAAAATACATACCTTTCTTTTACATCTAAAATAAAAGCCTCGACTATAATCTTCGTTGTGGGGAAATAAATGAATAACAATGTTTTGCAAGGTGCAAGTGGTCACAATCGAAATATGCATTTACTTTATTTTGATATTTGCTAAACGGGAAACAGATTTTTTTGTATTTATTGAAACGCAGCCAATAGGAAGCACGCTTTGAAGCGTTTAAATGTCACAGGAGACGGAGGTCATACTATTTACATTTCAGAGGGGTGCATTTTTCCATCTCCATACTGACATTAAGATAAAACTAACAGCCTTCAGTATGTTTTAGTATGTACATTTAAAACACACAATAATAAAACTTCATTTCAGAATTATTTGCTTTTATTTTTAAAAGTAACTTAAGAGTCAGACACAATCTCTGTCCTAAACGCCCCTAGTCCTGGTGATTTTGGTACGCTCCACTGTCAAATTGATTTCTCGCTGTTGGTCTCGTCTTTGTTGCTTTCACCGGTTTTGTTCCTAAAACGAGAAAAATCAACATTTCAGTGGACTATCTTTCTAATCATATTACAACGGTATGTATTCATTTAACAAATAAAGCCTAGTTTGATTAATTACGCAACGTAAATGTATTTTATGCCGATAGAAGCGCTCTGCACAGTTAGCTAGCCACCATCATTCATTGTGCTCAATGAATTAGCACTCTAGGCCAGTATTAGCCGAACATGCTAACAGTATCACATATGGGATTTATGTTAAAATAAAGTGTCTTTTTTTTACCCGCAAGGGCCGTTTACCTCCATTTGTCCTGCTGAATTTATTTATAATTACCAAATTTAGATTAGTTTGCCCAGTACCGCAGTTTAAATGGTAAAGAGTGATATGTGCTGGGTGACTACGTGGAGTGTGTGTGTTTAAAATCCAGCACACAGAACCTTTTCTGATCTGGTTTATACACTCGAGCCGGACTGGGCTGGGTATGTTTTTATTAACTTAATTTAGGAATGCATTTATGTATAATCAAAACAATTTATCATAAAACGATAATATAATCTGTAGCTATAAGCAAAAGGGCTGGTTATAAATATTCCCCTGTGAGAATACCACTGAGATTGCTGTTGAAATGAACACAAATATTGATTTATTTAAGTAAATCTTGTAGAGATGGATGAAAGGCTCTATGGATCTTTGCCTCATGCCCCCTCGGAATACCTCCAACAATGGTGAGTTGAAACGCAATGTCGTCAATTGGCGCCAAGATTAATTACGATCCCACTGATTTTCTTGTGCTGTTATAATAACATTCGGCATTTTAGTCTGTTTTTGAATGCTACTAACCAGTCTGTACCGCCATGCACGAAACGAGCAACAATAACAAGTTAATGGCCAGCTTTCACGAAGAAGAAACTGCCCTGGTGTTGCCACTTGTGTTTGTGTTGAAACTGATGTGTTCCTGCAGTTATTAATATGCTCTTTTTGCAGGGTTGCATTAATGACTTGACTTCTCAAATATATCTCTTTATGGACGTTGCACCTGCTTTACATAAGGCAATCTCTGACCTAAAGGAGATGCAGTTAACTGAATTATAATGTCTAGATATTAAACTGTATTTTTGATGATTACTTTCATTTTATACATTTATTTTAAGGCTTTATAGCCTTTATAATAAGTGTTTATAGTTATAAAGTTGATTTATGATTGATTAACTATAAGTAATAAATTACTATTAAATACCAGTAGTTTAAATCTTTTATCAAAATTATCAAAATGTTAAATGTTTTCTTGTTAAATGAATTATGCAAACAATACAATAAATAAGTTACTTTTCTGTTAAATGCACAGTGATGAGTTAATCATGACTTCACTACTAATAATCTCTGTTTTGCATATTAATAAATATGTGCTTTTAAGACGGACCTTTTTCTACAGAAGTCTGAGTTGACAACTCAGTCAGGCCCTGTTTTATTTCTGAACTAGGGTTCAGTCAGCTCAGCAGCATCTGCAGGCCCTTCAGGCTCAGTATCCTCACATGGCTAATGGCAATGCTGGCTTTATGATGGAGGGACCCAGAGAAGATGGAGGCATGCAGCAGATGCCTGTACACCCGGAGGATGCCGCCCAGCTGGAGCCCGCGGCTGCACAGAAAGGTAATCATCCGGGACCGTGTGTTTCCAAAAGTTAGAACTGAGATCAGCAGACTGAATACGTTCTCTCATGTAGCTTTTAGTCAAAGTGTTTTTTTTCACGTTTAAGCACCTGCTAAAGGAAAGCGAGGAAGAGCAGCGAGCAAAGAGCCTAAAGCCAAACGCGAACCTAAAGCCAAAGGCGAACCTAGAGCCAAACCTGGACCTAAACCCAAAAAAGCCAAGGAGGATAAGGAGGGCCCGCCGGCTGAAGGACAGGAGAAGATTGACGAAACCTTCAAGAAGGTCAAGAGGAAAGTCGATCGTTTTAAGGGCATGTCGGAGGAGGAAGTCATGAAGAAAACTCTGCCTGACATTCTTACCCCTAATCTGGACTATGTCATTGTAAGTTTATATGGCTTTTCTCTGAGGTTGCCTTTTAACAAAGAAGAATGTTAATCCAAAGATGGTACTGAACTCTGAATGACTGAAATAAATCTTTTCATATTTATGATACAGATCGGTATTAATCCAGGGTTGATGGCGGCCTATATTGGACGATGGTTCCCTGGACCAGGAAACCATTTTTGTAAGTAGACTTTTAATTTTAACATCTATTTTTAATTTTAACATCTACAGAATTAAAGACAGATTTATTTCTTTAATGTAAAATATATTTTATTTTTGTAATTGTATTGTTAATTTTATTGTTATAATTGTCAATATAATTGTAGGATGAATTGCATCCAAAATAAATGACTGTTTTTGTGTGTGCATTGTATATATTTATAAGCATAATACACATGCATATATATTATTATTATTATTTATTTTTTTAATATATATATACACATTACAAACAGTACACACACCATGTAAAATAACTTTTATTGTAGATGTGATTGATTTAGACTCCTAATGTCATTTTTAATGCATTAATATAAAAGGGTGTGTGTGTGTGTGTGTGTATGTGTATATATATATATATATATTTCTAATATAGATAATTAAACAAGACAATAATATCAGTTTGCTTAATCATATTTTTAAAAATAACTGTTCAAAACAGTGTTGACATTTGTTGACATCTTTAAATATAGAGATTTTAGTTTATCTTTGTCAATAATATAAGTGCTGTTATTACTAATACATTCATATAAAATTATTAACATTTTAAAAAGTTGCACACAAATATAAAAATGTCCTATTTATTAATATAATGTAAATATAGATATATTCTAATAAAATGTTTATTAAAATATTTTTTATATTCAAATATAAAATAAAACAATTATGCAGTATAATATTTAAAATCTATAATATATAAATTAATATTAAATTTTAATTAAAAAATTAATAGCTTAAAATCTGTAATCTTTCAAATATTAAACTATAACCTTTTTTAAATCAATCTTTTAGGGAAGTGTCTGTTCCTGTCTGGATTCACAGAAAAACTGTTAAATCACATGGATGATGATAGTTTGCCTGAGAAATATGGCATCGGCTTCACAAATATGGTAGCAAGAGCGACACCGGGAAGCAAAGATCTCTCTAGGTGCGGTAGATTGTTCCTCTAATGTCATTCTTTACTGGAAACAGTGATGTTCCTATTTTCTGAACTGTTCTGCTTGTCACCTTCTGCAGCAAGGAGCTTCGAGAAGGTGGTAAAATCTTAGTGGAAAAGATAAAGAAATTCAAGCCTCTCATAGCAGTTTTTAATGGAAAATGTAAGTATTCAAACACAGAGAAAGAGTACAAACTGGTTGTCTGAAAGTGCATTTAACGGTTTTTATTTTTTTCCATTTAATCAACTTTTGTTTCAGGTATATATGAAATGTTCTGTAGGGAGATATTTGGAAAAAAGCCCAAAACACTTGAATTTGGCCTACAGCCTCACAGGATTCCTGACTCTGAGACGGTAAGAAACCTTTTTTTTTTTTTTTTTTTTTTTGAAGAAAGAAAATGAAGAAAAAATTTGGTCAGATATGAGTCATATGCTGTATACTCCGGTTTTCTGTAGGCGTTGTACCTGATGCCCTCCTCCAGTGCCCGCTGTGCTCAGTTTCCTCGTGCTCAGGACAAAGTGCATTTTTACATCAAGCTGAGAGAGCTCCGAGATCAGCTGAAGGGTGTTGCGAAGCCCAAGGAGGTAGAAGAAGTGAAGTACTCATTTGATCTCGGCATGGCTAAAGGTACAAGCAGACCGTTTATGACTACCCTCCTGATATACACAATTATGAACCGTACCTGACTATTTGATCTTCCTTCTGTCTTGCAGAGGACGCTAAGAGGATGGCCATCAAGGAAGAGCATTATGATCCAGGTTATGAGGCAGCTTTCGGAGGAGCGTATGGAGAACAGGCACCTGAAGGAGGCCAAAGCAATGGATATTGCAACTTCTCCACATCTGAGGAGAAAGGTCAGTACTCAAATGAAGATATGTTTTTGTCCATACGATGAAAGTCAAAGGGGTCTTCGGGTGTTTAAAATCAATTTTTGTGTTCGTACCTCCAGCCGACGCAGCGGAGAAGGCTCCTACGAATCCGAACACGGTTGGCCAGGTTCAGGACGGTCAGTGGATGACGCAGTCTTTTGCCGATCAGATCCCAGACATAGGCAGCTCCTCTCAAGCCCAAAGCTGGGGTGTATGAGGACCGTTCTGAGGGACTTCAGACGAAGCCTGTGCTCTTCTAGAGATGCTGTGCCTCTTATCTTCTCTCAGTTGAATCCAGGAGTCTTTGGGGCATTGGTTTCTGTCTCCTGTGCGTTGCTGTGACAAGTCTGTTACGTTATAATTTCAGGACCGATTTGAGGAATCACAACATGATGCAAGGTGGCCCAACTTGCACAAGGAGAATCCAATGGCTGCTGTGCTTTTAAAGAAACTGTACCTCTGAACTTCAATTTGGGGGCCTTTGAGATCTCAAATGCCTCTTTATTAAAGAAAAGAACAGTTTTTACTATGAATTTCAATTAGACCTTTTAGGAATTAGCATTTCTATGGAACTGGAGGATATACTCTTCTTTTACTTTATCGGTTTAGAGTCATTGACGTTATTTTTGGTAGTTTAGTGTACGAGGTTCTGAGCACTGGTTAATTGCATTGTGATATCAGGGACTGACACTTGATTTGTTCATAAGGAGCGCTCGCTATTATTTCATTTAAATGGGACGTATTATGTTTTCGTGGTAACATTTTAAATGTAACAACCCAAATCTTTTTACAGTGCACATTTTAAAGATCACATTGCAAAATCTGTGAGGATAACATTGAAATAATGTTTTGTTTTTATCATAATGTGACCATTAGGTCTTTTTACATGTTGGAAGGACTCAGAAACTTCTATGGTGCCACTGCAAGACAAAATTACTGGTGACTGTGCATCGGAAATGTCTTTAAATGTGTTCCTTATGAGGAAGCATCAGCATCACTTAAAAAAACACATGTACACAACAACCTCTCCGCTTTCAGTACTGTAAAACACAATACAGTATGACTGTTTCTATAAGTAAACTAATCCTGAAAATGCCATAATTTATGGATTTATCCACATGCTTTTACTTGGTGCTATTTTTTTACCTTTCTGTAAACATGATTATCTCTTTTTGTTCATTAAAATACAGTTACGAAGTTCTGCGTGTACATTTATTTCTATGTTAGTAGTATTATATTTTAGTAAAAAAAAATACTTGTATATTGGTAGAAATTGTTTAATTACATATTGTATATTTTTAAGGCGATTGATTATACAGAAAACAAGCACTAAACACACTAACAAACTGATCTGATGTAATTTTTAGAAATGATATCTTTAATTTAGAGGCCATTTAAAAAGATTAAAATCGTTATTGAAACCTCTTTATTTAATATATTTACACAGTGCATGTAAGAACAGGTAGAAGAGGTTGTTGGGTTGGGTTTGCAGTTGAAGGGAGTTGGTAAAGAAATTGTTATTTAGGGGCGTCACACTTAATATTTGGACTATTTAGATTTGTAATCTCTTTCAAACCTTATTGAGAAAGCTTTCTTCAATATTTGTCCAAACGTTCTCATTGTCATCTGCCATATCCACAGCAGATATGACCACAACTCTGGAGCGCACTCAGCAAGCCTAAAAAATAGTTAGGGATTAGCATGAAATTAAGATTTTGAAATTTCAATTTCACTCTTTTTTTTTGACATGTATACCTTAAAAGCATTACGCATGCCATCTCCGCTGGCAAAGCACACCACATTAGACAGTAAACCAGCTTTACTGAGAGGGGACTTCTTGTGTCATCATTTTCCATTATGCTAGCCTCATAAAATACTGGAGAAGGTGAAAAATAGATTTTTTTTCCTCATATAATTTTCCTGGTTCGTGGTATTGGATGTACGTTATTTATTGTCTTACCATTTTTGATGGACTCTGGAAGGATATTATTAGAATTCCCGGTCACTCTTAGCTTGTTTTCACTAAAATATTTTCTCTTTTCGTCAGCTAGGATCAGCTCTGACAGTGGCGATGTGAGCTTCAGGAGTTCTAATGAGCAAAACAATATTATATCCCAACAAGCACACGATTATGCCAAATATCATCTTCAAGAAGAGTCTAAAGCTACTCACCATTTTCTTTTAAAAACAGGTAAGCATCTTTATATCCATTTTGACACATCTCAGCCAGGACCTTACGAAACACCGCAATAAGGTCATGCGGGCCTAAGTGTGTTTTTGAAAATCAAGCATTTGAAGATTTACCTCTGGTTCTGGAGGAAAAAATGCAATGGCCACTCGGTGTGCGTTGATGAAGTTGATGTGAATGCTGACGTTATTGTAGTATATATCATGGAAGTAAAAAGGGTTGCCGTAAGGACTGATGTCGCTCTCTCCAGAAAAAGGCGAGATGGTGATTGTGTTCCTCAGACTAGAAAAGGGCATGTTATCACTCAGTGCTCCATCTACATACCTCTGAAAACAGATGAGATGGGGAAAACCATTAAAAAAATGGTTGAAACTTGAATTAATTTGCATTTAATTACGGCTAACTAAATAAAAGATACTGAGCAAATATTTTCCTATTCAAAACGTTACATTTTGATTGAAACAAAAAGTGTAACAAAAAATGTTTTATTTTACATGGAGCGGGTCGCCACATTTTTGACGTTTTAGAAATTCTAAACTTAGAAATATTAATATTTTGTGGAATATTGGGCTCGATAATAGCGCGGTTTTCCATCGCTCATGCGCGATGCTGCATCCGCACCGCTAGGTGTCAGTAATATCAAGGCAATAAAGACATCGAGACGAATAAAACGTTAGCACTTTTAAAAAAATTCCAAAATAGTTCGAAAAACTAAAAATTATTTCGAATTATCACGAAAATACAGTCAAACGGCTACGTACTGTTCCACGATAGCTTGGAGGGAACACGCCACAGTACAGTGGATAAAAGCAGCTACAAATCAGAGCCTGCAGACAGAGAGCAAAGTGTGCATCATAAAACCTCATTAACGCTTATCCGTTCATCACACAGGGAGCAAGAGGTAGCTGAGTTCACCTGAACGAGATCTTCTTTGCTGTCAAATTCAGACACCAACACATTTGTCCCATCTGACACTCGCGTGAGGGACACAAACAGCCGTCCACGTGCGAGCAGATGGGCATCATCGGGCAGGTCACGATTTAGGAAGCGTCGTACGGTCCTTAGCAGGTCGAAGGAGGGACGCACAGCACCCAGAGTGCCTTTCCGAGCCTCCCGAGACATTTCCAGCAAATGTTCACAGCATTTGGCTTCAAAATGGAACTTCCTTTAGGATCACCAACATTATTGTATAGAATAGTCATCAAAAATAATTAAATAATTTCTTTAACGAGGCTTCTAAAATATGTTTAGGTTTTAAAACTAGCGTGGTAAAAGATTTATCTTTTGGATTCATGACAAATGCCACCTTTTCAACTTGTGTGAGGTTTTCACTAAAAGTAATTGAGGAAACATACCCGGAGACATCTGGCATGCTAGTATTGCAGCCATGAGGGCACCAGATGAAGCCCCACAAATCTTCTTCACCCCCTTAAGTAGAAATGGGGCCCGTTCAAATAAACAGCTGTAGACTCCACAGTAGTAAGCCATCAGAAATCCACAGCCGGCAAAAGAAATATTCCAGTCTTTAGCGGATTCCTGCATGTTCTTCAGCATATGAGTAGCTGAGGTTATGCAGTGCAAGTGCGATGAATTACGGTGAGTCCAAATGAAGGTCAGTCATTAGCACTGATAGTATCTGGCTACATTCTACTATTACGAAACAGTGTGTTGCAATCGCAGAGGTCATGTACTGGAAAAACAACATTGTGTAGTGAAGACATTGCTGTGATCATTTTTTTGTCAAAACACAAGTGATCTTGAAAGGATTGGTTGTGTACATTTTATATTATACTATTAAATAATAACTAATAATATTTTTGTTCTTCGTATAAAATATGAAAGGAATATAATTTAAAATTGTTATTAATATTAAATACATTTCCTGTTAAAAACATATTCTCTTGCTGTATGAATAAAACCAAAACATTAATTAAACCAAGTTTAGTTTTTATTTAAAATGTAACAACAGTGTTGCTAAAACACTCCAAACTAACAAACAAATCACTCATTTAAGGAAAATGCGCAGAAAATCATTGTATGAAATCCATCCTGTGAGGTTCTTGTCAAAAAAAGAAGTAAAATGAAAGAATTCCTCCTCTGACAGATTCACGCTGTATTGTCTCAGAACCTAAAGAAATTATGCAAAAAGTTGAATAATTAAATATGAACAAAATGAGGGTTAAGTATAAAAGAGTGCTTCCTACCTTCCTAAAGTCCTGAATGGAGATCTTTCCAGAGCGCTCTTTGTCAAAGGCTATGAATTTGTGCCTCATCTGCCTCCAGAAGAGCTGGATAGGCCTGGAGATTCTCAGCATGGCTTCAGCACCCTGACCACTAAGCGGCCCGGGACTCATCTGAAGGAGGAAGTCATAAAATGCTGCGTGAGTATATTCACAATTCATCAATTATTTAAAATGACAGAAGTGAACTCACTGGTGTTCTGGGGAGCTGCAGTTTGAGTCTGTGGGATGTAGTGTTTATCTGAGGACTGAACATCAGCACAAAGTGCCGCAGGAAGTCCGGGTAAGAGAGACGTCCACTGTTTTTAATGTCGTATTTGAGAGCCAGCTGCTCAAACTCAAGGGGTCCCAGCTCAATATGGAGACCCTGGAGTATGTCTGCACAACATCAGTTTAAATTCACTATTAACAAGCAATATGACAATCATCAAATACAATCTTTAATGCAAGAAACTAAAATTGCTGCTGCAAAAAACAAAACAAAACAGCAATAAACAGAAATACAAAATATCATTTGGAGTACTTTATGATTAGCTTTCCACTTTTTGGCCAATGAATGATTTTTCTATATTTATATATATATATATATATATATATATATATATATATATATATATATATATATATATGAGAGCTTCAAGAAAATTGGAAAAATTTCCTTAAAAAGATTTTTTATATGGTTGAAAAGTGCTGTGACCGTTAAAATCTCAACAATGTACCTAGAAACACATCCACATCTATCTCTCCGGTCCTCTCGGGGTCCTCCTGCCTGCATCTCCTCTGGATGTGCCTCCAGCAGTCCTGGATCTTGGAACGTACCTTCATCTCCACATCCTCACAGTTCATCAGTGGTGCGGACCTTCTGCTCGCGGTGGAGGGTCTCTGAAGCTGCTCTGACACTGATGACTGTGGACAAGGGTGATGGGATACAAAAGACATGAGAGAACTTGTAAAATCCAGTGCAAAGAGAAGAAGTAAATCAATATGAAGTAAATGTACCGCAGAGCGTCTAAAGGCACAGGGCGCAGTTTTGGGGCGTCTGAGGGATATTGGTCTCTCCAGCGTTGCTCTTGCTGAACCTGGTAATGATTTAGCAGCCTTTTCCAGGCCTTGTTGTTCTCCACTGAACTTTTTCAGGAATTCTCGATATTCCAAATTCCCAAAGCCATTAACTGGTAACATTTTCCACAGGTCTTGAAACTGAAAGAGTTTTTTTGTTGTTGTTTTTCAGGCTATTAAAGGAATTACTATAGAAGCTCATGTGGTACTGGAAATTACCTGTTCGTCGGTGAGCCTCATGAAGTGACGATCACAAATGGTCTTAAAGTCAGTTTTGGAGATCGTGTTTATATTGGCATAGTCAAGGTCTACCATTTCCTTTGTTATAGTGTATATGCGGCCCGTCACAACCTCCTGGACCCGCTTCAAAATGTCACTTATGACTAAAGTTCGGGGCTGATTAGGAAAGCGCATCTTATGGATTTTCTTCAGCCATTCATCTGCTGTCTGTTAGAAATAAATAGCGTTTTATTATACTTCATATGCTACTTAGACCATTCTAAATAATGCCAACTTCATTTTGTGCAAAAAGTACAAACTCACTAAAAAACTTCTGACCTCTTGATTGTGGAGGTTGAAGACTTGGAGGAATTCCTTCCAGTCGACCATGATCTCCTCTTCTCCGTTTATTCTCAGCTCAGACAGCAACTTCCTGAACTGCGCATCTGAGAGACGCATACAGAAATGGTCCAGCACTTGTCGAAACTCTGTCTGTGGTATCATACCATCTCCCGTCTTATCAAACGCAGAGAAGGCCTAGAAAACAAAGCACAGCAGCAGTTTGGGGTTGGTATGATTTTGAGTGCTTTCCTTGCTAAATAAAATCATTAAACCCCCTTTACTTATTAGTATTTACAGTATACTTCACCGAGCCCATTTCAGGTTAAAACATAGCAATATCTATATAGTGTAATATAAAAACAGTCAGTACCTTGTAGAAAGTATCTGAGGAAGCAGTAACCAGCTCCTTGACTCGTTGTATTGTTTTTTCTGGGCTCAGCTCCTCTGTGTCCTCGACTGGTTCTGGAGAAAACACAGTCGGACCTTGAAGAGGCTCGACTGCAGACCCGCTGGAAACTGGAGGTCCAGCGAGATGCTTTAGAAAATCAAGGTATGGCAGCTCCTTCAGATTGCTATCAAAGCCAAGGCTGAAAGAAAAGAAGAAGTACAATGTAGTAACTCATCATATTTTGAGTAAATGAACATGTGTGATATAGAGAGTTACAGGTTCAAAAGATGTGTGAGCTGTTGTTCACGTAGTCGAAATCCATGTCTATGCAGGACAGAGAGCAGGTCCGTCAAGGTCACATGACCATCTTTGTTTTTATCCAGAATCACAAAGCTTCCACTCACACGCTCAAAGTCATTCCCAATCCACTTCCTTCAAACACAGATAGGTCCATGTAACACTACATGCATGAGGAGAATATATTCATCCACTGTTACATTTGTCATTTGATACAGAGATCATTTTTACCTAAGATTTTGTAGCATAACTTCCAGGTCAGTTGAGGAAATTGCCCTCTCTGTGAGCTGTTGTTGTAAAGCGTCTGATTGGCTGTCATCATCTGATGTGATATTAAGCTTTCTTAAAAACACTGTCTGAGTGACAAAGCCCTTCCCTTCTTCATCATATCTGTGAAAAAAGAGTTTTATTTACAACACAAATAAGACGTTTGAAATTTCTGAATGCTTGTCATATATATACATATATATTGTATATTATATTGTAGTTAACACCATGCTAATGCTGATTCAGCTTACCTGATCAAATACCTTTTATTTAATTCTTACCTGTCCCAGAGTTTTTCAAACTCATTTGGTGTAATGGGCATATTGTATTTAAAAAGCAGCTGCTTTAGACCATTCTTGGTCATGATGCTTTTAACATCCTCACCCAAATGACAAAAGGCCTGTCAACACAATTGTTATGTAAAGAGTATGTTTAATTCCTCATTAACATGTTTATACATGTAGCGGGTCTCTTCATGGAGGCCTCCATTTTGAGATCACATAACTGGTCAAATACGTTTTTTTATATTGTCCTAATAAAACATAAACACATCTTGCTATAAACATGGCTGTCTGCTAATAATGCATTTCTACTCCAATACTGGTAAATAAAAGCTATGTTTTTGCACTATGCTACATCCAGGCCACTAGGTGTCAGTGTATATTCAAGACAAAGGCCATAGAACATCAAAAAAGTGGCCAGGACTGGATGTAGATTACCTTTGATAGCTCTGAAGGTCTTTTTTGTGCAATGGATGCCAAATAGTCATGAACTTGATCACACGCAATGTCAAGATATCCATCTCGTCTGAAACAAAAAAAATTGTTACAGAAATTGTAAGAAAGAATTGTTAGTAAGAATTGTAAGAAAAATATAAATATTAATTCCAGAGGAATGTTTTTTACGAGGCATTATTGTGGTGATGTGAATTTGTCTTGGTGCCGGAGTGAACTTTGTTGTAGAACTCAGCGTAGTTGAGTGTGCAGCCAGGCGTAAGGCCCAACAGGTCAAGCAATCTCTGATACTGCTTCTCTTGGGTTACAAACATCAGGCTGTCAAACAGAGCTCTGAAGTCATTCCGATTCACCACACCATCTCGGTTCTTGTCCATGAAACGGAAAGCAGTCAGAGCATCCTGTAAACAAGAGCAAGGTAGATGCTTGAAGCCGCAGGACTTATTTTGCCTCAATTTTTAGGTTGAGTTTTTGCAAATGGCTGTATTTGTTGATACCATGAGATGGACTAAATATAGAGTGGCCTACAATGAGACTTGTTTAGTAGTAAATTAGTAAATAATCTTTTGGTTTGATACCCCATGATATTCCTTGATCCTCTTTTTAAGTTGAGCTAGACAGTCCTCTGCAGTCAAAAGAGTAGACGCTTCTACATCTTTTGTCTGTCTGTCTTCGCTCTTTTCTGGTATTGTTACTTCTGTGTAAAAAAAAAAAAAAAAAAAAATTGACAAATTATGTTTGGTGCCATATGTTTGTGTTAAGAAAATAGATTGTGTGTTGTAAAAAATCAAACCTTCATAATTAGCTAAAAAGTCAGTAACAGAAATCGAACCCAAATTCAAACCAAGAAACTCAGTAAGCATCTGAAACTGAGGTCCTTCCAGCAAAATACCACAGTCATCCAGAATCTAAAAGCAAAAGTGAAGAATTGAATCCTTAAAACACTGATTGAATGTTGCCTTCACAATATCAGGATTATAGTTATAAACATTCTGGCCTGATCTTATATCGTACCTTACAGAAATCTCTCAGAGTAAGAGCTGCTGTCATGCTTTTCCTTTTGGACATCAGATAGTCCTGAAGGGACATCCCACGTCTCTGAAGCCTGTCCTTGACTTTCCTCAGGACAACGTCCTGTACTGCTTGTGCTTTTAAGTTCAGTATAGAGGCTTCACGTGCCTTTTCCTCTCTAAAAAATATTTTTCAAAAAAACATTTATCTGAGCGTATCACTTCTTATGCTTATTACCGATCATACAAACCTCTCAATGATACTGAGGCGGCCCTCAATCTTCTCTGAAACACCCAAGCTCTTCAAAAATAGCTTGTAGTTCACACTTCCACCCTCCAAAAATGGTTCACAAAGCCTTTGAAGGCAAAACAGTGGGAATTAGTCAGTATCCAGAGGTAAGGCTGAGGGCAGAGAAGTGAGACTCACTTGCTGAAGTGGCACTCAGACAGCGGTAGTCCAAGTTGTCGGATCAATCTCCTAAAGTCTTCTAGAGGAATGGTGTCACTTTGGTTCTGGGTTGTGTTGGTGATAGATTCAATCAGCATGTCATAGTTCTCAGAGAGCTTCTCCTTCAGAATCTGTTCCACCTGTAGAGACAAAATCATGTGTGATAGAACTAGGATTGATTAGTGATTCATAGACTTATTTTTAATTAAAGTTATATATAGTTGATAGATATTAGTTAGATAGTTAGATATAAAATCAAATTTTGCAACATATTACACACACACACACAAAATCTGAATCTGAAAGTTACTTACAGCATTCTGTGTGGAAGTTGTTGTGGATGGCAATATTTGAAACTGTTCTGAAACCTTTTTATTGAGCTTTAGGGTCTCCTGGAATAAATTCACAGTTTTATATGTGGAGTCATTTTAAATTTGCAAATAACCCATATATATGCACACCTGCCATGAAATATTCATATTTTGTATAAATAAACAAAATTATAGTTTTTGACCCTATTTACTGTATTGACTTTCTGGTTATTTTATAATGATTTATATTGTTGTAATATATAATTAATATTGTAATATAATTTAATACTTAATAAATACATGTTATTTTTATTTTATTATTCTTTTTTTAATCTGTGTTCACATTTTTATTATCGTTCAGTAATCAAAATGTTCACATTGCAGTAATAAGAAATGGGTCAAATAAGTTTGATTTTCCTAAAATAAAGTCACAATGCACAAAATCCTAATATTTAGGAATTTATTTACTTCATGTAATATTTTTTTCTTTATTACAGTACTGGTAATAATACCATGAATGGTCCTTGGTGATGAAGGAAGTTCAGGAATTGTTGGTAATTTATGGCATCTGTATGTTCCACATCCAAGAAAACAGCAAGAGCAGTAAACTGTTCATCGCTGAGATAGAGGTTCAGGCGCTCCAGAGCCCTGCGTAGTTCATCTCTACTAATAAACCCTGTTCTGTTCTACAAAAACAGTTATCATGATTATAAATAGCTGGGATTTAAATTGCACACTTTACAACTCTTTTTTTTATCTAGTTTCAAAACTTACTTTATCAAAGTCCAGAAAGGTTTCTGTCAGAAGAGGCTGATTATCAAAAACACGTTGTCGTAAGTTTAGTAAAATTGCTTCAATACTGCATGTGTCTGGAGTTGCTGGAACAGAATCTTTCCTGATTGAGGCATTAGAAATATATGCATAATCAATCATACTTTTGCATACACAGAAACCTTAGACTAACAAAAGCTTTACAGGCAACTTACTGTACAGCTATGTCATCTTTGAACAATCCAAGGAATATTTTCCATTGAACAGGCTCTGTGCTGCTCACTCCAAATCTGTGACAATAAATCAACTAGATGAATTTCAGAATTGCTTTCAGGGAGGTACATAAACAATATGTTAATATCTCAAACCTGTTCAGTAACTCCTTGAAGATATTATCGTCTATAGGGAAGAGGAAGTTACTGAGGACTGATCTGAGATCCTCCTGAGAGACGAACCCACTGTCCGTGATGTCAAATGCCAGCAGAGCTTTTTCAACAAGGCTATAATTCTTCTTTATCTGTAAATCAAGACAGCAAACTCATTTTAATGAAATTCTCATATATTTTAAATAAAAATAATCTCTGTCAAACTCACTTTGCTCAAAAACCTGGTGTGGACTTCATCCAAGGTGTCCCTGGACCTGCTTGAAAAAGCCCTTATTCTCGTCTTACTTTTAGGCCTTGTTGTAGCACGACTCACAGCGTCCCAATTCAGTGCTGAAAGAAGGTGTAAAGCAGACTATATTTTATTCTGATTTAACTGGTTATGTAATCTAATGCGAATTTAATAACTGTTTGCACTGTACCCAGCTGTATAGAATCCGGTGCCATTTTTCTATAGTTTTCACAATCAACACCAAGCTTCTCAAGAAACTCCTTGTAAGATATTGTGTCAGAATTATTCACATTGTAATGTGACCATAGTCTAAAAGAGAAGACATACATTATACATAAAACAATTAGCATTCTGGGAAAAACAATAATACTTCAGGAGAGCTCCATGAAATTGAAAAACTGGGACCTGTGGAATTCCAGCTGACTCATGGGAAAGCAGTATCCCTCTAAGACTTGACGCAGCTCATGTTGCTGTATCTGCCCATCGCTGTTGTAGTCAAACAGCCGAAAAGCCCTAGTGATGTTTTTCAAATTGCCTCCAATCTGTAATGATAAGAATCAAAGATATTACACACTGATGCCAACAAGTAAGTATTTATATAATATTTAAACCATGATATACTCTACACCTTCTCTTTCAGACGACACTGTAGTTCTCCAAGTGACAAGTTTCTGTAACTTCCACTCCTGCATGCCGTTCTGTTAAGACATTATATATTGTATATGTGAAGAAATATTATACACTGTTGAAACGTTCAAACTAAAGAAATTATTACTTTAATTCAGCAAGGACACATTAAAAGGATAAGCAGTGACAGTAAAAAAACTTTACAATGTTTTTTTAAATGTACTATGGTTCCTGTTGTAACATTTAATTGTATTAATGTTTTGAGCACTGAATCAGAATATTAGAATGACCTCTCAAGCATTATGTAACACTTGAGTATTGGCTGCTGAAAATTCAGCTTGGCAACAAGTTTGAATTTTATTTATTCAAAATATATTGAAATAGAAAATAGTTCACATTATTGTTTTTACTGTATGTTCGATCAAAGAGCTTGGGTGAGAGAATTCTTATATTTTATTAAACCCGAACAGTGTGAAAGAAATTTAATAATTAAGAAAACATAAACATACAAAAACATGCATTACCTGCCCACTGCAGATGAAATGTTGCAGTATCTTCTGAGAAACTCCATGTAAGAAATTGTTCCATTTTCTCTAAAGTCAATCTAATAAAACATGTTTTATTAGAATGATGGGCATCACAGCTTAACGCTCTTAAAAATAAAGGTTCTTCACAGCAATGCCATATAAGAACCATTTTTGGTTCCACAAAGAAGCATTCAGTCAAAGTTCTCGTCTTTCTTAGCTTTTTATTATCATTTTTGAACAAAGGACCTTTTGTGAAACAGAAATGTTCTTCAGATGTTAAAGAATGAAATACCAGAATATAACATTACAGTAAGTGCACTGAAGGAAGTAGGTGACTTTTGAATATGTAAATTAACTCACCTTTGCCAACAGACCCTCAAACTGAGATTCAGTGAGTGGAACAAGAAACCCCTCAATTACACGTCTGAACTCTCCTTTAGTGACAGCTTTGTTGCCTTCCTGGTCAAAGGCTTCAAAAGCAGCCTTCAAGTCTTCTTTTTTGTCCCTGACTCTCTCCAAGAGTAGGTTTTCAATGTCCACCAAGGAAAGATTCTCATCTGCCACCGACTGCACAGAGGAGGCTGTGAGGAAGAAGTAATAAAATGAGAAATCTCCTCAACAACATGCTTTTCCCTCATTACTGAGAAAATAAACTGCATAGAACATACCAGAGTCAGACTTGATTGTGTTCCTCTTTGAGAATTCTCCTGAGGAGATCCGAGACGCACTCTTAGCTCTGGGAATGATGGTGAGCCCTTGTGTCATAGGCCTCAGGTCTATATGGCTTGAGATTTGAGGCATCTGTGCGGGAACTGACACCTGGATATAATCAATACAAAAGCTTTTGTGAAGTACAGTACTGACATTTTTTAAATGATTATATAATCAATTATATTTATTTCAAATCAAATAGAAACATTTAACTTATTTTAAACCTTTAAAATGTTTTATTAAGATTTAAAGGACATGTAGCGTCCTATAAGATCCTATTTCCTTGGCAGTTCACCCTGGAATTTTCTTATTCAGAAATTATATTATTTGTAAAGTGTCTTCATACTAACCCAACTCTCCACAGCCGACCTCGGACGCATTCTTGTGTTAAATTCGTATTTCCACTGTCGTGTTCAACTTCAAAACTTGACTATAACACCTCTGTAGCCAGTCTAGGACGCTTGCTGTTCCCATGGATATGTCTGGCAACTGGCTGTCAATCAGGAGTTGGCTCCGCCTCCTAAAATGCGTAACCAACCAGTAATCAGGTTGTCCACAATGTTAAGCTAAAAAAGGAATTAAATTCATAACACATGTTGAAGAAACGATATGACTAAAGAATATAGAGTGTAAATTCGCATGGAATGTAACTTAAACTGCAATTTGTCTCCGTATTTTTTAAGGAAAATAAGCGCCAGCATGACGTAGTTGTTCTGTCCTTCTCCACCAATCGCCATTCCGAATGGGCGTGGCTATCAAGTGTCATGGCGGCCACCGGGAGATTGTTGTAGTGTGCCAGAGACAGACAGCGGATTGTTCTGTATTAAACTGAACTGTATTCATTATAATATCGGGGAAATTTGAATGTAAAACGTCTTTTAAACATGGGGACCGTGCATGCCAGGGTAAGAGCATTTTCCGGAGTTTTTGGAGATACTAAGGAATGACCTCTGAACAGAGTATTTGAATGACAGGCCGAGTTCTGGAAGACGTTTAGTAACGTTACTCCACATTAATCCAGATTAACTGTCTTTAAAATAATAAATCATCTTTGCACATACAAACGCTCACTCTCACTTTAAACAGACTCGTATGGCATCGGATACTAATAAACTAACGTTAGTGCTGTCATACAATACTTTTGTATGCACACTTTTATAGTATCTGTTGTAGTTTTATACATTGTCCCTGTTACTACGACAATTTATGAGAGCTATCGGGTTCTCTGAGCATGCTTAATATAACAATATAATATGTTTAAAAACAGTAAACCCACTAACTTCTACATATCTGTTGACCCAGAGTCTGGACCCCCTTCCTATGCAAGGACCTGAGCTGGGGGTGCAAGCAGATGACATGGACCTGGGAGAACCAGAGCATGAAGAGAAACAGGAAGTTCTTGAAAATAAAGACGTGAGATGGATTTTACGTGATTCTTCTATCCACTGCTTGTACATAAATGTGTTTTGGTACCAGGCATATTGATGTTTTCACATGTATTTTAATTGTTTAGGTTGTAGTACAACATGTGCACATTGATGGTCTTGGAAGAACAAAAGAAGATCTTCTAACTTATGAGATTGCAGATGTTTTCCGTGCCAAAAACTTGATTGATGTGAGTATCCCTTTATATATATGCCGCTTGTGGATAAATTACAGTTTTCTTTTACATACTACTTAGCCAACATTAAATGTTATTACATATTTTTTTACAATATATAAACTATTATTACACTTCTTTACAATTATGTTACAGGTAATGAAGAAGTCCCATGAGGCCAGACAGAAACTTTTGCGTCTGGGGATATTCAGACATGTGGAAGTTGTCATTGACACTGCTGAAGGTCCGACAAATGAGCAAACAACCAGTGGTTAATAACTAATAATAACAGCGATGATTCAGAGTCTGAATTCCTCTCAAAACATCAGGTGCTGATGCTCTGCCGAATGGACTAGATGTGACTTTCGAGGTGAAGGAGTTGAGAAGAATGACGGGAAGTTACAACACTATGGTTGGGAACAACGAGGGAAGCATGGTGAGCTACTGACTCCTGCATTGTCACTGTTAGCCGTGAATTTCGATTTCTATGTTAGCCGTGAATTTTGGTTTCTATATTAAGAAACCAAAATTATTTACAGCCGTTTTGTTCTGGTTCTCATTTCAGGTGCTGGGTCTGAAATTGCCTAATGTTTTTGGCCGTGCAGAGAAGCTGACCTTCCAATTCTCTTATGGGACTAAGGAAACCTCATATGGCTTGTCATTCTTCAAGCCCCAGCCTGGACACTTTGAGCGCAAGTATGTTTTTTGGCCTGGTGGTAAAAATTTCAGTTTAAAATTACATTTTGGTTTGTTAATGTCAACAGGCTAAGTTAGTCATTGTCAAAATAGTCATTAAAGTTAAGCATATTTATGATTAGTAAGCAAACCTGACATAATATTCCTTAAGGATTAAAAAAAAAAAATTACATTTACCTTACTAAATACTGTAAACATTCAAAAATGTATCTCGTCTATGTCTACATATCCTACCCAAACTTTACCCAAAGTTTTTTTAAGATTTTGAAATAATGACTGGATATTTTTTATATGAATATATAAAAGCAATGATTACATGATTTATAGTAATCAAGTTTCAGCGGTTGTTTGTAAATGTTGTGAACCGGTTTTCCCAGGTTTGTTGTTGACACTCACTTACTCTTTCAGCTTCGCCATTAACTTGTATAAAGTCACGGGCCAGTTCCCATGGAGCTCACTCAGAGAAACGGACAGAGGTGTCTCCACAGAGTTCAGTGTAAAGTATTTATTTTATGATTTTTTATAGTATTACAATTTTATTTTAGTTGATCTCATTTTATTTATTTTTACGTTTGTCATTTTAACAAACCAGATATGTCTTAAATAATTTAGGTTTACTAGCCATCTTTTGTTGAAACAGTACTGTCAGGATTCATTAAAGACGCGCAATAAAGAATTAGCGTTGAAAAGGTGTGAGCTATTTTTGCGCCTGAACTTAGTGAATATGCATTTGTAGAAGTTTTCACAAAATGTATGGTAAGAGATTATTAAAATTATCATGCAACTTCATTTACTAACATTTGTGCACGTCAAATTACTGGTATTTGCACTATTATTTAATGGCCAATTATTTGTCGTAAGTAGATCACCTGTACCTAAAGAGCATCGGCTCTGCTTATTTGCGACTACGCTAGTTTGCACTGCTCTTGGTATATTATGCTGGTCGAGATGTTTCGCCTCTATTCTTTAATTTGCGCATTGTAAGTAAATAACCTACGGAAATCTTGACTGTTTGGAATTGTGCTCTAATTTTCAGTTTAGTAAATGTGGCAGGCTTTACTATATGTGTGTAAGGTATGATCTAATTTATTTGTTGACTGTCTGGTCTATAATCACCAGTTCCCCATCTGGAGGACAAATCACACTTTGAAGTGGGAGGGTGTGTGGAGAGAGCTGGGCTGTTTGGCTCGTACGGCTTCCTTCGCTGTCAGGGAGGAGAGTGGCCATTCCCTGAAGTCCTCACTTTCCGTATGTCTCTTCTCTGAAACTTCTCTGAACACTCATTCATATCCGATTTTAAATATATGATATTTTCCTCGCAGCATGCAATGGTCATCGACACGCGCAATTCTACCATTCTTCCAAGAAAAGGTGCCTTATTTAAGATCAACCAGGTTTGTTTGAATCAATCGTTGTCCTTGTAAGAAATAGTTTATCTAATACTGTCACTGTTAACATCAGTTTTTATGGTCTTTTAGGAACTGGCAGGTTACACTGGAGGAGATGTCAGTTTCCTGAAGGAAGACTTCGAGATTCAGCTCAACAAGACTCTGTTCTGGGATTCGGTGAGATGCTGTGGACGAAACTTTTGCTTATGTTTCTTTATTGCGTGGTATTTTCGTATCCCTTATATGCAATGATAGTACTTATTCAAATTTTAGAAGTTGAGGTACTCCAACTTGAACTAAGCTCAAATTAAACATGTCAACTAACTGAAAATGTCATATTTTTAAAATATTTATTTCAGCTAACAATTAACAAATGTTTTTAGTGGTCATAAATTTAGTTAATAACAACATAGTAATCTAAATAATTCCACCTAAAAAAAAAAAAAATTAGACATGCTTCCTTGGCAACTACTTCTGGTTAACAAGAGTCAATGTAATAATTATTAATGCAAAATTAAAATAATAAAAATTGTGTAATTGATAAACGTGTATTTCCGAAAGTTCATACTTTCGGCAATTATTTAATTTATTTTATTTAAAAATAAAAAGCCTTAATTTCTTCTCTTTGTAGGTGCTCTCTACCTCTCTGTGGGGTGGGATGTTGTTGCCTCTTGGTAACAAACCCTCGTGTATTGCTGACAGGTTAGCTGATTCCCTCTGTCACCGGTAGAAATAACCCACAAACACTCAAAGTAATGCTGTTTTTGTATTTAAACGCGTGTTTAGGTTCTATCTGGGTGGTCCCACCAGTGTGAGGGGCTTTAGCATGTACAGCATCGGCCCTCAGAGTGAAGGTAACTGACTCTGACTTTGTCAGTGAAGCTCCATTTCTCAGTATTCACTACTAAGGTTTGTTTTCTGGCTTTGATGACAGGCGATTATCTCGGTGGAGAGGCATATTGGGCTGGAGGGCTTCATCTGTACACCCCTCTCCCATTCAGGCCAGGCAGAGGCGGCTTCGGAGACCTTTTCAGAACACATTTCTTCCTTAATGCCGGAAACCTGTGTAACCTCAACTATGGTGAGATAAAGAAAGCTGCAATGGTTTTATTTTCCCCTCATGTTTTTACTTACATTTGTTGCTATAATTGAAATCACACACTAGGGGAAGGACCCCGGGCACACCTGAGCAAGCTGGCCGAATGTATCCGCTGGTCTTATGGAGCGGGTATTGTGTTGCGTCTAGGGAACATCGCTCGGCTGGAGCTCAACTATTGCATTCCCATGGGTGTCCAGAGCGGAGACAGGTAGATAATCAGTCACAAATACATATGTGATTGATTACACTTTTAAAGTGCTTTTGCTATCCTTCTACTATTAGAAATTTGTAATGTACTGATGCGTTTTGTCTCTCAGGATATGTGATGGAGTTCAGTTCGGGGCTGGAATCCGGTTCCTGTGATACCGCGAGTCACGTTTTAAAACAAAGAAGCATTTCTGTCACTTTGTATTTGTGATACGATTCCATTTCCAGCTGCACAGTCATGCAATGAATGTTGCCTAATTTTTGGTGAACATGCTAGGAAAATTGTCTAAAACCAAAAAGCTGTTAAGAAACAGTCGCCCATTTTAAAGTTATTGGCACTTCCCTTTAGCAGGGAATATATCGGACATCAGTGCTCTTATTGTCATATTTATTTGTCAGAGCAGTCAGTGTTCAATAAAAAAAATTATGTTTCTGGCCTTTATAGTGCTGTCTTTGTGTTATAAGTTTTTATTTAAGTATATAGATAGATAGATATCTATCTATCTACAAACACAGATATACACAAACACAGATATATACACACATACAGATATATATATATATATATATATATAGTACAGACCAAAAGTTTGGACACACCTTCTCATTCAAAGAGTTTTCTTTATTTTCATGACTATGAAAATTGTAGATTCACACTGAAGGCATCAAAACTATGAATTAACACATGTGGAATTGTATACATAACAAAAAAGTGTGAAACAACTGAAAATATATATCATATTCTAGGTTCTTCAAAGTAGCCACCTTTTGCTTTGATTACTGCTTTGCACACTCTTGGCATTCTCTTGATGAGCTTCAAGTGGTAGTCACCTGAAATGGTTTTCACTTCACAGGTGTGCCCTGTCAGGTTTAATAAGTGGGATTTCTTGCCTTATAAATGGGGTTGGGACCGTCAGTTTGTTTTGTGCAGAAGTCAGGTGGATACACAGCTGATAGTCCCACTGAATAGACTGTTAGAATTTGTATTATGGCAAGAAAAAAGAAGCTAAGTAAAGAAAAACGAGTGGCCATCATTACTTTAAGAAATGAAGGTCGGTCAGTCTGAAAAATTGGGAAAACTTTGAAAGTGTCCCCAAGTGCAGTCACAAAAACCATCAAACGCTACAAAGAAACTGGCTCACATGGATAGGCCAAGTTGGATAAGTTCATCCGAGTCACCAGCCTCAGAAATCGCAGGTTAACAACAGCTCAGATTAGAGACCAGGTCAATGCCACACAGAGTTCTAGCAGCAGACACATCTCTAGAATAAGAGGAGACTGTGTGAATCAGGCCTTCATGGTAGAATATCTGCTAGGAAACCACTGCTAAGGACAGGCAACAAGCAGAAGAGACTTGTTTAGGCTAAAGAACACAAGGAATGGACATTAGACCAGTGGAAATCTAATGTCCAAATTTGAGATCTTTGGTTTCAACCACCGTGTCTTTGTGCGACGCAGAAAAGCATGGAGGAGGTGTGATGGTGTGGGGGTGCTTTGCTGGTGACACTGTTGGGGATTTATTCAAAATTGAAGGCATACTGAACCAGCATGGCTACCACCAAGAGTGTGCAAAGCAGTAATCAAAGCAAAAGGTGGTTACTTTGAAGAACCTAGAATATGATATAGATCTTCAGTTGTTTCACACTTTTTTGTTATGTATACAATTCCACATGTGTTAATTCATAGTTTTGATGAAGTGTGAATCTACAATTTTCATAGTCATGAAAATAAAGCAAACTCTTCGAATGAGAAGGTGTGTCCAAACTTGGTCTGTACTGTGTATTTTATATTTATATATATATATAATTATATATAAAACAAAAAAACAATTTAATGATATATTTACAAAATGACAAATAATATTTAAGTGATTTTACACTTAGAGTTAAAAAGTTTAACAAATCAATTAAAAAATAAATCTGTGTTTGTATATGCATTTGCTCTGTGTGTGTGTGTGTGTGTGTGTGTTTGTAAAAAGCAAAAATATGTGCATTTCTTTTATACAAAACAACTTCAAAAAACGTTCAAATAAAAATTTGTTCACACTTTCTGCATTTTTAATCAAACACCAAGTACATCCATCATATTTCACTATCTTCTGTATTCACATAGAACGTTTCTCAATCACTGTCAAGCCATATTTAAAGACTATTTGTCTTGGATCAATAAGCTTAAAGATACTAAAATACATACATATACGTTTTAAAAAATTATTAAACTGTGTCCTTGTCAAACAACATATGAAATGCTTTTCATTACAGAGTTTCTGAAAATGGCTCAATTAAAAACATGTAGTAACCATAATGAAAATAAAGAGCAGTTTAGCTGCCACTGCTCTATATTTGTTTAGAAACATTCATTGTAATCCTAAACATATTATAAAAAAAAAGAGAATAGCAGATCTGATGTATAACATCAAGTCACACGAGACAATCTAAGATTATATCTCTCGCTGTAGCTCCCACTGAGAAAAACCCATTTGTGCAGTGTCATATTCAGTCCGATAGGTGGCAGAACTACTGTGTATGATGCAAATTAAAGTGACAGTTCACCAAAAAAAAAACCTAATTCTGTCATTTACTTACCCTCGTGATCGGGTGATCTATCCCTTTAAATCATAATAACAATACTACATTGTATAAACCTGTTTTTGGTTGAATTCCTGATGCTAGAGATCCATAGTTGACCATCACATGTGTCCTGTTTTGCGGTCCTTGGGTCCACTGTTGGACAGTGTTCATGGAAGAAGGATAGTTTATTATTCAGTGGAGAGCCAATGAAGTGGCCAAACACATGAAGTAGAGAGTTAGAGATACTGCTATCCCACATGCTCCCCCACAATCCTTGGCATTTTCCTGTGAGAACAAAGATACACCAAAAATGTCATTAATTCAATATTGTGCCATATATATGCACACCTGTTCATGCATTATATGATTGTAGTGGCTTACATGAGGATGGTAAGCGTGACAAGACTCTGGTCGTCTGCGAATCTTCTGAGATTTCATTCTGTTGCACTTAACCGTGGCATTATGTTCAAAGGAGTTAAGAAGACCTCAGTTTCACAGGGTTTAACCAAGCCACATTTAAAAGACAAGAAATTCATCATCATGGAAGGATATATTTGACCTCTCTGGGTGCGAGTGTAATGGGAGCGTACTGCCGGGAGCAGTCGCAGTCGGCCTGGACCACCAGCATGACCAGGTTACTGTTAGGAACCTGCTGTAGGACAAACATCCTGAAACATGACAGAAAAAGAGAGACACATTGACAAATTGTTACTGGCACAAGCCCACCAATCTGAAGGCAGTCTGACTGATGGACTCACTTCTGACAACGGCCACATTTGATGATGCTGTTGGTTTCTCTGATGGATGTGTCGTACATGAAGCCGGGATACTCTGTGTTACAAGGCTGCATTAGTTCCACCTTCTTCTGCCTGTGTGCTGGAGAGGACAAGACTTTCATTAAAACTGATAGAAAACGACATGGTCATGTCACTGTGTTGTTTTTGCTGTGTTGTAATAATTTTGTTGTTGCGGCTTGTTTCCATTGTGCATTAATAATTTCATTGTGTTGTGTTTTGTCTTGTTTCTGTTGTGTTGCGCTAATTTCATTGTGTTGTTATCGTTTTGTTGTGTTGCGGCTCATTTTCTTTGTGTTGTAATAGTTTCATTGTGTTGTGGTAGTTTTGTGTTGTGGCTCGTTTCTTTTGTGTGGTAAAGATTTCATTGTGATAATAAATCAGGATCTTCTAAACTTTCTAGACTAGACTATTTTGTCTAGAAAGTCATAGAACACTTAGATCTATGCTAAAGTCACTACAGATGACTAAAGCATTTCATTAACTATAAATAGTCAAGCTCTAATTTGGATCCTGGCCATAGAATGGCACAAACTAGATAAAGCACGTGCTCATGTACACATATGGATACTTACCTGCGTGAAACCCAGCTTTCGCTGAACAGAAACAATTACAGTAAAATGATGAACAACAATGGAAATGGAGAATGAGAAAATGAGAGACAGACACTGCATAAAATTATACTTTAAATGATACAAAAATATAACTGAGATGGAGATGAGGTGTTCAAGTCTGGGTAACGCTACATCCTTCATAACTTCCTAACTTACCATCCACAACATAGTCATTATGCCAAAGACCACAGATGTTGAACTCCAACATAAACCTGTAAATTTAAAATTAAATATAAATCTTACACTGACAAATCAAAGTACATCTCAAATGAATAAAATAGTTCATCTTCAAACATTCTTACTTACATCACAAAATGTGAGAAGAACCACTTTACTAATGCCAGCAGACCATAGAAAGGCTGTGAGGTGAACAGAAGTGGATCGTCAACAGTTTCAGCACGATATAGACAGCATTACGCTCTATAAAGAAACGTTTCTCTTTAATAAATGCTAAGGTGTACATACGCTGAGCAGTGGTCGAGCTCCACTAGTGTGATGATGGGCGTTCTTACACATGGCCTGGTAGTCATACAGCGTCACCCTGTAGAACAACATACAGCATTCATAAATGTACACATAAATCACACAAATAATTTATTTACGAATAATATCGCATTATATGAAAAACAAAGCTCTGAGGAGTCCAGCTACCTTTTAAACAGGCCAGATTTCAATAACTGGGCCATGACAGATCCGTCTATTTCCCCGAAGAATTTGCCGACCTGTGTGAAAGGACACAGAGACACAGAGAGTAAAGCATACAGTGAAGGATTATTCAGGTTTAGATATACAGTATGACACAATATAAAATCATTTCTGAATCCCATGATGATAAACACACACACACACACACACACACACACACACCTACATGCTCATAGACAGACAGATGTGCAGTGATCCAGATGTGCAAACAGATGCCTGAATCTGCCCTGTCTGCCCCACGGCAATCTGGGATTAGACTCCATAAGCATTAATCTCCTGGCTACTGCTCACATAGCTACAGTGCATGTGTTGCTACAAACAGCTGCGGTTATGGTGTGAGACCAATCTCAGCATATAGAGATAAGTATGCAACAAAATACACAATTAATCGAATAGATATGTCAACAATAACAATGAAATTTATCATAATGTTGACTAAAATATCAATTAACAATGCACTAAATAAATCTAATAGAATAAAGCTAGTCAGTTAAAGGAATAGCTGACCAAAAAAAAAAAACCCTGAATGCATCCTTAAGCCATTGAAGAATTATATGAGTTTGTTTCTTTATCAGAAAAGATCTTGAGAAATTTAGCATTACACTACTTACTCACCAATGGATCCTTTGCAGTAAATAGGTGCCGTCAGATAAAAACATTACAATAATTCACATCGTTCCAGTCGATCCATTAACACAGTGAAGTGAAAGCTGCGTGTTTGTGAGATACAAATCCATCATTTAAACAGCTGTGTGGATTGCTTGTTGAATTCTATGATGTTTTTAAGAGCTATCTGGACTCTGATGCCACCCATTTACTGCACACGATCCGCTGGTGAGCAAGTGATATAATACTAAATTCTCCAAATCTGCTCCAGTGAAGATACAAACTCATCTTTCTTTGGGACAGTGATCGCTCGAATTCCAGCAACATGATTATTTATAGCGTCAACAGACAACATAGTAGAACGCAGTTACTGGAAAGAATAAACAACAGACAGGACCAATCTAATTTTTGTTCTCTTTTAAACACATGTTCTTATAACGTGTATTACAACGTTCTTACACCGAATATTAAATATAAATGATAATGAGTTGTGTTCATTACTAGCAACGTGTGTTTATGTTGAAATATACTAAAAACGGTCTGTCTTTTTGTTGGTCAACGATTGTATGCAAAGCATCATGTTCATTTGCGCAAACGGCGTCATTCTCCATTTTGACGCTGCTCAAAAGCTAGAAGTAAAAAAAAAGATGTGGCAACCTTTCCCAGCTAATCCAATTTCACCAGGTCCATTCTCATTCTCTCAATCACTGTCTCATCTATTCGCTCCAAGGACAGTTTGTGGTACATTATCCAGTCCTCATCTCATCACCTGCCCTTCACACCAAAGCCCCAGGGCAATGGAAACATGCAGCTAGAGCCATCATCTTACACAAGTCAGCATCTTCCAGCTCATCTCTTCTATAACTAAACGCTATTGGGGCATGTTATCACAAAAGGTTAATGTGTGTTTAATGAACTGTTTGTAACACTCACATCTCCTTTTTCCTTTGAGACCAGTGTGAAGCCATTATTGTCAACAAGGTAACAGTTCACATCCTGTAAAAAATACAGAGATGGATCAGAATCGACGATCTCCCTTGTTGAATTGGATCAGAATTCATTCTAGTGAATCGGTTTATGTAAACTGATTCAGAACAACGATTCAAAGATTACATAAAGACAACACAAAGAAGAGTCAATTAGCTTCACTCACAACGCTCTCACAGCTGAGAGGACATATACCGTCCACATCACTGCACTGCAAAGAGGAAGAAGACAACCGCAAGGGCTTTAGTAAATGGACAAGAACATTTTTTCAAATGAATTATACCGACACTAGGAATGGGGTAGAAATTAGGGCCTAAAAAGAGTCTATTGGTGGATGTAAATCAAATTTGCTAATAATTTGGTGCATGTCAAAATTTTAGGGGGCTTGCATGTGCTTTAAAAAGTAATATATATTATATAGCATACTATATTAAGTGAACATGCCTTAGAAATAACAATGCAATACTTACATCTGTGTTATTTGGCTGACAAGAGGAAATAAAGGAAGAAGAAGAAAATGAGTATTAAAAGGTTAATAATGTGGAGAGTTGTTTGTGTATGTTACACTAGATGATAAAATCTATAAGAAAAGGCTCCTTGTGTGAAACAGGGGTGGTGATTGAAAGGTCCTAGATTTAAACGCCAGAAGGGACTGTAGGTCATGTGGCAAGTCGCACTGAACAGAAAAGTGTTTGGTAAGTAGCAAGAATCTTGATAAATTGCTTGGAGGCCTGCAGACGTGAGAACGCACATGTACACTTAGAAATCTCCAGTGACAAACACTATTTGCTCATTCGTCAGTGTGAGGCGGACAGGAACTGATACACACCATTAATCGAAGACCTTCAGGACCACAAGACTTAATATTGTTAGATTGTTGTCTCAGAGTCTCCCTCTACACTAGGTACATTCAAGACCAGTAAAATACAGCTCAGTGTGCTGTGTTAATGTGATTTTTTACAGATGTTTCATTCTGAATTGTTTCTGGGTTGAAGAAAATATATAGAAATTCCACAGAAAAGTTACACATTTTCTTGCAGGACCTAACTAATACAAATATCTAATATTAATATTTTTGAGGTAAAACTCACTTGCTTGGCAATAGACAGGAACACTCTCTCCAGCAAGTCCAGGGATGCCTGCATTCCTATAGCTGCATACGGAAGAAAAAGAAAAATCTGAAAACCTCTAAGATCATTTTATAGAGGTTGCATTTTTCTTCTGGTCAATTAAATGTCTTTTGTGTGCTGAAAAATATATATTTGGATAAAAACATCCATACATTTTTACAATCACAACAACACATAATCATAATATATAAATACTTTGATAACATCCATAAATATTTTATGATTTTATAATTTTTGCTGATTTTCCCATGATTTTTCAGTAAAATAACAATAAACAACAAATAAACAATTTCCATAAATGTTTCTATCGATTTTTTCATCTCTGAAAATCTTTATTTTAAAATTCCCTTATATTTCCAGGTTTTCATAAGAACCCTGTATTAATGTTTTTCTTGACAACATCTGTTGATGCTGTATATCACACGATTAATCCTTATACGTTCAACATCATAAGCTACAGCAAAGAGTCATGAATAAAACTGAAGAGGCTACCATTTTCTAAGCTGTATCAGCTGATGTTTTATCTCTTCTGCCCCCTCCTCAGTCCATCCATCTCTCTCTCTCTGGCCGTGCAGGCAGGCACAGACTGTTCTAATGTTAGTCCTACTTACTGATGTGACCCACGCTCATACACACTCTGGACTGTTCAAGCTGTGAGCTGCCAGTTCCTCTTGTTTCTTTCATTTTCTGTTGATTCGCTCACTCTGTCTTGAGGACCCCTACATGAGGACTGCTTGAAGGTATGTTTCAGGTCTGATTCGCGTTGATTCGCGTTTATTACAATCATAATCATTTCTCACTGATTAGCCTAAAAAAGCAGCGGTCGTTGTGCTTTTCAATATTTGTCGTAGAACATAAATTCGTAATATTTAATTCCTAAATCTATGCTTTTTTTTATTATTTTCAATTATTTAATTATTGTTTACATTATATATATATTCTATGTTTATGGAACATTCGACTTTAAAGAGATATAGAAATATAGAAATATCTGGGATTTTTTTTAACAGATTTCATTAAATTTTATGTACTACGAGAAGTGCACATTCCAGCACGCACAATTTGATCCTCTTTTCACTGATAAAGCGGATGTTGTTCTCAGCTCTGATTTATTATCTAATGGTGTGGACAGTTTAATCCTTGATAGTTTAATGCAACAAATGTGACGGGCAAAAAGGAGAAAGAGCAATGCTGGTGTGTGTTTGTATATATATATATATATATATATATATATACATGCACATGCATAGCAAATTATCTTTTTAACCTAATAATATAAATAATATAAAATATTCAAAAAGAAATATGAGTAGTGTGAAGCAGCTTAAAAAACGCTTTGTAAGTCACCTCTACAATGCCTCTAGTTTTCACTTGGCTTTTTTCTCTCACATCAAGCAATGGGCCTCTGGGCAGCTTTTATACAAAGTACGCTCTTTCACTATTTCTTTGGCTTCTGAAGACTCAAATGCATTTCAGCTCTGCGCTGTTTAAACCTCATGATGTAATATATGTTTCTGTCTTCACAGGGCATTCATTTAGTTTTAATCGTAGCACTGTATTAGAAATGATGCATAAAATCTGTACCAACATAGCACCCTTCGTTCTTTAACCATTCTTTTAATATTTTTTGCTTAGTTTTTTACCAAAACAACTACAGCAATTCCATGTGAATTCAACAAATTTCCTGGTGGATTTATGATGATAAAGAAAGAAAGCATTCATTTGATGTAGACCAGTGGATGCTCCTCCAAAGGTTCGCCTTAAGGATCTGTTACAAAAGGTGGACAACGCAGCCCAGAATGAACATTATAAGTAAGATCCTCAACGTATTACAACATCTTCAACCTTTTCAACTCTCACAAATTCTTAATTCTGCCCATGTTGTCTAGTTTCCTCAGGTCTCTTGATGACTCTTCTGAGCTCTTGTGGAACATCTACAAGTTGTCCATCAGGCTGTTCCTGCAATGTTAACTACACAGACTGCAGTGAGCTTAACCAACTGACTTCCTTGGACTCCATCCTGGAGAAGCTTCCCTTTGACACAAGCTACCTCAACCTCTCAAATAACAACGTCACCGCTTTGGACCCTGGGAGTTTTTCCAATTTCAGTGGCTTGCTGCATCTAGACCTCTCCAGAAACCTCCTCTCCAGGATCAGCCTTAGGTGTTTTTCAAATCTCAGCAATTTGCTTCATTTAGACCTCTCCAGAAACCTTCTGTCCAGTGTCTTCCCTTCAAGCTTCTCCCACTTGTATAACCTGGAGGTCCTGGATCTCTCTGAAAACTTCCTTGTGAGGCTCCCCGGTAACCTGTTTTCTGGCCTCAGCAGCCTAACAGAACTGGTTCTACGAGACAACAGGCTTAAGGAACTGAATCCAGATCAGTTCAAAGGCCTGAGTGAGCTTAGGCGTCTAGATCTTTCCTTCAACAGTCTCAGCTCCATGCCCACACACCTGCTGGACGGGCTCCAGAACCTACTCTGGCTCTCGCTTATGGGCAATAAGCTGAGAACTCTGCAAAGAACTTCACTTGAGCCAGCAACTGCTCTACAGCAAATTCTGCTCGAGGGAAACCCATGGAATTGTAACTGCAATTTAATTCCACTCAAGCACTGGCTGGAATGGATTGTATATACAGGTGAGAGAGGTTGTTTATCTCTGCTGGGAATTGGTTATGCGCAATATATCAGTTACCACCGGAGAGATTTAAGAGATTTAAAGTCACAATGTAATGAAAGTGGCGACAGAATCTACCGTATCAAATGTATTGTGATGTAAATAAAAATGAAATGACCAAAAAACGTATGTAGAGAAAAAAGTGCATTTAAGTTTTGACTGAAAATCTCAAAATAAATACTCATATTTCATAGTGTAAATTAAAATGCTTTTATGCGTAAATTACATTGTTGTGATTTCTAAATTCACTTGTGGCAAACAATTTGTACAGTTTTTTTAAGATGGTACAATACAATATTATGTGTGTGTATTTAAATGAAATTAATAAACTATGAATATCTAATTTTATTTATTTAGATTAAATAATAATTTATTCTTGACCACTTCGCAGTTAATGGCCTAAATAATATAATGTAGTGTTTGTGCGTGTGTGTGTATATATATATATATATATATATATATATATATATATATATACATATATATAAATTTAAAGATACTCTACAAACATATTTAGCATAGACCGAGACATTTCAAACACAAGTTTAATTTTTTAAATTTAAGTTAAAAATAATTTCAAATTCCATAAAAGTTATATGGCTTTCTCTTAAACCATTCCACAGGTGGCAGCATAGATTCCACCAACTGCTCCTTTCCTGCTAATTTGCATGGTAAGGATCTTCGCAGTGTCCCTATGGAGATGTTTAGACACTGTTACCCCCTCTATCTGGAGACCAGGAACCCCTCTGCAGTCGAGGGCCACCAGGTACCAGCGGGGTCGGCCGGAGACTGCATACGCCAGCGCTACCGGCCTGTGAGTGTGCGTCGAGCGACCGCCACGGTGGTGGTAGCCGGGGTGGTGTGTGGCGTGGTGTGTGTGATGATGGTGGTAACGGCCACCTACGGCTGCATCTATGCAATGCTGGTGGCTCACGAACAGCAGCAGCTGATAGAGGGAAACAGACAGCAGCAACAGCCACTGATGGTGGCAAAGGAACCAGAGCAGGATGAAAAAGAGGACCTGATGCCAACTATCGGAAAAGGAGCAGAAGCCACAGAGAGCGTAGCATGGATGGCATTTCCTCCAGAAGTGTGTGTTTAAAGCACATGAGGAACCGTTTATCACTGATGTATATAGATTTATAAATGTTTGTTTGGGAGCCACTGACTTCCATAGCAGGAAAAAAAATACTATGGAAGTCAATGGTGACCCAAAACAGCCTGGTTACAAACTTTCTTCAAAATATCTTCCTTTGTGTTCAGCAGAACAAAGAAATTCATACAGGTTTGGAATTACTCAAGGGTGAGTAAATGATGACAGAATTTTCATTTTTAAAACTATTTTAGTAAACTATTCCTTTAAGTAGATTTAAGACACTTAATAAAATACAATTTTATGTAAATTTATATATTTTCCTATGAATTCTCCTAACAAACCACCTCTGTGTTTTTTTCTTATAGTTGCAATCAATCAGTTGTTAATTATTAATAGTGCATATTAGTATATTTTTCTAAAACTGAGAAACAGAATAATATTTTAAATATATATCTATGTTTAACATGTAAGTAATATATTTCTACATTAATGATGCGTCACTATTAAGGTTGATAATTGTAAATAAGTTTATTATTATTTTCATGTTATTAAATATATTCATATTCTGTACTATTTGGCATCCACACAATAAAAATAAAAAAGAAATCACAATAATTAAAAAAAAAAATCTAAATAAAATCAATAAAATTAACAAGGCATTATTTTACAAAGTGTGAAAAACGGATATTCATCGTTTGCTAAGGATTGTATTTACCAGTGTTATTAAATTAAATTATTAGTGTTTTTAAACAATCAAATATTTAATTTATCAGCCCCCAAAAAATCTAATATGGTCTCAAAGTTTGGTACCTACTCCATTTTGAACTATTTTAAATGTGTTGAATGATCGCTTAATGATATGTTGAATGTAAAATTTGATTTGAGCATAAAAACAATTGCGGATATCTTACCTCCAGCTACAGCAGTTCTTTTCCCTTCAGTAACCGTCACAGATGTTACTGCCACAAAAGTGTTCTTCCCTGTTGGATAGAGGTCATAGGTTACTGTAGCTGATAAACTGTGACATTGCAACAAATACATTTAACCATGACTTTTTGAGCACCTTTGTTTATATCATCATGTGGGACATAGAAGAAGAATTGGCCAGGTTTGTTTTCAGCTGCCAGGCGATACCAAATGGGAAAGTGGTCCACTGTGAAGAGGTTCTCTTTATCCACATGGGTCAAGAACTTCCTGTGGGGTCAAAGTATCCACAAATTTATAAAAGACCAAAGTCATATTTCAAATGAGAAATAAAATTTGACAATGGTAACAATTTTTGTCAATTGATTAAATGTGATTAATCACATACAAAACAATGTTATGCATTATATACAGAACATACAAATATATATGTACAAACTGTATAAACAAAACTTTTATTTTGGATGCAATTAATCGTGATTAATTGTTTGAAAGCACTAGTTTTTGCTTTATCTCAAATCATGCTAAAAATGTATTTCAGCATGTCCAGTGATCCATGTTCACATTGATCATACAAATATTTATAATCAATCTGATATTTTGTATGCATATTTTTTTCTTGTAAATAATTAATTCATTTATTTATTTATTTCCATTATTTATTCTTTATTGCTACTGAGTGAAGCTGTTTGTTTTTATTTCAACGGTTCGCTCACTTTCCAACACGTTTCTCACTTCCTGCGTATCTGATCACACGCATGAGCCCAGATCGGGTTCCCAGGAAAGCCGACTCCATGCCTTCATCTACACTATAAGGAGATAAAAGCCAAGAAACTATAAACACCGACTCCTTTTTTTCCAAAATGTTCTTCAAAATAAAAGTGGGACTTCAAAAAGTCTGTCTTTGCTTAATGCACAACATACAGAGATTAAATAAAGCCTCTTACCCAGGGGCGGTTAGCGTTAGCGCTGTCCAGTAGGCCTCCAGTGGTGCTGTTACCACTGCATCGAAAAGAACTTGCTGAAGAAGTATCTCGTCACCTGATGCAACAATAAAACCTTTACTTTAAGAATAGCATACAGTTATTGTTATAACTGTGTGCCTTTGAACATGATAAAAATGTGTTAATGTTAAACTTGAAGTACACTTTCTGTTAGCTGAAAACATTAGCCACGGTATAATAAACATGTTAGAATCAGGGTTTAATTTAAAGTGTGCATAGAAAATATTGCAGTAAAATGCAGCTGAGGAAAACTCACACTCCAAGTCCGGCTCTTTCCCGGTCAAGTATCGGACCACAGCCTGGAGCTGAGTGAGCTTACGGTGATGTGGGTCAATATCTGTCTCACAGTACGTCCTGAGTGGATAAAAAAAAAAAACATAGTTTAACTTATCAAGACACAGAGCTAAGATTGAAAGTTTTTAGAGACCTGCTGTCCTGAAATAGTTTAGAAGAAAGAGTTGGCCTGTTAGATTTTTGTTTAACAGTATTTACCATTCATTTGCTATCATGAGGTCCGGCTGCTGAAGGTCATGAAGACCTAAAGAAAGGAGAAAATAATGAGGTGTGTGTGTGTGTAGACAATTTCTTAAATGGGTGTTCTCTCAATTTCAGCCACTTTTATTTCCCAAGGGCTGATTTTTATTAAACCATTTTTCTTGTTGATATAAGAAAGAAACTTTTTAAAATCTCTATGAAGGCTACTTTTCAAATGCCTATTATATATCAATTTTATTGTTTTACCCTTGTTCCATTATAAAAATAATTATTTACATTTTAAATCTATGATTAAATAAAATAAAATTATTTGTATACTTTTGTATTTTGTATATACAAGTCTCTTAGCTCACCATTATGATAAAAAAGACAGAGTAAACCATGAAATATCATAAATTAAAATACCCGTTTTTATTACTCTGGTAATCAGTGTAACACAAACTATTTTAAGCAGATTTTCTGCTCAAAAACTTTATTATAATTTTTTTGTTGTTGAAAACAATTGTGCTGTTCTCTTTTGATCAACATCCTGTGTCCTTGCTGAATGTAAGTATTAATTTCCTTGTTTAAAAATCGTATGTACCCAAACTTTTGAAGGACACTGAATCATTTTCACCACCTGTATATCACATGAGCTATAAATCATATGGTGAACTCACCCTCCTCCACAGAAACATTCCCAAAGAACATGTACTGCCCGTGACCTCTTGTTAGCACCATCCCAAAGCTGAAAGCACATCATAAATATGCATTAAAGCCATCGCATGAAGATTAACTACACATATTGTTACTAAAAATATCTAAAGTGAAGGATAAAATATTGCACAATAAAATAATATTATAATATTGTATTTTTCAATAAGCTTTTTCAACATGTGCAGTAAGTATGAAAGAAATATTCAGAAAACATGAGAAACATATCAAACCTAAATGGAGTTTCATTGATGGTTGTGTAGAAATAGTCATTTTTGAGGAACAACGGCCTTTTCTGGGCAATAAAATAAAAAATACAGTCGCAAAGGAATTAGTCATGACCCAATATACCATTTAAATTTTCACTTTATGTTACACTTTATTAAAAGTATGAATCTTACGAAACCTATCAAGAACATGTCCAGGTCACATTTACTATAAACTATATTTTATTTTTAAACTATATTTGCACGAATAAGTTTAATTCGTGCAATATAAAAAAAGTAAAAATAAAAATAAAACACTTTATGACACTAATGCAGTGTAATGAGAATGGACATATTCTTGTCAGGACTTGTATGATTCACCCAAAAGGAGTAGTTCAAGTAATTGAATGTTTTTAACATAAAAGATGGCCGATGCAAACACACTCACCCCTTTATCCACAGCTGCTCTCACATCTAAATTCAGGGTGCCAGTTTCTCCCTTCACCATGGCTGTTCTCAACTGCACAGACAAGCCAGGACATCATTACAACTTTTCAGAGCATTAAAACAGTGCTTAAAGGAAGTGTATGTACTATATGTGATCAACTCACACTGTCCTCAGTGTCCTCCCACTCAGCCTCTGACAGATCCACACTGTTGTAGTTGGGCTTGGGTTTCAGCTTCTTCCCATCACTGTACTGTTACAAAAATAGAGAAAAACCAGTGAGAGGGATGACAAATCAGTATCTGTCCATTATATAGTCAGATGCTTGAGTGATTGATACTGTGAGGAAGATCAGATGGACTTACCAGTGGTCTTAAATCAGGATGTGCCAGGATGTATCCATTGTTCGTGATGAGAAAGGCGTAACCATGTGCTCCAAGCTAAAAGATAAAACCAAAAGTAAATGTTTAAACTTTGTGAGTAAACTGTGAGCATGATCATATTTATACACATTTAGTATATATATATATATACTATGTATATATATGGTACAGTATATATAAATAAAATAACTGATTAAGAAAGAAGGAAAACTGATATACGTGTGTAGTTATGTATAAACATTTTATAGTCTAAAAATATGCTATATTAATGCAAAATGTAACATTGATATGCTCCATGTTTATGTAAACACATGTTTGGTCATGCTAACATTTAGCTGAAATTACAAATGCCATTTGTTAAAAAATTCAGAGAAAGTTGACAATCCTAGTGATGTTTTTTGTACCTTATACCGCGGGGCAAGTTTCATGACCTCCAGCAGGGGCACGTCAGTTCCCACAACTCCCAGCAGAATGCCATGAGAAAGTGTCTCTTTCTTCTTACTGAACACTGGCATGGCCACTGACGTCATGAGCAGAAGACTGTGAGCCTTGCTTTTGAACAGCTACGGGAGAGATTTGAGGAATTTAGCATCTTACGCTTTAATGCCGAAGCACACAGTTAAAATCAACATGAAATAAAAATGAACCCTGTTTACTTTCCAAATGCATATTTCTGGTTTCATAATGCCCACTTCTCACGATTTTAGATGAGTTGTTGAATTATATCCATGTTCAACTTCGAAATACACCAAACTATGGCAATAAAATGGGTTGAAAACTATTTCCTGTTGATTTTATTAGTGTAAGCTCCATTATATCATGTCCAGCACAAATGTGATAAATGATGATAAACAGTAGAGGGAGTCCTAAACCAAAAAGTCCTGGTATGCTTACCAGGCTAACAGCTACATTACACTCTAAGCACAGGCTAAATATCTAAAGTCTTCTGTTTATACATGCTGAAGTACAGTGCCATGTGTTTTACTGCTTCTAAGCATTACCTCCTTAGTGTTAGGAAGCTGTGTGATAGAGATGATTATGGAGATGAATGGAAAAGAATCACATTAGTACACAAACGGTAATATATGAATAAACAGCACAACAAATTACATTAAATTGCCTTGAAATGATACAAGCACAGTTGGAAATGAGTGGTTAGAATTAATGAATATGAATAATGGTACAATCACAAACTCACCACGCTGTCCATATATGCCTCAGTCCAGATTATATCATGGTCATGGTTAATAACCATCGGTCGACTCAGAACATGAAGATACTCCATGACGTTCTCCTGTACATCAGCCAGTGTCGAGATGTGAGTATAATAACCTGTGAATATATCAAACATGAGTATAAGATTTTAGCATATTTTCCTGCTAGCTTACTAAAGAGCTCAATGAACTGCAGCTTTCAAGCTTCCAAAAAGAACAACGAAGGTATCATAAAAGTGGTCCATATGACTTTATTTAAGTCAAAAGATAGCTTTGCATGAGACATAATTTCCATAATTTAAGCCATCACTCTTTGAAATTCTTCCAGAGCCAGAGAATGAATCAGGAATTCAAATAAACAAATCGTGTTTTTCAATTAACAAATCAATCCAGTTCACAAAACCTGAATCTGAACTGAACGGTGCTTTCAGGACTCAATTAATGAATCATTTATTAACTGGATGATTCATTAATGACCTACAATACTAAATCATATCGATGCGTTTCTCCAATTCGACTGCCTGTTTTGGCGATCCAGCGGGAGGGGAAGATCGATGACTTAAATTTCTGTTCCTCACAAAAACTATAAAATTTTTTGGATTCATATGGAAAATAATACTTTTATGATGCCTTTGTGTCCTTTTCGTGCAGGTGTGAAGGATTCGATCATTTGTTCTACCGAAGTAAGAAAGAAATATGAGTTTGGTAGAGTAAATGATAAAAGTTTTTAAAACTGTCTGACCACATACCCTTATTGTTGCAGGCAATCCATTTGACATTTTCTGAGAAGGTCATATCTCTGCCAATAAGGTAAGTGAAAACCCGTACCTGAAACCATTACATTTTGTTACTGAACTACATGCATCCTGTTCTTAAAATCTGCATATGAAGAAAAAATGTGCAATGAACACGACATTTTTCCAGACGGTCCTCCAACAATTTAACAGTGCGGTATGCAGATTTGTCATATGTTATGCCCTCCATTCCCTGTAGAGCGAACAGATTGTGTGTTACCTTCTTGTCAGGCCAGTTGAACTCCTCAAACACTGATTGGAAATCTTCCATGGCTCCGTCTGTGATCAGCATAATTGCTTGGTTGCATAGGCTGCCCTGACCATTTGCTCTGGCCTAGGGGACAGGAAGAGAAACATGGAGGACATGCAGAAGGTTGGCACCATAAGCAGAGTTTTGTATATTTGTGTGAATGATACTGACGTCAGCGAGGATGCGGAACGACTCCTTCATGGCTTTTTTTACTGTAGCCTCTCCCTTCACATGGAGTTCGTCAACAAGCAGCTTGAAATGCTGAAAAGAGAGATGAGATGGGCAAATAAATTTATTTTTATCTGGAAAACAAAAAAAGATGAAGATTGTACTTTTTCACAATTCATGCAGCAAAGGAAAAACCCTGATAAAAATGTCTTTAATACAACAAATTAGTTTTTCCTATTCCACTGTTGTTGTTTAGTTGAAATGATGCTGAAAAATAAATAATAGATAGAAAATGTACAATTACACAAAATGAATTAAATAAAATAAATATAAAAGCTACTTTAAATCATGAATAAATAGTATATAGATTATACCAAAATAACACTGACATCAATGGTATAAAACTATTGAAGAAAAAAAAAAATTCCTAAAACTATAAAATGCAATATATATATATATATATATATATATATATATATATATATATATATATATATATATATATATATATATATATATATATATATATATATATAAAATAAAATAAAATCATATGAAATGTAAAAACGTAAAGAAAAAAATAATAACGTTTATTGTATTTTATTTATTAATATGAATAAATAAAATAGTGCTTTAATTTAGTGCTTTAAATACATGATTAAAACATAATATTTTTGTGTCTTTTTTTTTTATTACACAATGGGACAAAAAACGGTATGAAACTCAGGATCAAGTTGCCCATCTGAGCAAGTAGGACAGAGATGTCATGGTGCTGCTGTCTTTCTTCGGTTCTTAGAGGATCTGTGTCAGCACATTGAGCAGATGCTGAGTGACTTAGACCTGAAATATCATTACAAGCTCTGCTGACCCATCACCCTGTAATAAGTACCAGTCTGTGGCTGCGCAGGACGGTCCAAGTGTCCTATATGTTTTACATCATCCTTGCTTTGAAGATACTTAGAGTAAATGATTATTTAGGAATGTAAACTCTTCAAATTATCTTCATTTAGGAGCCTTTTCTTAGCAAATATATTGATAATTGTGATCGATTTGCTGAATTCATCTGTTGATTACTTGATTATTCAATTAAAATTACAACTGGAATTAATTCACGGCAACATACAGTAAATGTAAACTAAATATGTGGCCTACTGCATTTGCATATATCTAAAACCAGACAAAACAGTATTATGAGAGTGATGCGAAAGATGAAACGTGCTGCCTTCAGTCATTTCACTATCCGATCGCTCTATAATTCTGTAATCGACGGTAATTCCAGAGATTAGAGTACGTCCCTACTTGCTCTCTGATATATTACAAGCAAAAGAGCTGCACATTAGATCAAATCACTCAGCCGCTTGTCCATCACATGACTAAAAGCTACAGCAGAATGTGGATGGGACTAATGTCTCTGACTAATGTCACAGCTACAGCCTAGCATCCCTGAAAAACAGCTGAAAAAAAGTTTATCTCAGTATTTCCTTTAAAAAGTGTGACATATACTTGAGCATGTGATTTATTATTATTATTATTATTATTATTATTATTATTATTACTATTATTATTATTATTAAATTTGTTAGCAGTTTAATTTGCTAGATTTTTTTATTTACTTATTATATTTTGGATAGATGTTATTAGATTTTTCTTATGTTTTATTAATTTATGTCATTATTTATTTATAGTTTCTCAAATAGTAACCAGCTTTATATTTCTAAATTTTCTTTGTTTGTTATAATGTTATTTTACAACTTTAGATTTGTATTTTTATTATTATTTTATCTATATTTTTCTTTAGTTGACTATGACCTACTACTGTATAAGTAAATGTTTCACCCCTAAAATAATTTAAATAATTATTAAAATAATATTATAATAAAAATCAGGTCACGTGAAATAAAACCAGCAGACAATTTGCAGACCTAAATAATAATTGAATAATTCAGAGACATAAAAAATCACTAACGTAAATGATAAAGAGAATAAATAAAATTTTTATGCAAATGTAATAAATGAGCAAAGAAACACAAAAAGAAAAACAATGCGCACAAGGTGTACGTGAGTGCATATGAGGGAATGGTATGAGCCGGTCTCCTGCAGTGCCGATTGGAGTCATTGGCTTAGTTCCTCAGGCTCAAGTGAAGTGGATAATCGACTTACCTCGCGATTGTCCAAGTCTGCCTGTACTAACGTTCCCTTAAAACAGGGCTCCACGTAGCGGACATAATCAGTGTACTAAGGAGAGCACATGCAAAAACATATTTTACAATGCTGATCAAACCATAAAGTGATGCTACATAGAAAACAAAGTGCGCCCTTACTGCAATAACATTGACAAAGTCATTCTCCCCCAGGGTGTCCAGGATAGTGTTGATAGTGTGTTTGGCAATGGTCATTTTAAGACCCTTCATGCTGCCGCTGACATCAACTACAATCACGATGTCCTTAGGAGAGGTGGCAGCCTGGATATACCTGAAACAGAAAGAGAGGATTTTCTCAGAAGATGACCCAGGACATCTCTAGATCGGGGTTTGGAGGGCTATGATAGACACTTTATAGTAATATTGACTGATAGGTTATTATAAAAAGAATTGGGCATAATATCGACACACACACACACACATATATATATATATATATATGCTGATTTCTTTTGTATTATTTTTGCTAGAATTGTACTGTTTTAGTTAAACATTCAACATGTTATGTTTAAGCAAAACAGTAGCCTAAACATTGCTATTCTAAAAGCACTTTAAAGGTGTTTATTTTTCTTTTTTAACATATCAACATTTTCAGTGTAATTTAGATATATAGAGTGAGTATATATATATATATATATATATATATATATATATATATATATATATATATATATATATATATATATATATATATATATATATATATATATATATTTAAATATATAGATATTTAGAGTTTAAAATTAAGATATTTAAAGTGTACATGAAGTATACTTGCAATAGCACAATGAAATATATTTCAGTATATATTTAACTGGACTTTAGCACTACTTCAGTACAATTAAAGTTCAAAATTATCCAGTTTAGCATAATTCCAGTACAACTGCAGGGTATTTTTATTCAGTTCATAAATATGTAAATGTATTAAAAAAACATGACATAAATGTAAACAAATGAAGCCAATTCAGTGCAAACACATTAATATCCATTTTTACAATAAATATGGCTGAAAGACTAAGACATTGAAAGATCATAATTGAATCCAGTTCAGTCAGGTGTGTTTATTCAGATTCATTGCATTCACTTGCTTCTGTGTAAACAGTCACATATGGAGCCTGTGTCAGTCCTACTAACCTGGCCGTTGAGCTGCTAACCACTTAAGAATCAGATTAAAGTCTTTTGGTGGGATCAGGGCCTAACTGGCTGTGCTACCATAGCCACAAGCAGACATTTGGGTGGCATCCACACAGATAATCCTGCATTGCACACTGGGTCAGGAAAAGACCTTGCTGAATCCAAGTCAACTGGCATAAATTTTATTTCATATGAACCAATCAACTTCACTAAGCACACAGGATAACCAAAAACCTATTAGGGTTTCAGGTCAAACGCTTTACTTTGCCTCACCAATTTCTGTTTCTGCAGTCGAAAGAAACTACGCCGTTAGAATCAGGGGTCCATTTAATTCCTGAAAAGCACAAGGATAAGCAAAAACAAATATCTTTTACATTAGGAATGTACATTGAAGAACGTACAGTACAGTACAGTTTTTCCCTTTTAAGTGGTAGGACGGAGCAACAGATTTGAGCAAACCTGGATAGAGTCTGAAGAAGCCGGTTGAGCTGCCAAAATATTGCCAAGTGAGCGTGGGATCCTTCTGGAAGTTACTGATGAAGACATCGTTCAAGGCTTCTGACATGTACACTCCATTAAGAATGTCTGGATCTGCAAATAATGACGCTTGATATAAGTTCAAATGTTGCATTTGCGCAAAATTGTTAAGATTCTGATTTCATTTACCCTGTGACAATGCAGCCCTCATATATTAAGCACTCAAATAAGTAATTTCCATCAAGTGTTATAATATAAACACCTATAAAGACCCTGTAATTTGAATTCTGTCATGACAACTCTAAAGTGAGTACAGAGATTTGATACTGCAATACATCCACAGACATGTTGCTGTCATACTGCACATATAACACCAGACCGCACCACTAGAGATGTGTGACAGAACTTTTGAGTCTACAGTTTGATTTGATCAACAATCAAAATGTGTTTTTGATTAAACATACTGTTTAAATCAGACACCCAGGCCATAGATATCTGATTATTGCTATCATACCTTTGTTGTAGACGTTAGTGGGAACTTGGATGTCGCTCATTAAAGTATTGACTGAAAGCTTGTTGAAATGTTCGTTCTCCTCTAATGGAAATTCACCACCGAGTTCAATGAAATTTCCTTCTTCATCCATAGAATTGACCAATAGTGCATTAAAGTAGTCAAACTGACAAAAGCATAAAAACATAAAAAGACAACTTTGCATTTAGTATTTTTAAATGATTAAATTAATTTATTTTAATTTAATACATGGCGTTTATCGAATAGTTTTTACAAACAGGTTTAAGCACCAAATACCAATTCTGTTACCTGTAAAGATGAATTATATTCATGATACAGGTCAGCGTCCTCAGCTGTGTCAGCGAGCCTCTGAGGACAAAGAAAATTGCATTATTTTCAGTCATTTTATGAGATAAAACCAAAGCTCCTCATAAAGCATCATCAGTACTCTAAAGTTAGGTCTAATCTAGACAATAATAAAATGAGCACTTTAGACCGACCTTCACAGACTTCATCTTGCTGCCAAGCATTCTTTCGATTTCATCTGCAAATTCCAGCACTAATCGTGATCCATCCACGTCCTCTATTCTGATGATGGGCTCAACATCTTTGATTTTCTGGACACAGAGAGAGAGCTGTTTTAGTATTTTCTGGAATTTCTAGGAATATGTGCTTCAGCGCTATCTCACAACCGATTCGGGGGCAGGTTTAGGGGCAGGGTTAGATGTAGGTCATTTGTACAAATTCATACAAATTGTGCAAAAATCATATGAATGAGAGTGAGGTCGTACGAATTTGTATGAATTAGCCACCTATTAAAATATGTGTGACTTGTTTTCACTCAAATATCCAACAAATAAAGCATCAAGAAACATCATAATTAAAAAACGACTGGGAAACATTTTCATTGATTTACCTTTTGTAATAGCGCAGCTCCGGAATATTTTGATGCAATTGCGTTGATTTGCTCTGAAATAGTGATAGCCCATTTTTGAACCCTAGAATTACAAAAAAAATAGTTTATCAAGAGTGACTGAAATTAGCGTACATAGCAAAGATTTTAGACGAACGTTTGAAATCACCCAGCTAAATTATTTTAAAAAGGGTAGCCTATATTACTTTGAATAAACCCATCTATAAATATAAATAGTTGTCTTAGTTTGCAGGTGGCCCATAATCACTTGATAGGATTCCAAGTAATCTATTGATCTTTGACCATTGACAGTGAATGCAGACAAGTGAAAGCCAATCCAAACACAAACAATAATAAAAGGTACATATGAGGTCAATGTAAATTACAAAAATACCACAAATTTACTGTATATAATGAAACAATCCCTGTATACACACTGATGTTGAACGATTTGAGATCAGTAGGTAATCAGTCATTTTTTAAAGAAATTAGTACTTTTATTTAGCAAGGAGACATTCAATTGATCAAAATAAGGACACTTATAATATTTAAAAAAAATTGTTGTCCTTTTGTATTTTCTATTCTTCAAATAACACTGAAAAAAAGATTAATATGGAACGTTTCTTGAGCAGAAAATCTGCATATTAGAATGATCTAATGAATCATGTAATACTGAAGACTGCTGAATATTCAACTTTACCATCACAGATATAAAATATTAAAACAGAAAACTTCTTTTAGGTCATTGTCATTGTTTTTCCTGTATCTTGGTGAGTTTTTAAAACGAACTGGAGCTGCAAGAGAACAATTTGTCCTTGAATTGTTGTAGTTATATAAATCTAAAAATAAATATAGGGATTAAGGCCAAGATAAAACTGTTTTTAGCAATAAATCCCTAAAACACAGATGCACTTGCATAGCTATAAAATATGCTTGGTCTTACATGCTGAGCATGGTCTAGTACACATAATAAAAGTCAAATTATGATGCACGAGAATAATGTTAGCGGCACTCTGGGAAAGGCTCAAAGTCTGTGATATTCCTGCGTGCACAGAACCTGGCCTGTATGACCATCTGTGAACTAGCTTGTGTTTCTGGCTGGTATCCAGAAGGCATTATTAATGGTATGAGTATCTGCTCAAACAGTGCCATTCAAGCCAGAGCATTAGCTTGCTAGTTGACAATGTGTGGAAAAAAATAACCAAAGAAGTTTGATTGGTTTGTTTTATATCGCCATTCAGAATCGTGACAACAATAGCCAAAAAAATCAAATAAATAATTCTGCTGTTCCAAACATGCATGACTATCATCTTCAAGACATTTTCAGAAATGTCTTAAGTTTTTAGCCATTCAGTGAAAGTCTTTGGTTAAAGAATGTTGGTGAATGAATTCTTTAAAATATCGACCTTCTTTTGTATTCCACAGGAGATGGAAAATCAGGTTTGAAATACATTAAGGTGAGTAAATGATGATAGAATTTGCATTTCATTATCCAATATATATTCAAATATTATTTTGTATATATTTGTAGTTATATAGTAGTTATTGGATAATAATTATATAAAAAATGTATGAGAGAATTATGTATATATCACCAAATTATCTTTACGTTTCCACCTTAAAATATTTTCAGTGCTGCTTACGTATGTCGAGAAGTGTCTGCCATCTGCTATTGCACTGAATGACTTCCAAGCCTCGTGAGAACTGAATTTTACACCTCAACAAACTCAGGGAATCAGGGAATTACTAAAAATGATCACACAACTCTCAGAGCAATTTCTCTTCCTGTCTCATTTGAAATTCTAATGTGCATGGAACTGGAGTCACCACAGAACAAATTAGACCCCAAAATAGTCTGTCTGGTCTTACAAGCATCTACCAAACTCACTGGCTGATTAAAACAGAACAGTAATACAGGAACCCAAACATTAACAACGGAGAAAATCAAACCAGTGGTAGCAGAAAATGAAGGTTCTGAACAAAGTGAATCTTACGTTTCTGGAGGAATCTTCATTTGAGCATGTGTAAAGATGCAAAGCCAGCCTGTGCAGACCATGAAGAACGTGACCCAAGAAGACCCTCTGATGTTATACATGATGCTGACATCTATCCTTAAGAGTCACATCTGTCATGGGAAGAAGTCCTGAGAATCCACTACTCCAGCAGGATGACTAAAACCCAACGTCCATTCCAATCACTTCCATTCATGCTGGCCTTCCATGCTTTCAAACGTCTCTTACAACCCTCCCGAGCTTCTCATCAACTGAACTTGCGCATCCAAAAGTTCTTGGAGAGCCTGATGAACCACGTCAGTGAGCTCCTAGTCATGCTCAGATCCTCCAGAAACTTCTCAAACTCTCATTGAGCTGCACGGAGTAATCAATGCTTCTCATATTCAGGATGATACCGATAATCCAAGTAATCCACTTAAGGTTATCATTAGGTCCTTCTTTCTTCGTGTTAAACTCAGGTGAACGTGATATCAATACCTGCTCTCCGTCACATCATCCGCGTAACATCACACCTGGAAAATGTTCTCCAAAGTTCCATGGTTCTTGGCGTGAAATAATCCCAGTTATAATATACAAATCAAGCAAATGGCAAGCACACTGCTGCAGCTGAGATTCACTTCCAGAGCATCCAATCCTCCATCACCCAATTTACAGTGTAATCCACTTGGATTACAATCTCTCCACACAGTGGGTTCATAAGCGTGGGGAGGGGAGATGGAGAGAGGAGAAAAGGGTGGGCACACTGGAGAGACGCAGCGGATTGGGTGAGTAAGAGTTTTGTTGTCACTAAGAGGATTAGTAGTGATTTCGGGAGGTTGGCCTATGTCCATCCAATCAGTGTAAGTGAACAGCTGTGGTTTGTAGAAGAACAAGGCCATCTAGTGGGGACATGACAGCCACTTGTTTTGCATGAGCATATGCAGACGCTCCATCCATCCTGTATGATGTTTCCTAATGCTACAAAGCTTCAGATCTTCTTCATTCTTTGTGAAAGAAAATAAAGGGGCTTTAGATGACCACGGATTGAACTGTATACTGTCATTTACTATCTGTCACGTGGCTTATGCTCAGGGGCTAAGTTGTCCATATGCTGTGTGACCTTTTGCTCTCTCTCTTTTAGCACTGTCAAACGATTAATCGTGATTAATTGCATCCAAAATAAAAGTTTTTGTTTAATATATTAGTGCGTACTATGTATACTTATTATGCATATATAAATACAAACACATGCATGTATATATTTAAGAAGCATACGTTATTCGTATATATTAAATATATTTATATATAATATAAAATACAATAATATAAATGTATATACATATAAATATTTTTAAAATATACTCTGTACCTCTATGTATTTATATATATGTAATAAACAAACCCAGTACGCACACATATATCATGTAAATAAAAACTCTTATTTTGGATTAAATTAATCACAATTAGAGACACTGTACCTATGTCTGTCTATGTGTAGTTCTCCTGTGATCATAAGCAGGGCTATTCGACTGGCAAAATAAAAAGATCGATATTTTCTTTACATTTTTTTTTTTTAAACCCTTGGTAAAAAGAAAGTCATAAAGGTTTGATCATTTAAATTTTTTTGTTATATTTTTTTTCATCAAGGACCTCAAAGGAAAAACCTTGATTTCCTGTAGATCTAGGAATAAAAGAGAGAAACAAACAAAATTACTAATTACAACATACATATCGTCGTGATTAAACAGATTTTAATCAATGATTTAATTAATAAAATGCCAGACACAATTCAGATAAAAGCACTTGGTATCCAAGACTCCAGGAATATGCTCAAAATCATTACAATATTACATTTATATAGTGAAATAAATGAAAAAAAACTTCACCCTCTTGATGAACTTTGTATTTAGTCGGTACTATTGCTTATGTGTCTGAACTCAGTATCTTGCTAGCTGTCAAATTTAAGAGTGCCTTAACATTGTATTGCTATTTATCTCTTAGTAGTTTATTCTGCATACTAATTCAATTGATTTCCATTCACAAAAAGGGTTTTTGTATTCCGCAGTCCACACAGTGATTTAAGCATCAAAACAACAATAAGCCTACAACAATATTTTCCAACGAAGCAGCCCAGGGGGAGGAGCTCTGCACTGGTATTTGTTTTGACCAATCAGAGTGCAATATGTAGAAACGGATCGACCAATCAAATTACTGGAATTGGGTCTTGTCCCGGCATGTTCTCGTAGCGCTGTTTCTCGTCGCATCCACGTGTACGCCGAGGTACGATATGTGCTGTTTTGTGAAACTATTTAAAGATTATAACGATAATAATTTGGCTGGAATGTTTTACAGTGTAACATTAATTAGGTTTGTATTGTTATTAAATGTGAAACGCGACCGATTGCGTTATTGTTCTTTTGCGGAATGTTTAGCTAGCCAGTGCTAAGTGACTACAGAATGGTCACGATCACCGCTTATTTACAAATATATATAATAATTGACACTTTCAGACCATTTCCTTTCCTTAAATATATTGTATGGTCAAATATACAGTTAATGTATCTTAGTAATTTGAAAGCTGTCAGTTTTTTTTCATATTGTATATTTGGTATTAATTGTCATTATATAAGGTGTGTATATGGGTACAGACACTGCAGTTTGATTGACAAAAGTATCTTCTTTCTGACAGATGTCTGATTCACCTTGGAAATGCTCCACCAGCAATGGTGTCGACCAAAATAACATGTCAGCCACCAGCAAAAAAGAAAGCACTGTTCCACAAGAAGCTAAAAGGCGAAAGAAAACGAATAAATGGAAAAAAATTTCACTTAAACGAAAAAGAGGAAAGAAACGACAGTTAGGAGAGCTTTTGGAAAGCAAGATGGAGTGTGTTAAACATGGAGATGTTTTGGATTCTGCGTCTGAACCGTCAACTCATGTTCAATTCAAAAAGCCCAGAATAACTCTTGGTGCACTGACTAGTGAAGCTGAGTCTGCATTACCTCTCAGTGACAGCTGGGAGGTGGACAGTGGCTTTTCGTCTGAATTGAGTCCTCCCACTAGTGGCAGGAGTTCGCCGTCTGTGGGAATTGACCGCTCTAAGCTTGTAGCTATTGACTGTGAAATGGTCGGCACTGGACCTAGGGGCAAGTGTAATGAAGTGGCACGCTGTAGTATAGTAAGTTATAACGGTAGTGTTTTGTATGATAAGTATATTTTACCTCAGAATCCCGTCACAAACTTCCGCACAAGATGGAGTGGTATTAGGAAACAACATTTACAAAAGGCAGAGGATTTTAAGGTGGCTCAGAATGAGGTGAGGAGGCACTATACCTAACTGCGCTGTATATACAAGTTTCTGAGGAAGTTGCTCTGCTTTGTCCAGACAAAATTTAATTTCAATATTTTTTAGCATATGTAAAAACATATGAAGTTATTATTATTATATATTTTTTTTCCCTTACATTGTAACATCACATGATAGGACACATTAATAAGTCAGTATCAATCACCTTGATTATGTAGAATGTTATTATTTTAAAAAAAAAAAAAAATTTTTAAACCATGAAAAGCTGTATCACTTCTGTATTTCAGAAACATTTAAAGATTTTTAATACATGATTTCGTAGAACATTGCTAAAATAAAACAGCTTTTTGTCTCTCTCTTTTTTTTTTTTTAGATTGTCAACATCCTCACAGGGAAGATTATTGTGGGCCATGCCTTATTTAATGATTTCGAGGTTCTTGACATCTCCGTCCCAACGCAAATGATTAGGGATACCTGTTACTGTGGATTGCTGAGAAAATTGAGCGACGCCTCCACTAAAGCCAGTATCTCTTTGAAGAGTCTGTCTCAGAAACTTCTCAATAGGACCATACAGGTAAACACTTGAAATGAATTAAAAGCTTAGTGTATATACAATTTCTCTTTACTTGCTGCTTGATGTTTACATAATGGATATTTCTTTTAGTCTGGAAGAATGGGCCACAGCTCCGTAGAGGATGCTTGTGCTGCCATGGACCTGTACAAGCTGATAGAGGACCAGTGGGAAAAAGACATCCTTCTGTCCCAGGATTTAGACACCGACCATACCTCAGACCCCTACAACAACCTTGAGCACTTCATGCAGGATGAATACTGGCCAGAAAGCATAATGGACTGCAGCCCCTAAGACCAAAAATTAGGATAATGATGCCAAACTCAATGCTATGAACCGTCTCTGTTGGTTAATGTTATTTAAACCTCAAACTTTTCTAAACGGTCAATAAAAAAAAATACATGGGAATGTTGTGAAACATTCAATTGCATGAAAAGTTTATTTAAATAACTTAAGCTTCGACTGATTGTTTATTAAGGTATTTTAAACATCAAAGTTAATATCAGGTTTCTGAATTGACTGTATTTTAAGGATTAACTCCATTGTGAGTTGTCATTTGTATTGATCAATGTTATTAATGTGTAATGTTATGTTAGTGACATTATGCTGCTAGTAAGCACTGACCACTCATATATTGTCACACTGACAATGCTGTTCATCTAAAAAGTACTGTCATGTGAAAAATTTAAATATAAAATGTTTAAATAAAGATTATGCAAATAATGTTCTGGAACTAATCATATAATTGTAATCAATTTGTAGCATTTCTTTTAAGGTCCACTGAACAATAAAAGACTGAACCTATCTGCTGAAGGATAGTTCAATGTTGTTCCAAACCTGTATGAATATCTTGTGTTAAACACAAAAGATACTTGGAAAAAACGGTTGACCATTGACTTCCTTAGTATGGAATGGGGTGGGAGATACGACTAAAATCTTAAATCGCAGTATCATTATTTGTATATAATGGTAGCAATATCACAATAAAGTTATTTATGCTTTAAATATGGTCTAGAAGAGCTCACATTTTTTTAAAGCCATAGAAATTTTATAATTCTTTTTACCAGTGTCTATCACAAAAAAACTAATATTAGCTTAAAATAACCCATAAACTTACTGAAGACAAACAGTCAGCTATGAATCAAGAAACTGTTCACAAGCAAACAAAAAAACTACAGTAGAACAAATAATGTGACATACATTTATTAAAATGTACAAAAACGATACAACAATATCGCGAGTGTTGAAGACGATAAAACCATTGACACATTTCTGCCAGTGATAATAAAGTTGTTCTTCAAAAATATGTCCTGTTTTGCTCAACAGAAGAAAGTAGCTGAAATTATAACATCACCTCAATTGTCAGTAAATAGGCCTATATTTTGGTCCAACCCATGTTACGCCTCTCTTGACCCCAGTGGCCTTTGTGAACCTGCTTTCGCTCTTTGTTCAAACAATAGTTATATTGTCAAAAGATTTCAACATTTTGAATCTACTATTTTGGTTTTCAGTAGGTGTGTGTATAGACGACAGTGTGATGCAAGCTCTAACTTGGCAGCACACGATCAAGGTTGGATTGAAACCGTGATGTAACGCGTTGTCTTATAAGCTTTCATGTAAGCGTTTATTTATCTGAAGATTCTGGCTCGGCTGAAACATTATACCTGCATAATAATGAATCATAAAATTTTGTCTTTCAACTATGCCTTTACCCAGAAGAGCAGTTCTGCTAGCACAGAGACGACCATTGTGCTGCAATCACTGCTTTAGTAATACAGACCCTCACATTCAAAGGCTAAATCCTGCTTTACAGGATTATGGCCACCGATCAATGTATCAGTGGGAAACATTGCAGTGACGTTTGAGGGTGAAATACGATCATTCTGGCTGCAAACCACTGGCTGCTTACAACTAAAACAGTTTTGACTACCGTCTTGATTTTTTTTTTATGGTCTAAACTAATGCATTTTTATTTTTTATATATATATATATATATATATATATATATATATATATATATATATATATATATATATATATACTGTATATATATATATATATATATATATATATATATATATATATATAAAACAGTTTTTTTCTTATTCATATATAATTGTTAAGCTGTTATCTAGCCATTGTTAGAGTATTTTTAAATGTACAAACATTTTAGATTTTTTTGGAAATATTTTAATTCACTTACATAATTCTTGATTTATTTTTACAGCGTTTAACAATAAATATTCTTCAAAAGCGCTCTAAAAATATTCAAAAATGCTTTAGAAATGCTATACATATATATATATATACATATATATATATATATATATATATATATATATATATATATATATATACACACATATATATATATTTGTTCTTACATTTCTATATTGTAGAGAAATAAACTTATTCAGCCTTTATTGTAAGCAAAAGGTTAAAAGGTTTGACCTTTTTAATTGATGCATTATTTCATAACCTAATTCTTATGAAAATGCCTACATCTGTATCTTGGCATTTGAACACGGCTTTGTGTTCGAGGTCTATTTCCAGAAACAATTCACGTTGCCAGCACATATTTTTCACTGGTGCTGGAATCCAGTCAAATCTTATTGGTCAGTGGATTGCTAAACCCTCCCTCACATTTAACCTCTAATAATATTAACCGCTAATATGTCTGACACACTCTTTCTCATAAACTCCCTTTTTTTTTTTTAATCACACAATGTGTTTGGGGTCAAGCAAGGTTCCTCTTGATTAAAATATGAGAGTCATGATGCTATAGGCTGCAGGCGATTGGTCAATGTTCTCTTTGCTCCTTTTCTCAATGTTTTTGGCTGATTAACATCAAATCTGCTCTGCTTAATCCATATGACGTTGTTAATCCATCACAGGTCACACTACAAATTATTGCAGCCTGCTGTTGCTCACCTCACTCAGTTCTGGTGGCTTGAGTAGCACCGCATTGTGTCAGGTAAGTGTCGTTTCCTGGGGCAGAGCATGGGATTTGTTATGTCATATAGGACGACGTTACTCAAGTTTTGAAAACATAAACATTAATGTTGATGATGGATAATTCTGTGTTGGTGATTTGTAGCAAGGTATAATTAATTAAATTATTTGGGAGTTTGTCATCTGGCGCAATTTTTCACCTCAGCATGTCAGACTAATGGACACTTATCACATAACATATCACATCTTCTGGAGTGCTTGTGATATAACAAGAAATTTCCAATTTATATAACGTAATGTCTCATGTGATCTGCCTTTAAAATTGGACATCGCAGGTGGACTTCCCAGGGGGACACAAAAGGTTTATTGGGAGTCCACAAAAATGATTTTACTACAAAACTTTAAATATTAACAAGGTATTAAACATGCTTTGTTTCTATTTTGTTGTAATTCATGTTATTTATTTTTCCTTATTATATGATTTAATTTCATGTGTTTAATTATTTTGACATTCTTACCAGAGTTTCAGCAGGTCTTAAAAATCTAACTTTTGTTCACAAATTAAGGTTTTGAAAAGGAACAGAAAGTTTTAAATTCAAGTCATGGAATGAAATGTTGCAGGAATTACAAAACTGAATATCTTACTCAGTAATAATAATGTTATTTTCAAATTCAAATTTTCAAAATTATGTCAAGATACGTTTAATTGACATTCAAGATAAAAATTTTCTTATTTTCTGTTTTCTAAAGACTGGTCATAAATCAAGGTTAGAAACGATATGAATTGATTACAGAATAATAAAACAATCTTTAAATATTTTTAAAATATATGTTACGTCTAAAAACATTTTTTTAATAATTTATTTTATTGGTTTATTCAATTAGTATTTTATTACTTTAATAGTGGGTGAAAAGGACAAAAAGTACAATGACAATACAAAGCCACTTATTTAATTCCTCAAACTGTTTTTTTTATTGTATCATGGTTAATCTTTCTTTGTCAAACAGTATAATTGGGTGATTATGCATATAACAATGTAAAAAATAAAGGTAAGAGAATCATCATCATTTAGGGACCTTAGCATTCAAATGTTTTAGTTTTTTTAAATCCCTGCTTTCATTGATGAGTCACTGAACTTGTATAATTTCTCATGGTTCATAAAACCACTATGTTTTTTATGTATCATAAAAGCCTTTTGTTTTAGGCGAAGCATTTTCTTTGTGATCATTATCTCTCTTTCCGCAGAAAGTTGCACTGAGCATCTGAAGAAATGGCTGTTGTTGTGAGTACATTCATTTTTTGTCTTTATAGACCGTTAAACTTGATTCAGTGTTGCATTTGCTTACTGTTTAAATTTCCATTAGTGAAACAAAGAAAACTTTTCCTACTGAAGTCTTAAGACCCTGTTATGTCACCCAACATGTGATCTCACCCAGGTTCCTCCAAACCATTACTCATTTGATGAACAAATGTTTCAAGAACAAGTCGGATCTTAGTGTTTAGGGATAGAGCTACGTACATTAGCGGCTTATCCCCAATCTCAGACCGGTTTTACTAGGCTTTGCGCAGTTCATGTGAGTGAGCTTAGCACTGGCCCACACTAGCTTCCATTGATTGGGGCTACTAAACTAAAGTGTTTGCTTAAACTCAGGATTAGCATGTTTTCATAAGTCTTTCTCCATAACCTTTTTATAGAGTGGAACATTTCGGATGGTGTCCGAGGAGGAGCAGGCCCTCAGGGCTAAGCTGGAGCACCTCACGGTCAAAGATCACGGCCGGTGTACGGACCCTGTGCTCAAATACCTGACCACACGGTGCAGAAGGTGTGAGATAAAAGTATAAAATATACACATTTAGACTGAACAAAGCACTTTTTTGCTATCTACATATGAATTAACTATTGCTAATCCACTGTTAGCACTGTTGCTAAACTAAGCGTTGCTATGGTTTCGAATCTGATTGGCTGAGAGGAGCTCTATAGTCTCTATAGTGGTGAAACATGAGATATATTTAGTTTTGGGTAAATCTAACAGGCTCTCTTTGGTCTATTATTTGTCCCAAAATAGTCTCATTACGTTATACTTTATGCGACATTAGTGCTCAGGCGCCGTCTTTGCACTCTCGACTGAATTGCCTAGCTACTTTACGATGTTGTTTATTAAATATTATTTTTCAATAAATAATATGCATATAAATAAAAGCACATTTTAATCAGTATTTAGTAATGGGAACTTGTGTGTTCGTGATGGTGATTGGTTACATTGTTTTGTCATTAGATGGCGACAAGAATAATTAATTGTAATTTTTTTTTTTTTATATAAAATACAAAAACTTCCATGCTTCATTCTGCTTTTGTAAACTGCTCCTTTACAAACAATTGTGTTTTTACGAATATTTTAACTCAATGAATTTCATTTCAATGAATGCTTGAACGTGTGTCGCAGGCTAAAGACGAGCTGAACGAGACGGATGAGAAGCGGGTGTCAGCCGTGAAGGAGCTCAGAGGCATTATTAAAGACAAGGCGGACACTGGAGACGACCTCGCTAGAGGTGTTCAGGACACTTTTGGGGGGAAACCTGACATCGTGCTGGTGAGGTTTATCCGTGCCAGAAAATATGAAGTCAACAGGGCCTATGAGCTCATGAAGGGTAAATAGTTTCGGCGAAGGCATTTTATTTTTTTACTATTGCAACCACAATGCCGCTTGCCCTGAGAGGCTGCCGTTTGTTTTGGTCGTCCTCTAGGTTATGTGCGCTTCAGGCGGGATTACCCAGAGCTCTTTGAAAACTTAACCCCGGAGGCTGTCCGCAGCACTATTGAAGCCGGTTACCCAGGGATCCTGTCCAGCAGAGATAAATACGGCCGCGTGGTGCTGCTCTTCAACATTGAGAACTGGGATTACGAGGAGATCACTTTTGATGAGGTGATTTTGTTTTTTTCAACGATGATAGGCTATAAACTGGTAGAAAGCTTGCGTGTTGATTGGTGTCCTTTTGTCTTTTTCATTTTTTATTGTATTAATAAAAATATGCACCGCGAAGGTCAGTTTTTGGACTAAATGAATGCTTTGACCAGGTCTGTTGACCATTGCGTGTATTGCAGATCCTCAGAGCCTATTGTGTGATCCTGGAGAAGCTTTTGGAAAACGAGGAGACTCAGATTAACGGGTTTTGCATCATTGAAAACTTTAAGGGTTTCACAATGCAGCAAGCTTCTGGCATCAAGCCCACAGAGCTGAAGAAAATGGTGGATATGTTGCAGGTGATGCATCTGCTTTTATCTCTGTATTAGTTCTTAAAACGGCATTCAGTAATACATACCTGCAAAAAATGTTTATAATAAAGCAATTAATGTGGACCGACATACAGCCCTCTCTTCGATTCCTGGCTAAGTTGTCCTGTCACTATGAATATATATGATTTTTTTTTTTTTGCGTTAATGCAATGCTGCAAACACGCCACTAGGTGGCAGTATAGGTCCGAAATGACAGCAATAACTAATAAACGTTAATCTTTCCGCATTGTTGCTTTTTCTTTTGTTTGACAGGACTCTTTTCCTGCACGTTTCAAAGCAGTTCACTTTATCCACCAGCCCTGGTACTTCACCACCACCTACAATGTGGTCAAACCCCTGATGAAGAGCAAACTGTTGGAAAGGGTAAACTGCGTTGGACAGAATTTGTGGAAAACCAGATTTTATTTATGTCGGATGAGAAAGTGGTTTTGACTTTCTTTCTTTTGAAGGTGTTTGTCCACGGTGACGAGCTGGAGACCTATTTCAAGGAGTTCGATGCTGAAATCCTACCTTCAGACTTCGATGGGAAAGGTGGCAAGTACGACGGCAAGGTCACAGCAGCACATCTCTTTGACTAAGCTCTTTTTATGTGTCGCCGCACCAGAGAGCGACCGTGTGATATTGTAGTTGTATTGCGTTACAGAATGATTGAACGTGTTGTTGTTTTTTGAGAGTGCGAATGCAGCAGCACAGAGATTTTCCCATACCAAACAACCAACTTACTGGAAAAGTCTCCAGATGTCATTAAAGAGGAATGAAACAGATACGGTCAGCTAGTTTCCTGTGACACTGCGTTCTGTTGGAGTGCTTGACATTCCTAACTAATCTCGGGCAGGCCCCCCCTTTTTAGATTTAACCAGAAAATAGATATTCTTTTGGAACAGATGCCAGATGACTAAGACCAGACATCTCTGCTGTTTCTCTTGTTAAGCGAGAATGGAAAAATACTCAACCTCAAACTATGTTTAAAACATAATTGTGAGAATACATGATGTTTGATTGGAGAACTTTCTATAGAAAGTTAAAGTCGAGGACGTACATTTGAATAATAAATAAAGTGCACACTTAAAATGACATATTCATGTATTTCCTGTAACAGAAAACAAATAAAAACCTTTTTGAATGTCAAACTTCGTACTTGAGTGCTACGTCTATCTATTTCTAGAAAATAAGACGTACGAGTTACAGAAATTTCCACAAATTGGGTACAAAACAGGCTTGAAACTATTTCAGTTTAAAAATTAAGACAACATTAGCCTAATCAGATGATTAATAATTAATATGAGTAGTTTAAATGACTAATGACTTTAAATGACTAAATGAGTAGTGTCATGATGATTTATCACATTAAAAATAAGTTTGTATATATATATATATATATATATATATATATATATATATATATATATATAAACCATTTTCATATTTTGAAAATGTTTACATGTAATATACAATGTATATTATTTAAATATATTTAATATAAAAATACTACATATTTTTCCTAAATATATACGTGCATGTGTGTTTTTATATATACATAAAAATATACACAGCACACACAAGCGGCAAGCTCATTTATGTGTTTGACAGCACTAATATAAGTTAAAATATATATAAAAAGTAGTCTGAATACTAAAATAAACATGTTAGGAACAGATACTGCCAAGAAGTGATTTAAACTGCTTGTTATTCAATGAAAATTCAACACATGATGTGAAAAAGCTAAACCACTTTAAGAGTGCAGTAAAACACTGTCATTGTTATTTTGGTTTACTGTTAAATTAAAAGCAAATAATTTTTTACCATGTTTACTTGTCTTGTAGAACAACAGAGAATGAAAAAGAGATTATTTTAAAAGACGCCAATAAATGGGAGACACTGTCAGATTATTGCTTCAGTTGTTTTTCAATTTATTCAATACATTTAACGAAAATAGCAGCAATAAAAAGATTAAAGTACCATGGAATAAAGTGCCAATAAAACATAAGGCGAACTGACTATTCAAAAGCAAATGTAAGACCAAATTTGTTGAACTTTCATCACTTGATATTAACGATTTCTAAACTAATCTGAGTTTTGACGAGTTATTATTTAAGATATGCTGACATCATAGCATAGAAAAATCTATGTAAACGACAGCTGGTGAATTAAGTGTTAGTTACAACAGTTATTAGTCTTCACCTCTTTACCATCTCCTCTTACCAAGTATGTTTTTTCCACAAGGTTCACTATGACCTTTTTCAAAAACATTTTATGAATCCCTCTTCACAGTTTGTCAGGCATTGTAGCGATACACCGTTGACATCTGACGCAACTTATGGTAAGTGCAATTTATTACCATATGTGCTTTCTCTCAAATTCCTGCTTGAAGGTCAGAGCGAACTCTAGCGAGTCAGACCTTTAAAAACCATCAAAACCACCTCAACTCAGAGCAAACGAGAACACCACGAAGTGTCATGCTTAGTGTTGCACAAGCTTTATTTTTCCTACTGGCACTGCGGCCTGTGTTTCTCCCACTGACAGATAGCGTTGGCATAGCTGACTATGACTTTGTCCATCCAGGAAAGAGGTTGAGGAAAAAGAACGGCGCCTTCAAAGAAGCCGAGATGACCTCCGTGTAGTGTCAGAGCGAAGATCACATTTTGCTTCTTTTCTGTGGATAAACCATAGAACACATTGAACATTGAAAGCTATTTAAATGTCTTTATTTAAACCTCTTAGAGGAAGCCGTTCATTCTAGAATTGGGCTATACTTCATTTAGCAATTGGACGTGCTGCTCTGCATGTTTTGACCCATGAAATTTATTGTTTCAGTAATTGTGCAATATGCATATGTCTGAGAAAACACTCATCGCACAAAATGCGTTCGATTGAATGAAGAAGCGTCGTAAGGCATTTGTTTGGGAATTGGGCTAAGCTGGCTGTGTAAGGTCCTTTTGATTTACTTTAAGCAACTCAGAAGAGGTATTTGTTCAGAAATCAGACTATTTTGGTCGTGCATTATGCCTTTGATGGAATAAACAGTAGTGACTCACATTAGGCATTGGTTCAGAAGACTATTTTGGTTGCGCTGGTATGCCTTTGATTCACTAAATAGTGACTCACACTAGGCACTGGCTCAGAAATCAGACGGCTTTGGTTGTGCATTATACCTCTGATTCACTAAAAACGAGCAACTCGCTACAAGGATTCATGCAATAATCAGACTAATTTGGTAGTGCAAGATCATTTTGACCCACTATAAAGAACCAACTTACATGAGGCATTCTTTATTTTAAGTTTATTAAGTTAAACTTAATTTGTTTCAGAAATGACTACCCTGGTAGCAGAACATGCTTTTGATTCACTAAAAGGGTTCTTGAGACATTTATTTGAGAATCAGATTGCGCGGTGCTGCTGTAGTGCGATAAACTTTGTCAGAGTACTTGAAAAAGGTTTTCAGCTCACATCGCCCAGTTTTATTTTTAAGTGCACCAAAATAACAATCGGTTCTCTTATTATAAATCCACCTTATTATTAATAATATTAATATTATAATGAATTAACAGCATTGAATATCCATTAGACATTCTCAGGAAACTAAATAATCAATACAAATTCATAAATAAGGCTGCAGAGACTTTTGTCTTGGCCTCTTTAAAAATGCATCAACTTTAAAGTTCTGTTGAAGCTCAAGAAGATTAGGTGTCCCATATTTCCTTAGTGCGAAGGCAGTTAGGCTTGTTAATAGGGTTCTTTCACCTGAGGCTGAAGGAACAAGCTGACGGCAGTAATCTGATAAATAATCACAGAGGAAAGATCAGATGGCACTGAAAAATTCAGCACAGGTGTCCAGTGCAGGATCTTAGAAACACAGCGGTGCTGAGAGTCTTAATGGGCACCTAAAAGCACTATTAGGCCATACGTGTGTCAAGGCAGCGTGACCTCTCTCTTGCTAAAGATGGATGAAACGGATGAGTAAAATGAATAAAAACCTAGTATATAAATACCTGCTAGTAAAAGAGGTATGGTCAGCAGTGACTGGTGGACTAATGGATCATCTGAAGAGTTCATTAAGAGGAGAGGAACGCTGATCTAATATGAGAGACGTATAAGATTATAGCTTTCAAAAGCACAACATGACTTAATATAACTGGCTTTGAATACTGTTACCTACATTGTGAATATAATGCACACAGCTTTCCTTCTCATAGTACTCCTTTAGGGAGTTGTGCCCATGAAACTTCCTAATAAAGACATACATTTTGAAAAGAGTCATTATGGGAACATAAGATGCAGGGTCTTATGAAAGCTTTTAAAGTACCTCATAATGTTGTCATCAATCTGCATGAGTGAAGTGGCCGTATACAGACGGCTGAGGTCAGCAGCCTCCATGGTGCTAGAGCTCATTCCAAACAGACTTGCCCTACAGGACAGATTTACTTCACTCAGTTTCACACGGGATACTTAGGGATATAAAGCAACCGGTTGCCAGGAACGAATGTAAATACGGTTTACTGGCCATTAATCAGAGTCAGATATTTCGCATAAATAAGGAGTTACCTGTGAGACAGAATGATTTTTTCATGTTGTCTGCCATGAGGAAGTTGTACAGTCTTCTGCACCGATCCCACTGTAGAAATGTCTCTTGAGCCCTATAGACAAACAAATAAAAGAGAAAGCCAAGTTGTCGGAATTACATCTTTACAATTGTATGTTAAGGGAATAAGTTAAAAATACGTTGTCACCTCAGAGCACTGTATCCTTGGCAGACGCTGACACAGCACAGCACCCGCTCCTGATTGGCTGGATTCTCACCCAGGTATTTGCAGGCGATGTTCCCTCCCAGACTGAAGCCCACCACGATGAGCTGAGTTTGTGGGAATGTGCGTTTAATGTAGCCCACCATGGCTGAAAACTCCCAGGTACAACCTTTAATAGAGTTACACAATAAACCATAGTTAAACACAATACCAATCAGCATTCAGTGGTTGCTATACATTTTCTATAGAAAGATTTAATTATTTAAATGATAATTATAAATTCCAAAAAATATATATTATTTAATTACACATTGATAATATACATACACATATACACACTACCAGTCAAAATATTTAGAACAGCAAAGTTATTAATGTGTTTTTTTTATATATATAAATTCACCAAGCCTGCATTTATTTGATTCAAAATACATAAAAATCTGTAATATTGTGAAATATTTATAACTTTCTTTTTTCTATTTTCATCTTATTATGAAGAAATTGTGACTAACAGCCTAATTATTTTTCACAGATACTCTTGTTTCATAACAAACATGCTTGCCAAGCCCGGTTTACCGTAGGTGAACATCCTTGGGGAAGTCAGCTCAATGTTTGGTAGAGCTCCAAGATGGTTGAGAACAGCACACCTGTAGCCTTGTTTCTGTGAATAATCCACAAAGGTCCGTATATAATGCTTCTCACTATGGTTACCAATCCCAGGACAGATCACCATGGTGATGTCATCTGTGATGGGACACAGACAGATAAACTCTAGTGAAAGTCACGAGCAACACCTTTGCCTCTCCAGAGGATTTGTCTTAATCATGAACACCATAAGTGGATGAAAATGAGAAGCTGTCTATAAATGCAAGAAAGCAGCATAAATGATTATTTGTGAGTCTTTTAAAACATATGATAGTGTATATTTTTAGATCAAGACTTCCCATTTAGGGTCAAAATTCCCTGTGCGATTGAAAAATGAAGACTCACCTCCTGTACTGTGGACGCCTTGTGGCTCAAACAGGTCAAAGGTGGCAGTGGCTCCATCTGGCATAGGCAGGTACTTACGCAGCCCACAAGGTTTAGGGGACTTTACCCTTCCCATCTTCCCATAAAGAGCAGTCTGGAGATGTCCACTCTTCCCCATAACAAGGGAGGGATGTACCTAGAAACACGGGCAAGTGGCGTAATAGCTATGTAGTGTATCAAAATATTTATTGAACTAATAATTTACTCTCGGATCGCACTCACTCTTTGGTGAGAATGGGGCAAGACTTGAGCAGGTAGTGATTGAGAGGGTGTCCTGACAGGTGATGTCGGGGCCGCCGCCGAGGACACTTCAGGTTCAAGCTCCGCACTATGACATACAGCACTGTGGCTACTGCAGCCAGCTTCATGCCATCAAACATGGCTGGCATCTCAGGAGACATGGTGCGGACGTCTGGCTCCACTTGGGCACTCATGATGGATTAGTTTACTAATATCTTATTTAAGGGGAAAATATAATAAAAGGAAATATGTTAATATTTTAACTTTTAAAATGCATACATGAAAATATAAATAAGCTGCAGAATAGCACATATTTCAAATATCACTTTACGTTCAGATCAAAGGAACAAGCCTCTAAATATTCATAAATTATATGAATATAATATCAGACATTACTTGACCTATATATGCACCTATGCAGACACATATGCATAAGGGATAGAAAAGAGTACATTTGGGGAAAAAATGGCTAAACATATGTAAAGATAGGATAAATATAAAAGACATAAGTATCGCGCGTGGAATGAATAAATAATTTCATATCACACCTTGGCTCTTGAAAAATGTGCGCTGGGTTACAGAGCAGCTTCAGAATGTGAATGTTCAGGTACAGAGGTGCTTCGCTGACCCAGATGTGTCATTCAGTCAAAGTATTCTGCATCATGCAACAGTTAGAAGAGGTTAATCTGTCTGCTCTCACTGAGCAGCCTACAGTTTTTGTTGACAGAGTTATTTTAACATTTTTATTCTTCAATACGAAGCTGCTGTATTACGCGTTTAGGAAAATAAATATCGCTCGTGCTTTAACAGACTATAACTATAACATATTCTTGGCATTCACAGCATGCGTAAAAAACAATGTATGCCTTGCCTTCAAAGTTGTCCAAGGACTCGTCTGCGCCGCTGCTCTTGACATCTTCACTGTAGCGTTCCTCAAAGACATCTGACGACTACAAACAACACTGATCGAGCGTCGTCATTCACTTCACACCCAGCAACTGGAGCGCGTCTTCAGTCGCGTCCTCTGATTGGCGCAGCGTCACAATGACGTCGGGCTCAGCGCGCACGCAGCGCCATTGATATTCTTTTGGTTTCAGCGCTATCGCTGCGCGCTAGAATTACAGCAGCGTCGACTTCGCTGTCATTCAATAGCTGTTACCTGAAGTGAGCAAAAAGTACAAAAAAAATACACTAAGTGTGGATGCTGTGTTAATTTTTCAAAAGTAAGAAGTCAAAATATTGGGCCAAACACGTCAGTGAAAGTTTACAGAGATGTTCAACAAGTAGCTGCACTTTTTTTTATAAAGTCTTTGCACAAGTATCGAAGTCGCTTACTTAAATGAAACGCTTACAGTAAAAGTAAACTTGTAAGAAGTGTAAGAAGAAACCTGATCGGCTTCAATCACCTTGCATTGTTTCACAGAACAGAATAAAGATGTTCACTTCATTAAATTAGAGACAACTTGTCTAGGCCTAATGTTATTCCTTTAAAGGTCTCTACTGGACATGTTTGTTTGATTATTATTAAATTTATCTCCCAAAACTTAAATTCTTAAAAAAAAAAAAAATATATATATATATATATATATATATTTATTTATTTATAAAATATATATATATATATATATATATATATATATATATATATATATATATATATATATAATCCCTTAAACCTGAGGAATAAACTCACATGATAAATAAAAATAAATCAGTCAATAAGTAGGAATGAATGAACGAACAAATGAACAGGCTAAATAAGAAGAATAGATAGATAGATAGATAGATAGATAGATAGATAGATAGATAGATAGATAGATAGATAGATAGATAGATAGATAGATAGATAGATAGTTTTACAGCATCATGTGACAATGAACCATGTGCTATTTGATCATTTCCACAAGATGGCAGGATACAACTGAAAACACACACTCCATGTCTGGAGCAAGTTGTTTACAGTTTCCATGTATTACAAGTGCTTTCGTCAGAGTGGTATGTTCTCACAGAAATTGGAGAGAACAGATGCAAAAGTGACAACAGCAGTGGACCAGCAGTCCAAGAACATCTTGAAGACTCAATATATCAATTACACGGCAAATTCCAAGTAAATGCACTCTGCAATGCACAACTGATCTGATTCCCCTTTTAAACGATTGTATTATTTCCAGTAAGTGCCATAAATAAGGCTCGGCTAGTCACTATATGTGACGCGAAATAAGATGGATATTTTGTGAGACAGCCAGGATCTTAAATGTCTGATGTTAAAATCCAGCTCCATGATTTCCCCACAGCCGACATCCATTATGTTATTAGAGATTAGTGGCTCCGCTGGAGGAAAATCAACCTCGCTTTATATTCAATCAAATCAAGTGGGACTGGCTAAAGTGTCTGTGGAGGAGCATTTAGACACAAACTCTTAAGGGCCCCAGCAACAGAGCCAAGAGAGACATTAATAAGCTATTTTTCATTATGCAAAAAATGGAATCTAGTGGTGCATGAACAATTGGTCTTACCCTTTAAACGTTTTGACTTTGTGAAGTTCTTTCAAGTTTGGGCTTAACTAATATACAGCCTGTATTTATCTTTCAACATTTAAAGTTTACTGGATCGTCCGGTTTACATTGTCCACCAGCTTTGCATTATGCTGCATATACACAAAACCGCAAGATGCTAAAAAAAAGCATGATCACCAATTGACAGTCACCCACACTATGCATCGACCCGCATACATAAATGCATCTTAGCTGGAGCAATACACCCACTACCTTGACCTTACAAAGCCCAATTATGGTTTTGCAAGAATGCAGCATTTGTTTATGCCACAACAATCCGCTTTATCTCGCTTTCCATTAGGCTTGTTATCAAAAGAACGTTATCTTCAGTTGCATAATTTAACAGCAAGCTGGAGTTGAGGTTCAAATGAACATTTTCAACATCTGCAGAAGCCTTAATGGTGCATTCGGAAAAATCAGCTCCGTTTAAGATCTTATAAAGATTATCATTATTTTGTTATTTATACCTGTGGAGCAAAAAAAAAAAACACATTCACTTTCATTATATGAAAAAGATACATGCCTAGTAAGAAATATGACTAATATGGTACTGTCAAACACAGAACGTTCCAATAAGGTTCTTTTTGTTCATGTTTGATTTTGGGAACCGACACATTAAGGTTTTAAAAACGTTCTATGTAGATTTTTTTGTAGCTAGGTTTAGAAGAAAGAAAGTTATGAAGGTTTGAAACAACATGAGTAAATATTTTCCGTTTTTTCCCCCCAATGTAAACACGGCAAAACGCCTGAAACCACCAAACGTTTTCTCGTTCTGTAAACCGAGCTGTTTTGTTTACTGTATCAAGTCAATCGAGCAGCGTACCGTTATTCGCTCTAATACATACCCTAGGGGCGGGGCCGTGGGCGTGGCCACGTTTTAAAAACAGGATGTAATTGGCTGAGAGCGGAGATACACGTGGGAGCGCACATATTGTCCCTCTCTCGCCTCTAATCTTGCCCGTAGTCATAACGGCGAGCGGATTCACACCGAACGACTCCTGAGACCGACGAGAAGTTCACCGAAGAACTACAGTTAGGCATCATGAGAACTTTCTCAAGCTTGTCTGTTAGTTTGCCACTTTTTGCGGCGTGTCTTCTTGCCGCTACAGTCTCCACCGCGAGCGGTAAGTGTTTTTGTTTTCGTCTGCGCGCTGAGCGCTATAGAAACGGCGTGGCAAACTACATTCACGAAAAAAAGCAAGTTAAAGTCTACTGTCCGTGTTAGTTTGACGTTAAACGTTTTAAATGTTCAGCTTCTTTTCATAATACTTTTGTGTGTGCGTGTGTCATACAGCCCGTGTTTTTGCTTTGGTACATGCAGTAATGAATGAATGATGTTTAGTGTCATTCTTTCTCGCACTGTCTTCATGTAAACAAGTCTTGGCGTCTGCACTTTATGGAAAGTCCCTGTGGTCATCTAGATGATGTCTCTCTTAGACCAAAATGTATATTATTCGTGTCTGTACTTGCGTTTAACGCCTTGGGCTCTCTGCTTTGTCCTTTTGTTGTCTATACAAAACATCATGTCCTGATTTCAGGACCATTCTCAGTGACCTACAGGCTTGAGCAGACTTTTATAGTTGAATGGTCAGACGTGGAAGACCATTTAAACACCAAATTTCATGTATTTGCCACTCATGTGTGTTAAGATTTTTTTGACAGCATATCTAAATGAATTTCCTCCATTTACCCTGAACTAGCAAAGAGAGATACAACATTTTTAGTAGTTCCATGTGTTGTTTTTTTTTAGTGTTGGATTCCAGTATTACTTATTTAATTGGCCCTATCCCTCATTTTATCCTCCAAGGATGTTGTTCCTTGTTTAAGCACACACTTCCCGCGTGCTGTCGAGCCTCAGGCCATGATCTGGCTCCGGTCTGTAGGTGTGGCTCAAGTGACCAAATCACTGAGTCACTTCCAATGAATGTGGCCACTTTAACATGCCCAACGAGGCAAGGGTACTTCCTGCCACTAATGACCAGTGCAGCAGGACAGGTTTGCGCAAACTTTTGGAAAATTCATCACCAGTTTCATTACTGTAAGTTTGACTGCTTGTGGTTTTGTTCCACGTTAGGGAGCTTTCCGTGTTAAAGCATTTCCTGCCAGGTTTTCAAGTGGTGCAGTAGTCACCTCATTGATCTTGTTCATTCACACTTCGGGTGATGAAATTGGCACTCTGTGATATTTTGCACATCATTTACTTATCTTTGTGGCTTTTCAACACCTGTGTGATTCCTTTCTACCATGGAGCACAAAAGCAGATGTTTAGTAGCTGCTCTTTTCTATTCATTGAAAGTGGATGGTGACCATGCAGGGCAAAGAGCACCATAAAAGGGGGTCTATATGACTTTTGCAATTTATTCCAGCTCTTCTATAACCATACTATAGCTTCAAGTAAGGAAAAGCTTGTCAAACCTGGTGCCAACTATCAATAGTAAGGGATCTAGTACCAAGGCATGATATTTGACATAATCAAGTAATCTGAGAATATTTTTTTATTAAGTAATGATTTGAATATCAGTCTGTTCCTCACTTGGTACATAGTCAAATTGACCATTTATTTTACGGATTTAGGTACTTTTTGAGCTTGACAGCTGCTGATCACCGTTCAGTGTCAGTGTATGAAAGAGAATAGCAAAAACATTTATCTCCTTTATCTCCTATACGTCTGGAACCACATTAAATGATGACTCTTAGTTTGCGTCAACTCTCCCTTTAAAAGTTGGGAACTGTTTGGCTCACTTATGGGATTGAAAAGGTAAACAGCTTTGGATAGAAGCTGTACTCTCAAGCTGATCTAAGATCAGCGCTCATCCATCAAAATCTCGCAAAAACTGCTTAAAATCAGCAAACACAGACTTCTATCAACGTAACCCAGGCCTCTCAGGTCAGCTGACGGAGAGTACGCTAATTATAGCGACTGCACTGCCTCCCGCTTTTCACTCGCTCTCTTTTGCAAGAATGTGTTTGCGAGCCATTCAAAAGCTGTCGCGTGGCCCGTGCCATCTGGCAGCAGGGTCTTCCCCTCCGGGGATGGGCTCATTTGTCCTGACTCCATTCCTAATAGAACCCCAATGAGACTGCTTCTCCTGTGATTAATTTTCAATAAGCCCTAATCAATGTTTCATTCATAGGCAGAGCAACATGGCAGTTCTCATTTCGCTCCATCTTGGTCTCATGCTCCATTTTCCAATCTGCTGTATTGAATTTTTAAAATCGCATATTCGACACTTGTCAGAAACTTTCGTTACCAGTTTTTGAACAGATCGACTGCACTGGATTTATGTCCATTTTGAATCCGTGTAAAAGCATCATGCCAAAATATTATGCTTTGCTTTATAGCATTTCCAAGTAAGATTAATTATAAGCCTATTTGCGTTGCCTTAGAGAATGGCTGTTTTCTCTGTACGTCAGAGTGTATTTTTAGTCTTTGTGGGTTATTTTTAAGAACAGATGGCTGTGGTGTTCTAGAGAAATGCCTTTAGTTTACAGAAATCTCACCTGAAGATGCAAGCTCACTGACAGTTCACCAAAAAAAAGGTGTTTATTGGTCAAAGAACAGTATGTTCCTGATGTGCAGACCATATCTTTATGGATCATTTGCTTGGTCATTAAGAGGTGCAATCCACACGGCTCAGCGCATTGAGCTGTTCTGGGAGTTTTAACGTGGGATTCAGTGACGTAGGAATGCGAGGTTGGAACACCGAGTTCCCCAGAGCCGTTTGAAGGCATTTAAATGATGTGCGAATGACCGCATAGCTGAGAAAACACACTGTACATTAACACACACCTACACGCATGCATATTCACACCAGCAGTAATGTGGAGTAACAATTCCAGGACACCTTTAGCATCAAGCAATAAGCCTTATAAAGCACTAGAGGTAAACTAACACTTTAGGAGTCTAAATATACACAGAGGTTGTAATATAAATCAGCACCTAGACACAGATCTCCTATTTTTGACAACTTAAAAGGTTCTGTTACATTACTTGGATCTTGTATACATATTTTATTAGTGTCAAGTCTAGGCAAAGAATGTTCTTTTTCTTAATTTGTTTTTCTTACATTGATCATTTTAAGTGCTCTTATAATTAGTGCTGTCAAATAATTGAAGTAATCGGGAACAAAAAATAATTTTTGTTCACATGAGTGTGTATATTTATTATGCATTTATAAATAATATATATAATAAAGAAACTGTGTGTGTATATATATATATATATATATGTATGTGTGTGTGTGTGTGTGTGTGTATATAAAATATAGACATTCAACAGACAAAATACAGAAATGTTACTAAATAGACACCAGCAAAAATACTACGATAAACATTGGCAGCATATCGTCAATAAATGCTCTTTTTTTTTTTTTTTTTTTTTAAGGGACTTTTTGAGTTGTGAAAGTTACAGTATTATTTATAAAATAAAAAAACAGTGAAAGACCCAAATATGATAACTATCTTTTCTTGATCCCCTAGAATCAGACCGGGATTGGTTTGTAGGTGTGTTGTTGCGTTTGCGTGCGCTCACATGCACGTGTGCAGTGTTTTGGTTGTCTTCCAGTCTGTTGTTTTTGTTTTGCACCTGTTCCTAATAAGACAGTCAAGGGTTCTTTTGTTGGCCAAGTGTGCGTGATCCGCTCAGCAGATTGTAGCCGAATGACTCCTCATGCCAGTGACTCATTTCTAAAGCCCTTCCCTACTTTTTAAGCGTCATTCGTTAATATATTTTTTTTGTACTCATAAGATTGCAGGTCAGGCCTTGCTTCTTTTTGAAATGACTCAAGTGACGTCCCAGATATATGAATCGGAGGAGCTAGTGGTTTTATGGTTTTGAGCTGTTCTGTTATTTTCAGATTCAAACTGTTCATTTTGGTTCTTTAAGTTAAAAAAATGTAGTATTTTTTTCTGGCAAACCATAACCATAATGGTAGCACATCAAATATGCTCGTTATTGGATTGTTTACTTTAAAATTTAAAGCTGACATTTGTCATTTTTGTGACACTAGTATCACGAACTCAAAAATATTGTAACACATCAGCTCTTAGCTCCACTGCTGTTCCAAAATTTGTATTTTTAGGTGTATCCCTTGAAGGCTGCACATTTTTAATATCAGTGCAGCCACAATAAGAGTTTTTGACCATACTGGGACTGGGTCAGTTGCACATTGGTTATTGCTCATTTCGTGAGTTGGCTCAGCACTGCCCGCTTGTTTTTCAGGGTCACAGTTGCCTGGCCAGACTTCATTTCTGATTTCTTTGTCCTTGTTTGCGTGCCTCATTTGTGAGAGAGCAGCGAACACTCCCACAGCTGCCTGCCTTAACACGTTTAACTCCGAGAAAGACCATGTGATATACTATAGCGCCTAAAGCCATCTATCCGAAAGCCTGTGGGAATAATCTGCTCTCACTCCCATTTCAGAGCTTTTGCTGATCAAAAGGCCAGCTCAGCTGATGAGACGCTGATCAAATGTTTCACTTCATCAAACAGCTTTGTGTTCAGCTGATGTGTTCAGTTCTGTAATGGCCTTCCAGAACGTATTAGACCAACATTGAGTTCTCTGACAGTCTAACTAGGTTAACTATACTGTTAGGTGATTCATCATGATGTGGAATCCGTGACATGAATTATTATCCACCCTCTTTTGTTTACATACGTCTAATCTCAGGTAGTGTTAAAAGTAATAGTTTATGTAGGAAATCGCTCAACCTCATGTCATTCTATGATATTTATATTTTTTTCTTCCCAAAATAAGTTTCTGATATTTATTTTTTGCAATTTCCTTGCAGTACAAGTGAATAGTGGCTAGAGAATTAAAAGAATAAGAATAATTAAAAAGAAAATAATAATGAATAAATAAAATATTTTTAACATTAAAAACATCAATAGATACTTTTTAAACGGACAAATGAAAAGACATTTAACACTGTTCAAATTAATGTTTTAAATAGTTAAATATATAACAAAATCATTTTTCCAATCTATTATTATTATTATTATTATTATTATTATTATTATTATTATTATTATTATTATTTAGTGCCATCATACATTTCACAGCAATTAATAAATCCAAAATAAGTTTGTTTGTGTATACTTTCTACATTTATTATGTGTATATATAAATATATACATGCAGTATATAGACAAATAATATTTACGTATGTGTGTGTATGTATATATATAACAACATATTTTTTCATAAATATACATGCATGTGTGTGTATTTAAATATATAAAGTATAATTATTTCTTGTATTTTAGATGCAATAAAGCATGATTTTACCATTTGACAATACTATTATAATTATTTATGGTAATAATAATTAAAATAACACAATTTTTGATAATAACAATTGTTTTGCAAATTGCATTTTACAAAAGCAAACTTGATTAACTTAAACTTTCATTGCATGGAAAATAACAGCTTGAACATTCTGCAAAATGTCTTATTTTGCTTTTCACAGAATGATGGCTCAGTTTTCATTTTTCTTAATTTATCCTGTTAGATGCAAGAGTTTGCCCATGTCAGCAATTAAAAAAAAGTGGCAAAGACATTCCTTTCAGAGAGATAAAAACTGTTTCTGTTCAGAGTCACATTTTTATGGAAACAAAAGCAGAATTGTGAATAGGAATTGAGTTGTGTTTAAAGTTATTGAGCAGCAGTGAATAACTTTCAGTTCCTAACTTTGACGATTTTGTCATAACTGTTCGGTAAGAATCCTTCAGACTATCCATAAACAGTTTCTGTTCCCTCTGGAGTTTTTTTGTGCTTAGCTGAGATGGATGGGTTGATCTAAGTTGCTAAACATTTCGTTCCTTGGGTATTATATCAAAAGCAATTCCAAAGGAATTTTTTTTCCTTGAGAATATTCAAAGGAATTGTTATTCAGCCTTCTGGAATAGTGTGAATAGGAGGATGCATTCCATTCCAAAGATAAACATTGAAATCGTTTGGATAAGAGCGTTTCTGTTTATGCAGGCCGGGGTTTTATCGTTATCCCAGAAGCTTCAGTCCTGAGCGTGAAGGCCGTTGCCTTTTGTCACAATTAGAGGAGATTGTTCACCAAATGATGTCTTGGCGCAAAACAAGTTCACACGGTTGAAACCTGCAGTGGAGCTGCTTGAAACATGGGCTAATTATCATTTCGAGTGCTGCTCACCTCGAATAAACTCCGCTGAGTGTCTCCGTTGTGGTATTTTGGATCCACGCCAGGGGAAGACACAACGATGCGCAGGAAGTCTCTCACTGAGGTGTCATTTACACAGAGTTGTGGGAATCCGGCACAGATTGTGGAAAGTTGTAGCTTTGCAAATTCAAGGCCTGTATGTGTAAGGCTAAAATTAACAGTTAAAGATAGTAACGGCTCCAAAAACTAAACTTGGATGTTGTTGTTTTTTTCATCTCGGCATATACAGTTCATAAAAGTGTAAGAGGTGCAGTTTCCTTAGCTTAATGCAGCAAACAAATATGTAGTTCAAAAATGTTTTTATTGCTTATTTTTTTCCTTCACTTTGGATATATTATTTTTTTTTTTATTATTATTATTACTTGCATTGATCCTTTAGGCGGTTGTTAAATTTATTTAAAACTGCATATAAGTTTTGTTGTTGTTGTTGTTGTTATTATTATTATTAAATTACAAGATATATTATTATATTCAGCAAAATTTCCATTTGCATTTCCATACTTTTTTCCTCAGTCCATTGCTAGCCCACGTAAAGATTCCTGACCTTCACAAACAATTTTTATATAGACCACAGGACTGCAAAGAAACTTCTAGAAACGTTTGTAATGCTGTGGCCTCGTCAGCAATTTGGGTCGTGTCCACTTTGTCCAACCCTAATAAAAACATGACCAAACAGTGAACTCATTGTCTTTTTCACTTCCCTTTTTAAAAGAAACAGAATTCTAAACCATCAGAAAATACTGCTGATGGCTCTGAAACACAACCCATGGTTCATGAAACGCAAATATTTTCTCTGTAATCCTTTGTATATAATTGTGTATGTATATATGCGTGTGTGTGTGTGTGTGTGTGTGTGTGTGTGTGTGTGTGTAACCCTGAACCACAAAACCAGTCATAAGTGTCAATTTTTTTTATTTAGATTTATGCTGTATAGTTTGAATGGGACAATATGTGGCTGAGATCAAACCATTTGAAACCAGGAATCTGAGGGTGCACATAAAATGCCGAGAAAACCTTTAAAGTTGTCCTTAACGTTGCATATTACTAATCAACATTTAAGTTATAATATATTTATGGTAGGAAATTCACAAAATATCTTCATGGAACATGATCCTTACTTAATATCCTAATGATTTTTGGCACAAAAGAAAAAAATTATCATTTTGACTTATACAATGCAATTTTTGGCTATTGCTACAAATATACTTTAACATACATACTCAACCTCAACTGGCTGTGTGGTCCAGGGTCACATGTATAACTGTATAAAACTACGTGTTTAATGAAATAACCCCACTGAGTTCTATTAAAAGTTCAGTCAATAATGGATGTTATATCAAATCCACTGTCTTTGTCTTTTCTCAGCTGACAGCTGTGAAGTAAATGTGTGCTTGAACGGAGGAACTTGTGTGACAGAAGAAGGAAAAGACCCCTTTAAATGCATTTGTGCTGAAGGATTCACTGGGCCTACCTGCAACAAGACTGATTTTGGTAAGTCTTATCAGTTATTTATGTGAACGCATATGTTTAAAGGTTACTTGTTTGCATTTCAAGTAAGCTTTATCGTTGCTCATACGACCTTTGTTCTCAGGGCCCTGCAACCCTAACCCTTGTAAAAACGATGGCTTCTGTGAAATCGTTGCCAACTCTCGAAGAGGAGACGTCTTCAGTGAATACGTCTGCAAGTGTTCGATAGGCTTTGATGGAATCCACTGCCAGAACAGTGAGTCGCTTTTATAAAATTGACTGATTTAATGAATAAAAATTGCGTTTGAAAATGCGTTCATATTAGTGGAAGCACTTTTTCTTTGGTAAATTTGCATTAGCAGCTTCTTGTTGCATGCTGGTTGATGCAGTTTAAATATGCATACATGTTTTTTCGATGAACTTTATGAACTTTGTCTGGCCGTATCTCCCTTGCAAGGACGAATTAGACACAGTATTGCAGAAAGTGTTTATATTGAAGAGTTTTTTGTTGTTGTTTTGCACAGCAAGGCTAATATATCACATGCAGCTGTTCTCTTTAGAAATGCATGACTAATTATTTCACCAAGTACGTCAATTCCAGGAGCTCTATCTGGATGTAATGAGGGCAGATGGTCAAATCTCTGCTATCTTAACGCATGCAACTATTAAGACCGGAGAGAACATTTAAAACGAAATAAAATCATTTTCAATAAAATCATTAAAAAAAAAATTTAATGACAAATGGATTTGGCCTTTTTTTCAGAAAAAGAATTAAAAATTGCCTTAAAACTTTCTTATTTTTATTTAAAGCGAATAAAAACTGTTGTAATCAGTCAGTGAGTTCCGTCTTCCACAAAATAAATGAATTCATACAAGTTTAGAAAAACATGAGGATGAGTAACTGGCAGAAACTAAGATTTCCTTTTAAAAAAGGAACACTTTTTGGTTAATTGTTATTTTCTCATTTTCATTCTCAATTATATTCGTTACTTTGAGGAGTTCATTTTGATTTCACAGATTTGACAAAGTAATCTTGTCCTTTCACGGGCAGCGCATTAATCTGCAAGAAGAGAAAAAGCAAAGCCAGAAATCCTTCCATAATTGAATGCTGCTTTTTCATGCTATACATTTAAGACGGCATTAATTAAGTTCACCACAGAGGCTCCCTCACGTTCTCTCTCACTACGGTGGACATTATGGCTTCGGTGCCAGCTTTCTCGCGCTTGATAGCAGGGCTGTGATGTTTTGACTGGGTTTAGTTAAACATACGGGCTCATCTTCAGTGTGGCTGGGAATCTGACTAGATTAGAATAGCAATGACGTTGAATTGACTGTTTAAAAGCTTCTTAATCCCTCTGGGAGACGTCTAAATCATGCTCGGATGATGGCAAAGATTGTGGAGTACGCAAACTGCGTAGTTTGTGCCAAACATAGTGGCAGCACAAATGAAAATATGACTGTAGCGTAGCACACCCACGCTGTCACACGCTAGCCCTGTTGCTGGGGTAAAATGCAAGTGGAGGAGGCAAAGTAAATGAAGTCCGCACATCCTCAGCTCTCAGCTGGCAGCAATGTTTCACTGACAGCATGAAATTGGTCTGAAAGCCCGCAAGAGGCCGTGAAATCTGTGTCAAAAGCTTTTACGCAGTGGAGCGCTGGTCACATTAGCTGAGCTGATTGAAATAGAAACCTGCTGGAGGGTTTAAATGCAGAATCAGTGCCTCTCTTGTGTGTCTGCAAGTAAGTCGAAGCGTTAACGAAGCGCTTGATTCCTGCATTTAAAGCTAGCTAGCTAAATTGGTGCTGCCCTTCTGCCACTACGGTGTAATTTTCCTATTTTCCAGTGAATAAGAGCTAGTTTTCTCACTCGAATTTCTCACCTCTAATTGCTGTATTTTTCTCAACTAGTGTCTTTAATTTTCCTTTTTTCACACTAAACTTCAGCATTGCGGTCAAGGGATTTTAATGGCTGGTTGGGGCTTAAGTGCAAAACATTTCTCAAACCAATCAACAGCAGTGTAGTATTTAGATCCTATAAAAGTATATATTAATATTATAAATTCTTTTCAATCTTTTATTTTTATATTTTCAGTTTTCATTTTAGGTTAAGTTTAGTTTAAATGTCTTTCATGATTACAATTATGGTAAGTTTATTTATTTATACATATTTTTATTTATTTTCTTCAGTGTTAATTGCATTATTTCAGTTGCCAAGACACAAAGGAAGCAATCAAATAACATTAAGTTTAGTTTTCCTCGTTTAGCGACAAGCGCATAACGATTATAGATTACATCAATAGGCTGACATGAAAAAATACATATATGGTGCAGCCATCTTCACAAACGGATAAAAAGACAATAGAATGTAGAATATGTTATATGTTTTTTGCATAGACTCAGTGTGTAGCTGCTGTATTTTAAGACATTACAGAACCAGCCAGTTGTAAAGGCTTTCTTTTGTTCCTTCCCAGCATGCTTCAGTTTTTTCTCTTGGATGCCCCAATTTCACCGTCACATGTGGAAGTGGAGACCTGCTGACCTTGCATTTTATTGATTTGGATGATGCTGCAATGGACATAAGATTGCATTTCACATTATGTAGCTAGATATCGATGTTCTCAAAGTAATACAATGCACTACTGTGTTGAATTGCTTCCCGGTGGGCAGCAATGATCCACTTCTTACATTAACATTAGGAATAACCGCTAACATTTTACAGTTTTATTCCGAGTTGCCATGCTTGAAATGGAAACTTGAAATGTAAGGCCCTTTAAAAAAGAATGTGCATTTGTAGTGTAATCTTAAAAACATGTTTGTTTTTTTTAAACTGTACTTGCAGATAATGTAATATTACTGGTATAAAAGGCCATCTACTTTCACGACCGTTTCTCAACACACTTAAATATACTTCTAAAAGTGCACTTTGTTATCATTTCTGAAGTTTTACCTTAAAGTACATTGTAATTTTTTATAGTCTCTTGATATGCTTTTGAAGAAATGCATGTATTTGATAGATTTTTATATGTAACTTTCATATATTTTAAATGCTAAATTGCAACCTAAAGGAATAGTTCACTCCAAAATCAAAATTGTATCATCATTTACTCACCCTGGAGTAGTCTGAATTCTGCATGAATTTCTTTGTTCTGCTGAACACAAAGGAAGATATTTTGAGAAAAGTTTGTAAGCAGGTTGTTTTGGGTCACCATGGACAAACCTTTTTGAAATATCTTTCTTTGTGTTTCTTGTTTCCGCTCGTGTTGTGCTAATTTCAGTGTGTTGCGGCTTGTTTCAGTCTTTTTCCGTTGTGTTGTGCGCTACAAGGGCCACTGTAATTTAGTGATGTTCAGTGGTAAAACCAAACAAATCTATGTACTAATCTTTTATCTTACGAATATAGAGGATACACGGATAACGCCAAAAATGCAGCTTGAAGCTGTGATTTATTCAGCAGTTGTTTTAGGTCAGTCCAGCATAAAGTGACTGCTCCGAACGCTTATAGGGAAGTATTGCTCGCTGACCTCTGAAGGTTTGGAAGTGTTTCAGTATGTCTGAGCACTGTGTTGGCACTGGACCACTGTGACCGGTCACACCCAGTCACGCTCCATCTGCACACATCAGATAATCCCACTGATTTCCTTCAGTTTTGCTGGAATGTTCTATTGCAGAGTGACTTTCTTTCTTTTTACTCTCCATTTAATGTTTCGTTTTTTCTTCGTAACATATATTGCCCCTCAGGCACATGAGGGCCGTTATAGACCCTTGCTGTGCGTCTTCATATTGACCTTTTAATATTTCTGACACACTTGCGTTGGAAGCATGTTGGTGATCTGACGTGGCGCTGTTGCTCTTAAGTGGATTAGAAACTTCAGCAGGCCTCCCTCAGCTTCCTATATCCTCTTAATGAACGGCTGTAAAAATCCTGTCGTGCTGAGATTATGCTGTGTCATATGTGGGTTCCTTTTATTTGCCCTCAATTTTGGGTCGCTGTTGTGACAAACCTTATGACAAGTATTTCAGTCTTTAATTTTATACCCACATTCTGGACAACATTTATTGCAGTTAACAGAGTGATACATCTCTGACTGGATGAGCAAACATTTCTCAGGACAGCAATTTTCCAAGACTGTGAATATGAAGAAGAACACATAGCTGTCTAAATGTTGCTATTCAAAGAGAAAATAAACCGGTCCGTAACTACTAACAGGGATCTCTCTAAGAAAGATCCCTGGGGTCCCTGTTCTCACCACCAATTTCTCAACTACGAGACACAAAAAGTGCACGTAAAATAATATTTATTATGTAACGAAACTTAAGGGGCAAAAAACTTCAGGAGGGGCAAATTGCCAATGAAAATTACAATAAACAAAACCTAGAAATCAGATAGCAAATAAAATACAATTTCTTTCCCCCCTGCTAGCCTTAACAGGAAAAAAACAACAAAACAAGCAAAGTTTGCAGGACCAACTTGGTCAATGCAGAATCAGGTTTGGTTACTGCATTGACTTTACAATAGTCACAATTTTCTTTCAAATCAGACAATTTGTGTCAGTCGATTTTTTTTTTTTTTTCTCCCATCAACGCTGACTCGCCTGGCTGAAATGAGCGATACTTTTACAGCCATAATACTTCTTCATATCAGCTGGAGACGCTGCCAAATTAATTCTCGCTCTCACATACCTTGTGTGTACAGGAACAAGCGGAGTATTATCAGCAACCAATTGTTCACTTTAATAATTTTAATGGGCCACAAACCATGTGACCAAAAATGAGCTCCGCAGGACTGTAGCCTAATAACTTTTTGAATAGTTTCTCTGATCACAAATAAGAGCAAAGGAAGATCATCAGCCCAATCCTTACCAGACTCGGCACAGTGAGCTTGCATCATTGATTTAAGCATCTGATGTTAGTCGCAATTTGATCAAATGCAATAGAATAAGCATGGGGGTTCAAGCTTCATATGCTTAATAGGATCAAATGAAGCTACAGCAGCTGATCTATGTATAACATTCTCTGCAGGCTGAACAATTTGAGGAGAAACAGCAGTTTGTGCATGCTCTTTCCTTGTCCTTTTGTACGCAAATATAACTTACGAATCTCATGCTCTTGTCGTTTAATTTCCAACTCTAGTTCTTTCCATTTAAAATGCAGTGAAGGGTTGGTTTTAGATGAGGGAAAATCAGTTGTTCCACCTGTCTCTAACCCATCACTTTTCCATTCCTCACCTTCTATGCCAGTTTCTGTAGGCAATAAAACTTGCTTAACAAGTTCAGCGTATGTTTAGAATTTCAGCAATATGCTAAAAAAACATTTTTCCAGAATGCATTAAATTGCTGTATAATACATTTAGAAACAAATGAACCAATAATACCTCTGTTTTTACCCAGTGTTCTTTACCTTCTTAAGAAGAATATCAAAAAGAACAATTGATATCCAATTTAAATTAAAATATAAACTGTAAATTAAGCAAGACAAACAAATGGAACAGAAAGATTTTATATTTCATATAAAAATATTAAATGCAGAAAAATTATTTAATAAAGTGTTCTATTTGAAGATATTTCAGTAAATTGTTGAGGAAATGAGAATCAGAAAAAAAAGTTCAAGCAATAAGAATGTTTATTATAGCCAATACATTAAGGTGACTTTAAAGGATATATCATGTTACAAACTTATTTGGAAACCATTTTGCAGAATAAATACGTATATTAGATAATTTTAGCTTTTAAAGCAATGAATTTTTCATTTTCATGTACCTCAGACCATTGTAGAAGTTGAATGTTGCCACCTAGAGGTCACAAAGACAACTGCTTTATTTTACTGTTGCGCTTGTCCAGACCAGTTTTGATGAGTTTTACAGAAACCTTATGATTCCCGCAGATGTGAATGACTGTGCTGGCCAGCCCTGTCAGAATGGAGGCACCTGTCGAGATCTTGATGGTGATTTCACCTGTAAATGTCCCTCACCCTATGTGGGAAAGCACTGCAATCTGCGTAAGTAGGACACTGCCAGTGCACACGCAGTTTCTCTCTCTCTCTCCTTTTTTTATTTTCTCCACATATTTGGCTTTTGGTTTGGTGACTTCATTCAGCACACAATGTCTATGTCTCTCATGTGAATGTGGTCATCACACTGTTTATCCATCTGTCTGTCGCACAGTAAGCCTGTTTGTCTCCTGAGTACTTCAATATCTGCTAATGTCTGGCTCTGGTCCCCAGGATGCATCTCTCTGCTGGGAATGGAAGGAGGAGGCATTGCCGAGTCTCAGATTTCTTCCTCTTCTGTGTATTACGGCATCCTGGGATTACAGCGCTGGGGGCCCGAATTGGCCCGACTGAATAACAAGGGACTTGTTAACGCTTGGACCTCTGCGACACATGACAAGAACCCCTGGATCGAGGTAAACAAGTGTGTTTGGTTCACATATTCAGGGTTCGAATATTATTTGTTGACGCAAAAAGTGACTTAATTATTTATTTTAATGCAAGATCAACCTGCAGAGGAAGATGCGTTTCACTGGCATCATTACCCAGGGGGCCAGTCGCATGGGCACAGCCGAGTTCATCAAAGCCTTTAAGGTGGCGTCCAGTTTAGATGGGCGAACCTACACCATGTACAGACCTGAGGGCCAAAGCAAAGATGTGGTGATGATTCACTCATTTTTCTCTTTATTAAATTTTTAGCATTGGATTTTTATGGTTTAGAATTAAACTTTTGGGTATGGGACAAGGGTGATGCATAGTAGTAATATAATTTATATATTACTGCACTACATTTCTTATGTAATTGATTAATGTGTGTGTGTGTGCGTCATGTTACTCGGCAGCCATCTTTGAAACGCCTCTCGAGCTTCCAAGTGCAGCTCCGTTCTCTTTGTTTTGGGAAACTATTCTATAGTTTTTGGTATCACTGAGCAACACCCTTAGCAACCACCATTAGCAACATAAACAATCAATAAATCAAACATAAAACGGTTTCATCAAATTCAAATGCCTGTTATTTCTTTAATGAAGTATGAGTGACTCCTGCTGGTGTTATCTTGGATCTTTCGTCATTAATTTTGAGACCACACTCTTCTGGTCTAATAAACGTTTCTCATGCGGAGATATGTTGTGTGTGCGGCACGCGTCTGTGTGACAGCCTGCAGTTTGTATCTACTAGTTTTCTGTTCAGTTTATACTGTAATGATGCTTGCAATCTCGTGCTTTATAGTTATTATAACGTTTTTACAAATCATGGGTTTTCATTGTGCATACCAATTAAACTCAATAAAACTGCAGACAATAAAACACAAGAAAAACATAACAATTAAAAAAAATGATTGTTTTCTCTCTCTATATATGTGTATATGTATATGTGTATATGTATATATGTATATGTATATATGTGTGTATATATATATATATATATATGTATGTGTGTGTGTGTGTGTGTGTGACATATTTTAATAAAAGCACACACATGTTCATTCATCCAAATATGTTAAATCGATTAAAATTTGTCTACTGTTTATATTATAAAATTGTATTTTTATGTTTACATTTTTTAAATAACTAAAAATTGTATTTCTGTTCTCCAGATCTTCGTTGGTAATATGGACAACGATGGCACAAAGACTAACTTGTTCGATCCTCCAATCATAGCTCAGTACATACGAATCGTTCCTGTTGTGTGCCGTAAAGCCTGCACACTGAGAATGGAGCTGGTGGGCTGTGAACTCAACGGTAAAGTCCCAGTGATATTTTTGCATGTTTATACATTCTTAAGAACAGATTTATGGAAGCCAAAAGACAAAACAACTCGCATGGTAATACTGCTGCGGTTTTATGGAAGAACAAGTGAGCAAGCTGCATCACAATTTCCTGCTCGTCTTCGTTTGTGGTGAAGTTAAGGACCGCAGCCTGCTTGGCTGAAGGAACAAAGTCACATCTTCCAGCCAGTAAACGTTCTGAGCAGAAACCTCTCAGACATTTGACTTATTTAGCACATTTGACACGTCTTGAGCTGCATATAGTAATGATCAACAGCACCGGTTAATTTGCGTGGCATGTGCTTGGTACAATTTGTTCTTGTTTTATGCAGGAGATTAAGAAAGATCAAGCCTTTTCTTGATGATTCATTTAAAATATCGTTATAATATGTATTATTACATCATATTATTTTCATATCGTAAAAAGTAGGGAGGGATGCACTGATGCATTAAAATATTTAGTTTGAGATGATAAATCAACATTTAATGTTTTGGCAAGTAAAACAATAATTTATATTGATTGGTTAACATACATTTGTAAGTATTTTATACACTAATAATTAATTTTTGTGGTATCTGCTTAGTACAAAAAAATTATTTTTTTGTCATTGATTGTTTAAAATTATATTATTATCATATTGTAAAAGTAGGGCAGCACTGGTACATTAGAATATTTTGGCTGATGTTATAAACTGATAATTATTAACGTTTTGGCAAATGAATTAGTGAATATACAATTTTTCAAAATAATTATTTATCTTTTTTAAAGAATTTCTTTTAATAAAACTGCATTATGAATTCTAAAATATTTAAGTAATTTAGCCAGTTAATTAATTAATGTAATTAATGTAATGTAATTAATGTAAAACACACACATACATAGTTTAGTAACTAACAAAATAATAATATAATGATTTACTAAACTACTGTATATAATGATTTGCATCTCAGTATTTTAATGTACAGTATGAGCAATAGATACTCAGTTTGAGATGAATCATTTATCGGTAGTTATTACTGTTCTAAAAGATTTAACTTAAGTGAACTTTACAATGGTCATCTAAACATAACAAAACAAAATGATAAAATAACAATAATAAAAAAATTTTAAAGTCTAATATCAGCCTATATGGTAGGTAACATCATGCATCCTTACATGAAAGTCTAATTTCTAATAATAAAAACAGGCACTCATGTCAATGTTTCATTCACTGTCTGTGTCTCTCAGGCTGTCCATCACAGCACGCTTCACACACCGCCTGCATGCGCTTCACACACACCCCATCTCACACACAGCATCTTGCCGCTCATCTGCATGAAACTTGCTCAGTGCTGATGTTTGTGCTGCTTGTGCTGACACGCTTCCCATCCATCTCTCTGCCACTTCCTGTCCCGTCCCCTCCCTCTTTCTGTCGTCTCACTTCACAGTGTATTTGAACACGACAGGTTGCTCCGAGCCGCTAGGTATCAAGTCACGGCTGATCGATGACAGGCAGATGACAGCTTCCAGCACTTTCCGCACCTGGGGGATCGAGTCGTTCACCTGGCACCCGCATTACGCTCGTCTGGACAAGCAGGGCAAGACCAACGCCTGGACCGCAGCCACCAATAACCGCTCCGAGTGGCTGCAGGTGAGACGACACACTTGACAGATTCACTTCAGATCCTACTTACATTTACAGTCATGTCTAACATCTGGGGTGAGTCCATAACACAAGAGCATTTCATTTGATCGATATCAGTGTTAAAAACTGTCATGCTGCTTAATAGAGTTGTGGACATTGTGATACATATACAAAAGGTGATAACAACAGTGGCATATATTTAAAGTAAAAAACAATATTTTATATTGTGTATAAACATATTTAATATGTAAACATAACCTATTTTTCTTAAATGTATACATGCATGTGCTTGTATTAATATATACATAATAAATCTAAACGGTACACACATATATTATGTAAACAAAAACTTTTATTTTGGATGTGACTTGGATGTGACTGATCCTTTGTAACATTTTAAATTTCTTTACTGTCACTTTTAATCAATTTAATGTCCATGATAAATTAATTTCTTAACTTTTTATTATTATTAATTTTTTTTTTTTTGACTAACCTCAAACCTTTTGAACGATGGTGCATATATATTACTCCAACTTTGAACAAAGCCATTATTGCCTGGATACTGTCCAAGTTGAGTTTGAGCATCTCCTCCTCTGTTAATGTCTGGCAGTGTTTGCATAGGAAATGAATACATTCTTGATCGTTGCTTTGGGATCCTAGCACAATTACACATTGGATGACCTTTCAGAGGCAGAACGTCAGTTTTTCAATCTGCACTGTCCTCAGAGGCTATCATTTACAAACAGCAATGCTCTTACAATTACGCAATTATCTGGAGGCCAGTAGTTAATCTGTCATAACGCAGATCATTATAACTAAATGCCAGCTTTTGATGTAAGACCACTTGCTGAGTTGTTTTTGGGTTTTTTTCTTTTAGGTGGACCTGCTTAGACCAAAGCGCATCACGGGGATCATCACACAAGGGGCCAAAGACTTTGGCAACGTGCAATTTGTGTCTGCCTTTAAAGTGGCTCACAGTGATGACGGCAAGTACTGGACCATACTCAAAGACGACAAGACAAAAACAGATAAGGTTGGTTTTTTACCATGAATGGATTCCTCAGTTTAAGTCAATTCAAAATCGACCCCTTATTGCCTAGCTCCCTTTAAAACAAGTCCTATCCTTATCCATTAAATGTTTCGCTCTGAACAAAAGTGGGTTTTATATCTTTATGTCGATTTAATTGACCTTTTTGTTTTTATGTTTTAGTGGCTGTGATTTGTGTTATCAAATAAAACTATTTTTAAAATATTGATAAAATATGTTATAATAAGCAATAGTATAAGATGGAATATAAAAACTGGTAGGTATAAGATGGAAAAACCTACATAAAAGCATTTTAGTTAAGACATTTTTGTAGAGTTGTCTCTGCTAAATGTTCGGATGATAAAATGAAAAAGAAACATGCTCCTGCTAGAGAGAGGAGGTTCTACCGTATTAGATCTAGACAGGCGGTGCTGGGGAGGAGGTGGGTTAAGATGAGGCCCTACATAGCACGCAGATATAGTATTCACTGTCCTGGTTATAGAGGTAAACGGTAATGAGTATTTAAATCTGATTGGCTGGAAACATTGCATATAATGTAGAATTTCATGCCTGAACTATTGATACTGATATTGAAACATAAATATTATGTTAAAAACTATGTTTGTATGTTTTAGTGGCAGTTTTCAGTGTAAACCTAAACTATAAAAATTAGTTTTAACTTAATTAAAACAATTGTAAATTCAAATAAAATGCAAATGTTTCCTGAAAAACTTTTGAAAAAAATGTAAGATTTAAGAAATGTTGCCTTGATTAAAATAAATAAAATAAAATATGTTTAAGGTTGAAGTACTAAAAGTAATAATTAATCAGTTAAAACTAAATAGAAAAAAACCCTAATAAAATTACTTGAATTAGATTTCATACTATAAATAAGTACTAATATAGTGCTCTCAAACAATTACTTGCAATTCATCGCATACAAAATATGTTTTTGTTTACATAATATATATGTGTGTACTGTTTATTATTATTATTATGTGTCTAAATAAATACATATTTATATTCATATAATTTATATTATATATAAAAATACTGAAAATACAAACAACACATTTTTCTGAAATATATACATGGATGCGTGTATTTATATATAAACAATAAATATACACAGCACATAATATGCAAACAAAAGCTTTTATTTTGTATCTGATCAATCTTAAAAATCATAACCATAACGGTTTATTCACCCTCACGTCGTTCCAATCCTACGAAAACAAAAGAAGATATTTTGAGGAAATGAGTGAACTGGACAAAAATAAGTTGAAACCGTCCTCAAGAATATCCTCGTTTGCATCCCACAGACGAAACGAAGTCTCGACTCGATGAAGACAGAATGTCGTTTTAACACATCTTTTCAACTGGCCACAGCGTTGGCCGCACACTCTGCCTTTTTTCCCCCCATCCGTCTGTCACGTCCTTGTCTCACCCCATCTTTATTTCCTTCTGCTTCACCTGCAGATTTTCCCTGGCAACAGCGACAACAACGTGCACAAAAAGAACGTGTTCGAGCCCCCCTTCTACGCGCGATTCGTCCGCATCCTGCCATGGGCGTGGCATGAGCGCATTACCCTGCGAATGGAGCTGCTGGGCTGCGATGAGTAGAACTCCTCCCTCTCCATCTCTCTCTCTCTCTCTCTCTCTCTCTCCTTCTGTCTTTTATACTTCCCTCCATTCCTTCTTCCCTCAACCACGCCTGCACTGCCTCACTCTTAGCAACAGAGGGCACCATCGCCACACCACCCTGCACAGCTGGGGACCCGCTTCACAGCGGCCGGCAGCAAACGAAGCTCAAACCCACAGCCCGACGCGTTTAACATGAAACATTTTGTATTAATGATAGTCTGATGCAGTGGCCATTTGAAGATGAAAGTCAATGCTAATGTATATTAATGTTAATTTACCCTAGATGACCATATTAGAAAATAGGCTACAGTTTTATTGTGTTACAGACGAGTTGTAACAGTTTGATCTCAATTACAATCAGTTGGAAAGAAAGACTGTACATACCAAATAAGTCACAATTTATTTATTTACACAGGAATCATTGTGTTAGGTTGGTTGGAAACGCTGTTTTATATCTTATCTTATGAAGTAGTTTAAGTTAGTAAGTGATGAAATCACAAAATATGGTTGTGTTTTATGCTAATTTGTATATTATGTAATGAAAGTAGCCATTTGTTTCTTGTGTAAAATATTTGGTTTAAATCCATTAAGTTTTTAAAAAAAATAGGCCAATGCAGTTTTTACAGCCTCATTAAAACTAAACATAAAATGTGACGGTCAATCATTTATTATTACTATTTGATCACTTGTTTCATTTGAATGGCCACGGATCTCAGGTGCAGTTTAATCAGTTGCAGTGTGCTACTGAATTTTTACTTTTATTCCAGCATAATTATCAAATAAACCACCTTTTTACGGTACAAAAATACTTAAAAGCCAAAGTGGTCTCTTGTTTTTCTTATTACGTTGTCAGCAAATGTGTAATATATATATATATATTTTTTTTTTAAAGGGGCCACACTAGCATTATAAGCTTTGAGCCAGTCATAATGAGATGCAGGACGGGTGCAAATCTAATTTAGAATAATTTTTACGGTGGCACTGAATCTCTGATATGACCATCCAATCTACATAATGTTTTCAAAATGATGCATTGTGATTTCCCCCTCCACCCCAACCCATCCATTCGAATAAATTTACGATTTTGGGCTTGTGCAATATGATATGAGTATTAATATGAATTAATATTAATAGAGCTTTAGGAGAGATTTCTCTGAGGAGAATTGAAGTGGTATTCAAGGTAACAAACACTGAAGAATATTCTAATAATCCAGCATGATTTCTGCATTAAGGCTGCATGCGTTTTGATTTTTCTCTGGTATGGATTCTGTACTGATGTTAGCATTTGATTTCTCTCAAAGAGTTGTTTTCATTGCAGTAAAGACACATTGACTTTGTTTCTATTCAGTGTGATCTTAAACTTTTGTCTTTTTGTAATTTTTTAATGCCTCATACTGTAGCACTCCTCTTGTGTTCAGATTGTTTAGACTAGATGCATTTCCTTAGTAATTCTTGAAATATTTTCCTCATGTTTTCAACTGTAGAAACGAATAAAGAATATAATAGATACTTACGCCTATCAAGCATGTTGTGTCTTGTTGAAACCTCCATATTTTATGCTATTATTAACAGAAAAGATCAAATCTTTGGTTATTTCTCGAACTAAACAAATTGGAAATCGGCAACATTCTCAAATCTTATATTAACCACAAAAAAATATATAAAATATATAAGAATATTTCACGTTAAATAATATGATCTTTGATAATTGTAATTGTATCAGTAATAATAGTATAATGAGCATAATATAATCAAAAAAATAGAATTTGATTAGGTTTTATTGTATTTATGTGTGTGAGCTCATGTATTTATATTTACGCTAAAATATTTGAGATTTATGTATGTATTCATGTATTCTGTACCTTTGCCAGATAAGCCCTTAATACAAACTCCCTTAAGTTCTGATTGACAGGAACACACTAATATACAGGCTCTTGAGGCTCAAAGCAGGAAGACAAGAGAGAATCAAGTGATAGTCTAAAGAATGGCAGGAAAACAGCAGCACCCGATGGGCACAGCCAGGAAGGATTCTTTTCTGGAAAAACAAGGCTATTTTGGATGAGGTATTGTGCCAAATATTTTGTCAGGAGCAAACATTCTTCGCTTTCTAATAACATCTCTACAAAAGAGATCTCGCCTCGTTCGCCTGTTTGTTTGACAAGTTTATGAGGGGTTGTAAACTGGGTCAACACTTTTTAAATTCACCCTCACTGTCAAAATCATCAGTATAAACAGAAGTATTACAAGAGTTTCACTGCAAGCTTTTTTGATGGAAACCGCTAACATAAATAAATCAGAAAGCCACAATACTGTGGCTGAATTCCATTCATTCACACGCATGCATTCATTCAGGAGATGATGTTTGGAAGCGCAGTTATTCACGGGGAACACATCTCAAAGAAACACCCTTTATGGAATAAAAACATGCCACCGAATCTACGCAGTGAGTGTCGTTCACTATTGTTTGGGATAAGTACCTTTTTGTTTTGTTTTTACTTTCATTTAAAGACATTCATTCAGGAAGTGCATTTTCTAAAGATTTCTGCTGTTACGAAACCTCCTATAATATGCTATTACTGAAAAAGAGGAAAAATATTTGGATTTTTCCCAAAATAAACAAACTCCAGGCTTTTATTAACAAAAAAGTCACATATGAAATATCTAATATTAATATTTTTCGGATTAAATAATATTATCTTAATGATGTCTTTACACATAACATAACTATTATTAATGATGTATTTACACACAATTATTATTAGTAATGATATCAGTCATAATAATATTTTTATTTCATTTTATTGTATTTTTTGTTTACTTTCAGTTTTTATTAAATCAAAGAATCTTGAAAAACAAACTATTTTAAATATTGATAATAAACGTTTCTTGAGCATATTAACTTGATCACGTGACACTGAAATCTGGATTAATGATGCTGAAAATTCACTACATTTCAAAAATTGAAAACTACGTATTGCAGTTTTACTGTATGTTTTATTAAATTCAGAGTTAAGCAGAAGACACATCTTTCAAAAGCATGAAAATATCTTACCGACCCCAAACTCTTGAATGGTAACGGTTGATTTCTCTGTAAGAGACGATGTAAATATTGTGCTAATTTACCTTTACGAAAGTATAACTTATTTTATTTTATGAGAATGTACAGTGCAGCTAAAATTAACATTTTTAAACCCCATATTTGCGTGATATATTTAAAATCTTAAAAAATACAATTTTTCGATAACCTTTTGCAATCAAGAGGGTTTTTCTCAGGCAGGCTGCAGTAACTAAGACTGACAAGTGCGTCAGGAGAATCTAAAACATTTACATCCAGCCGTTTTGGACCTATTCATTTTGGGCAAACAATTAGAGTACCACCATGGCCTTCTAAATGATGGCTGCCAAAATCATGCTTCTGTGAAGCCCACAGCTATTCAAAGGGTCTCTGCGTTCCTTGCCTAAGGCGATGGCTTTCATCTTGGCTGTGGGGACTAATTGACGGGATCTTCAAATGCGTTGCTAATGTTGTGAGCGTCTGTGAGAGGGGCGATGGAAATGTGCTCGCTCTCGTCTTTTAAAGTGTCCGTGATTTATGAAGGAGAGCTCACATAGCGTTATCTGTTGGTCAACATGACTGGGTTTTGCCTGAGAAAATCTGCCGTACAAGCAAAGAAAGGGTGGCACAGTTTGGGGTCATAATACTGAGAGATTCTGTCAGTATAACATCCTGTTCCCTGCAAAGGCCACTTAGCAGTCTTTTCCTCTTTGAATATTAGAATTTACATTAACAGTATGACTATAAATAACAGGGAGAAAAGGTCAGAAATTTGGAGGGGAGAGATAAAAGATGAAGAGTGTAGCTCCTGGCCGCCGCACAGAGGTGTGCTGACAGAGAACAACAAACTTGAATCTCTGGTGGTCACGAGCTAGAGGAAAATTTCACATCTGCAAGGCTACGGATACTTTCCTCTGCTATTGACTTTGGAAAATTAGCACGCTTTGGGGGTTTGCGCTCAGGAGAAGAGGAATTTCAACTACTGACTTTCCCATAGCGATCTTTTCTGAGGCTTCGGTCAAAGGTCAAGTCATGTTTCTGGTGTGTAATTTCATATGCGGCGGTAATTCATTTCTTTTATATTACCGCCTGTGTAAATATCCGGTCATGCTATTAACAGATATTATTATTATTAGGGTTTGTTTTCTAACAGAAAGGACGTAATTTATAACGCTCGGTGCGTTTGGAATGTAAAAGGAAAAATAGGTATGTGACAATCTGTTATTACCAACTGTGTTATTAGGCCAGTCAGCCTCTGAGGCCATTAAGAATTGTTTTTTTGTTTTGTTTTTTTGTGACGAACCCTCGTAATAAGAGACCTGGGTGGAATATACTCTTGCTGGCACCGTGAACACAAGCTCCAGTTTCAGTTTTGGGAAATTATCAACACACCTTGTGCTGTAAAATTATACCGCGATGATGGACGACAGCCCTCGATTGCTTTGTAGACCCCACAATTATTATTGTTCTCGAGCTGGAGAACTTCAAAAGTGAGTGACGTCACCTCACGGTCCCACAATATTACAGAGAGAGAGGAGAGAGAGAGAGAGAGGGAGAGAGACACAGAGAGAGAGAGAGAGAGAGAGAGAGAGACACACAGAGAGAGAGAGAGAGAGAGAGAGAGAGAGAGAGAGAGAGACAGAGAGAGAGAGAGAGAGAGAGAGAGAGAGAGAGGAGAGAGAGAGAGAGAGAGAGAGGAGAGAGACACAGAGAGAGAGAGAGAGAGAGAGAGAGAGACACAGAGAGAGAGAGAGAGAGAGAGAGAGAGAGAGAGAGAGAGAGAGAGAGAGAGAGAGACACAGAGAGAGAGAGAGAGAGAGAGACACAGAGAGAGAGAGAGAGAGAGAGAGAGAGAGAGAGATACACACACAGAGAGAGAGAGAGAGAGAGAGAGAGACACAGAGAGAGACACAGAGAGAGAGACAGAGAGAGAGAGCTATTATTCCTCACCTCGGACGATGAACAGGGTAGTTGTAGCGAAAGGAGCCTGAGGAAGTATTTTACATTTGGTAAGTTTCGAAAATGCTTTTGTTATTTATTAAATGCGCATGTCAGCAGACTCTTTGCGTGCTACGATTAAGCAGTTGATAACAACAAACGCGTCTGCGACTTTAAACCTGTGTTTTTCTAAAAAAAACTTTTCATTACAAGCGTTTCACTAGTGTTGTAACTACTTTTTATCTGACTCAATTGTAGCTAGTTGTATCCGTTTGACTTTCGCTTCGTTTAACCAACAAACAAATGCAGTCATTGTATAGGATGTTTATGGCGAGCGAGTCAAACTATGTTTTGTTTTGTTATTTTTGTTAATAAAGTAGACTTGTGAAGTGCTAAATGTTGCGTTTTGTTTGTTTGCTGAACTCCTTGCTGATCTTTGCTCATCTTGGGTCGTGTTAAATTAGTGTGTGACACTGCTGGAAAGCTGTGGGATGCAGGGAATCGTCGTGAACATGTGGATTTTACGCCATCTGCTGGTGCTTTTAATGCACCTGGTCGTCGCGAGCCTTGCACAGCGATTCTCCAATGGCTATTATTATCAGGACATAGTTAATGGAAATGGCAATGGAAATGGCAATGGGGAGAGTAAGTTCGCCTAATTTTAATGTTTTCATGTGTGCAAAAAAAAACAATAGTCAAAGTTAGGATCAAAGTTGAACGCATTTTGGTTGTAGGACAACTTTTGATGAAAGTTTTTATCCACTTCTAATGTTGGCTGCTGTAACAAACCAGCAAACAAAAGCTAGATCGCTGAATCCAACAGATCCTGCGTTCTATTTTTGTCAATTATCATAAACTTTATATGAAATGCAAAACGTTATATTTTTTTTTATTATTGTTTAAAACTCCCAAAAAAGCACATTTGTCATAAACTCAGTGGGAATAGGGTATATTTTAATAGTAATAATCAGTGTTAGGGAGTTACTAGTTACATGTAACAAAATGACATTACTGTAAGAAGTTACAATTACTGACAAAAAATATGTGCAATTAAATTTCTTATGAAAATGATAACTATTACAAAGAGGGTTACATCTGAATATTTTCACACACGCGCACACACATACATGCACATTGGTGTTTGTGGTTTATGAGGACTCTTCATAGGCGTAATGGTTTTTATACTGTAAAACCCTGCATGTGTTATTGCCCTACACCAACCCTACACCTAAATCTACACCTTACAGGAAACTTCATGCATTTTTAGATTTTCAATAAAACAAACACCTTTTAGTATGTTTTTTAAGCCTTTTGAATTATTAGGACATTGGCAGTGTCCTCATAAACCACCTTTAAAATGTAATACCATGTCATACCCGTTATTAAATAAATTTGTGTCTCCGTAAACCACAAAAATCCGGACACACACACACTTGCATACAGATTTAACTGACTTCTTTCATAAATTTAATTTTTATTTATTAACTGTTTTATTTATTTATAATTATATGTATTTATATACTATTATATATTTATATATTATATAATATTTATATATTATTACCAGTCATAGCTATACTAAGATTTGATTTAAAAACATCTTAATATATCTTAATGATTTAAAATTTTTATTTAAAATAAGATTTGATTTAAATATATCTTGTCATGATTTTTAATCTGCAGGCTATTTAACCTCGAACAATCTCAAAGTAAAAGAAGTGTGACTAAAGTGTGATTTAGTGATTTAGAAAGTTAATTATTATAGGCCTAATCTTAATTCAAGTGGTGGAAGACTTTGAGTGTTGAGTAAACTACTGAAGTTTACACTACCTGATTTTAATGATTGAAAATTATGAACATTAAATGATGCATGAGCGCTTAAAAACATTACAATTTAAAAGTATAAAGTAATCCAATGTAATCAGCTAGCCTACATTAAAAAAAACTATTTAAATAGTTACAGGCTGAGGTTAAGAGAGTTAACTCCATCCCAAATGATCCCAAAAATGTCAAAGTTATTGACTTTTGCATAGTTGAACAAACTAGCATAATCTAGCATGCGATATAACGCGTAATGAACTCTACGAAGGGTTTATTGACTTACTGTTTTTTAGTGTACTTCACAAGATCCGTCTTCACGTCGAGTCTCCTGAAACGCTAGTGTCCGGCGTCCAGGGGAGTAACGCCACGCTGCCCTGTCACTACCACTACGAGCCGGCGCTCAGCGCGCCCCGCCGGACGCGGGTCAAGTGGCTCTGGCAGCCGGTGAGCGGCGACGGGCAGGAGCGTGACGTCATGGTGGCCATCGGCACACGTCACCGGAGCTACGGAGACTTCAAAGGACGAGTGCGGCTCCGCCGAAGCGCCCCGGGCGATGCGTCTCTCGTCATCAACCCGCTGCAGTCCGACGACACCGGCCGTTACCGGTGTGAAATTATCGATGGCCTCGAGGACGACAGCGTGACAGTGCAACTAAAGTTTCGAGGTGCGTAACAGATGTACAAGTGTGTAAAAGTTACGAAAAACTATAATTGCATTATTTGATGCAAGGTGCATTATTATCTACTCTATGTAGTGCGTTAATGTAGTATTTACGTAGAATTTATATAAAATGTTTGTACGATCAATTATTTGTTAGAGTTTTTCCAACCTGCTCAGATTTTCAAAATTAGTCTTTTTTTTTAAAGTTCACACACGATCCAAGAATTGCACACATAAAACATATGAAGCACTGCATTCAAAATATCACAAACATTTGTAATACGTTGCAAACACCTTTGCCATATTTGCAAAATGCCTCACATCTCTTGCAAAAGCAAACATTTGTCATATAACAACATATATATACTTATTCTATGTTTATATTATATGTACATTTCTGTACAACCAAACTTTCTTTTTACTGTAAGCATTTGTGGTTGTGAATAGCCTACATTACACAGTACAAAAGAAAAGAAATACATCAACCATGTGTATTTGTGTAGATGTGTATTTATACAGTTATTCTGAAGCCATGATCAGTCGGTGTTAAGCAAAGCAACGAGTGTTTGCACGTGTGAGGAGTTGGTGAGGCGTTAGAGGCACTGATAAACCGGTACGATATTTTGATCGGTTGTGTCTGAGAATTGTGTGTTTTGCAAAAAGTGTTGAAATCTCTGAAACTGAAATTGGAAAAGCCAAAGGCCAAGAATTAATGGTTTTGCAGATTTGGTGGGAAAATCTGGAAAAAAATATTCTTTAGAAGCACCAATATAACCCAGACTTTTTTGGAGAGATCGGCCCAAAAATCAGCTTGATTATGTTGTGATGTGTACCCAGCCTGAGCCGTTGAAAAAAATACAAAACTATGTATATTATGCAATTAATGCCCCAAATATTTGGCAAACTTTAATTGTCTTTAGTTAACTTTTATCTTTAATCAAATTGTCCTGCGGTGCATTGTGTTCCTGTGCTCCACAGGTGTGGTGTTCCCCTATCACTCCTCCAGGCGCTATCTGATGAACTTTCATGAAGCTAAGGAGGCGTGTGAGAAACAGGATGCCCACCTGGCCACCTTTGAACAGCTCTACGCTGCTTGGGAGGAAGGGCTGGACTGGTGTAATGCCGGGTGGCTCATGGATGGGACGGCACAATATCCGTAGTAGTCCCACGAGATGTTTGTGGTGGTAACGGAACTAGCACCTGGTGTACGAGAGCTATGGCATTCGGGACAAAAGTCTGGATCAGTTTGATGCCTTCTGCTTCACTTCGTCCATTAGAGGTAACAATGCTGGTATACATTTAGTGGAGTTTTTATATGTATTCTCACATAAAAACTTCATCTAGTAATTCTAAAATGTTTTAAAGTCGTTTGCCTTGATATACCAACTGTATTTTGTTACCTTGGGTCAATTATTGGCAGTCATTTCTGAGAGTTAAGTCGTATTTATTTATAAGATGCCAAATAGGATGTGACAAGCTACTTTATGTCTTTCTTCAATGTCAGGAGAAGTCTACTTCCTGCAACATCACGTCAAGCTAAATTTCACAGAGGCGGCGGAGGCCTGTCAGAGCGATGGAGGTTATATTGCAAAAGTCGGCCAGTTATACGCAGCCTGGAGGTTTGTGGGATTGGACCAGTGTGATGTCGGCTGGTTGGCTGACGGAGCGTCACGTTACCCAATCATCCAACCCAGGGTGAACTGTGGTACATCAGAACCGAAGTGCGCAGCTTTGGCTTCCTACGAAGCATTTAAAACACGGCGTGTATTACAAAAACCGCTGGTAAAATATACAACTCTTTTTAAATGTATAAAACACTTTTGTGAAAACCGCAGTGAACAGTACTTCTTTTTCTACACTACTGATTTCCAAATCATAATAATGTGTTTGCATTGTGTCTTGATTTTATTTGAAATGTCCTGGTATGCATTCATGTAATGTAATCTTTAGTTTTATGCGGCGTTAGCCTATGTCTTTACACACAATTTTAAGCAGGCAACGGAACAACCCTAACTCAGCGGTGTAAAGATGCCTAAAATATTATGTTGGAAAATTTCATTTCAAGCGCTAACTTGGATATTTACGCTTTTAAAATGTGAAATGAAGGTTAAAACTAACTTTATGTGGTCCTCACTTTTTATACAGCATGTACAGTTCGGCGGGCTATGTTTTTAGAGCTAAATCCTGAAATTGGTGGTAGGTGATTCTTTAAACACTTTTATGGTCTGATTGCTTGTATTATGTAGCATTTTAATGCAAATAATCAGTCGGTGCCATCTGTTAGTATTTGTATGCATGACGACTTCACATTATCCGAGACGTCGTCATCCAAAAAGCGAAATTTCATGTCAATAAATATTTTTCCTAAATAAACTATTCTGTACGTGTTTGCTTTAGTTATTTCAACTGTTCAACTTCAGACAGCCCAATAAATCAGTGAGTGTTTGGAAGAAGTCTGCCAGTAGATAAGCATGATATTCAGGTTTCTTATCCTGACCAGCAGGAGGCGCGTCAAAGAAATAAAACAGCACTCGGTTCAAGAGCAACCCAACATCCCTTCTTTCCAGTGTCACAGAGTTCCTCTTTAGCGTTAAGCCAATTATGGGAGGGGGTATGATTAGCCCAGCCTTTCCACAGGTATTCATGATCCCTTAGCGTCAAAGTTGTTCCTTATTTACACCTGCTTCCCCAAACATGGATGGAAGACGGGGAGGAGTAGCACATGAAAAGCCAGCAGTGTTCTCAATCTGGCTTTTCACTCTGCTAACTGCTTATAAAGATGCACAGTGTTAGGTAAGAGAGGTATATTCATGAGCTTTTAGGTTTTTTTTCTTTTCCTCGAGAAACCGTGTAATGAAGTAGGCACTGTTTTGTTTGCCGCATAATTCTTGGAAGTTCAGTAATGTTGGGTCATGGCCACAAGAACTGTCCTTTTTTGACCTATCTCTGAACAATATATGTTTGAGCCTATGTATGTAGTGTATGTAAATACACGTATGCCACAAAAAGTATTTGGATGTTTAAATTAATCATGCGTGATTTGTCTGAACACTATTAGTACAATGTACACCTACGTAAAACTTTCGTAATAGTTTTATATTTACATTTTATAAATTTGGATTTTTTTTTTTTTGCTGGCGTGGAAAACAGAGAAACTGTATTTTCCATTATTTTTATGTGATCGTTAAATCACAAATAATTGAAAATGTCATGGAGAAGTTATGGAAATGCATTGGTCAGGTTGGTCAGGTTGTGGGAATAAACATAATCCTTATGATAATTTGGTGTAGAATTACGCTTATATATTCACTAAATAGAGGCTAAGTTCAAAGCATAAGTTTCTCTCAGCATTTCTCTTTCTTTCACACAAACAGCAACAGCAACACTGGCTCATCCAATAGCAGACATTTTGGGTGGGATTGTCTGTTTGTTTGACCAATGGCAGAGGGGAGAGAATGTTTGGAAAAGCTTTTTGAAAACAGTTATTATTTTTGCAATCCAGTTTGTTAAAAGTGGCAAAGAAATGACACATTTCAGCTTTAATACTACTCTCTGGTATTAAAGGAAAAACGCTTTTATTCACACATTTAGTCTGTTTATTTTAGGGGTACTAAGACAGATACGAGCTCAGTGTGGAGCTGACAGTGACAGAGTGCAAAATGAATAAGATATTGCTCAGTTGGAAATGATTGACTCTGTCAATCAACATGTGTGTTTGTCTCTTTTGAAACTTGCCTTCTTGTAATCCTGTCTCATTTGAAAATGTTTGTCTCTATAGGCAGTATTAGAGCTTAAATCTGTTATGGAGGCAAATCAAAGCCAAATCAAAAGAACTTGTGAATTAATAAATCTTTCTAATCTGAGTAAACATTTGTATACTATTGCAAATGGACCTAGAATCAGAAGCAAAAAGCTGGGGAATTTCACAGTTTCACAAAAATACAACCAGACATTTTAAACTACAGCATTCAACAAAACAGATAAAAAGATTCTTAATTAAAGAATTTTAAATACTAATGTACTTAAATGTAATTGTGTCCAGCTGTAGTCATTAAAGCCTTTTGTCTTGTTCTGAAATTTGTTACCCAGAGGTGCACAGAAATTATTATCTTTATATTTCTAATACACAGATGTTCATCTTGTATACTGTCTGCCCTAAATATTATGCCAGATAAAGATTTTGATTTTTATGTTGTATCCTGATTATAATATATTGAAAATAGTCGTCAAAGACGCTTAAGATGGATACACACTTTCTGGTAGATTTCAAAGTTTATATGTGCTCTTTGGGGTAATATTGCCCTTGTGTCCTCCTTTTAAATTGTAGAAAATAAATGCAAGGCCAATGTTGCCACATGTAAATGTATGAACCTAAAAGTTAAGATAAGGTAATTATAAAGCTCAATACAAACACTTACATTCAAAATGCTAACGGTATGCGACAATACTACACACTAAAAATGTCCCAAAACTGTTATTGTGTTTCTACATATTCAAAATGCACTTTTTCAAGCATCAGTGTAGGAAAAGTATGAAATAGAGGCAACATTTTTTTCAAATTGTAGGCAATATATTATAACGTTTTCACTAAGTAAGAAGCAAGTATTCCATTCTGAATACATCACAGTTTTGCATTTGTGCAAATTTTAAGAGAGAAAGTGGGGAAAATGTTCACAAAGGTCAGCATTAGTGTTACCTTGTAGCCTGGAGGAAAGCTTTTAAGACACTAATGGTAAAGTGAATTTCTGTGCATTGCTTTTATTTTAGGGACTAAGAGGTGATGTATGTAGTAATTAAAGTGAAAAACGAAAAAAGGGACTCTGTGAAATTTAGTCTGTTTTTTTAGATTAGATTATCTACTGTGGCCCAGAAGTTACATAGCGGGAGAAATAAAATCCTATTTAAATAAATTTAAATAAAGCCAGATATCCTTCTTTTCCCCAAACAGAGCTCTGAGTAGCACTTGTAAACCAATCAGCCAGATGGATTAAGTAAAGTTTGTCATTACATAAGTTATTCTTTTCTTTTTGAGATTTTTTGGGGTAAACAAGGCTTCTGTACAGATGATCTTTTTAATAACAGTCCTCTGGATGTTTTTGAGGTGTGTGTTTTTTTGTTTTTTCTTTTAGAGAGACTTTCTCTGACGTTCTACTATTGACTGCTTTTGGGCGTGTCTTGAGGGATCTTTTCAAGTAGCCTGTTGATTGTTTTACCTGTTGAGGAGGTAATAACATTGACACAAATACTTTTGTTTTTAAAACTTTACACTACAGAGCATAACATAGTAACATATAGTGTCTGTGGTGTGTACTTACCTCCTATGCATTCCACTTTAGGCTCCTCCCACTGACCGTCAGGTAAGCAGCGTACCACTGAAAGGTGGCGCTGTGTGAATCCACTGTCACACTGGTATCGAATGATGGAATTAACAGGGTAGCGATCTTTCCTGTTGCCTAACATCCTGGCATTCTTCACTTCAGGAGGTGATGAACATGTGGCTACAATAAAAAAAAAAAGTAAAACAGCAAAACATTTCTCTTGCTATTAAAACAAAAATAGAATTTAGATCACTTAGTAGGGCTGAATTCGTGCTGGAGATTAATATCTGTCACCTCTTCTTACCAGGTCCACTCTTGCAAGTAAAAGGAAGATGATAGTTGCAGGGTACATCATTCCACTGGCCATCCTCATGCCATATCATTACAACACAGTCTTCTCCTGTCATGAAGTAATTATCCGGCTGATTGGGTCTCCAGTTTTCATATTCCTGCAGTGAAAGTAGAGCTGGTTGAAAGAGTGAATTACTGCAAATGTCTGCAATTAAGAAAGAATCTCAGAAGTAGTTCTCACCAAAGGGCTTCCATCTGTCCAGCGAAACTGATTTTGCTCATCTTTATCATTTAGTCCAAGCCATTGATAGTCATGAGCTTGACCTAGGTGGTATTTTAAATGTTCAAGCATGTTCATCAAGCAGGTGCAATAATTTATTCAGATTATCAGATTAAACTCACTTCTTACAAACTCTTGTTCTTGTTGGGAAGATATACTAACCAGGTGAGAGTTTAGCTCTTGACAATGCTGCTCAGCACTGGTCCAGGTCTCACGATCCTCAAAATGGATATAACAGCTGCCCATGAACTCCATCCACCCCTCAGCACATCCCTGCACGCTGACAACACAGAAGAAACAATGAATTTTATGTATTTGTTTAGGGGTGGCTAATAAGACTTATGCAAGACTGACCGGCTCCTACATACTAGAACATTGCATACCTGTATACTTTCAAATGCCCTAGAATATCATTATTCATAAATATACCCTACGATTTATAATTTCATGCAAGATAATTCAAAACAAAGTCCAGTTTGCCTATTCCATTACTTGCCACAGGAAGTGACAAGGCAGCAAGACAAATGTGGTTAAAACTGTCCTTAAGTCACAATAAATACATTGCATGATAAGTAAAATGCTCCGTGATTTTTTTACTTACACGCGTTGAGCAGTTTTCTCCCACTGAATCCTAAATGACACTGACATACTGCAGTGCCACCTTGTAGAGAGCATAAACCTTGACCACAGGGGTTTGGATCGCAGGGGTTAGCAGAAGCTGGTAAAGACATATTCAACTTTATTAAAAATGTTAAAAGTATGTTGTTGTACACCAGTTAGATAGCTTTAAAAATTATAGTTTTCTCAGTTTTTACCATCAGTTACAGATGGCTCCTCTATAGCTTTTGGTGTTTGTAGTAAAGCTGAAGGTGAAGAAATTGAAAGTATAGAAGTGGTGGGTGGTGTTGTGTTCAGAGGTGACTGATCAGTCACATCAAATGCCTCAGTGATGACATTAAGTTGCTTATGTCTTTCTGTTAGGAGATCAACAGTTTCATTGACACTCCAATAATCTTCATATGAAGTACTATTAGAAAGAGAAATGGAGCGGTCCTCAGCATAATGTTCTTGACTGCTGCCCTCTCCGCTGATCTCCACTGATCCTCGACCCTGTTCTGTTCCGATTGTAGGCCTAAACGTCAACTCGACCACATCCTCTGTTAGAATGACAATCTTTCCATCCTGACTGTGGCCAGATACCTCACCTGAGTGGGGATGACTGGGATAAATTGAAGCTCCAGAAGCAGAGCCAGATCCAAAGCCAATGGCAGAGCCAGATGCAAAGTCAATTATGGTGCCAGATTCAAATCCAGAGGCAGAGCCGGAAGTGGAGTCGAAACCACTAACATCAGTCAATTTAAACGGAGAAACACCAGACAATTCCTGTTCTCCAGAAGAACTTGCAGTCAGATCCATCATTTCTTCATTTATAAATGATGACACACCAGAGAAGTCTAACCCACTCAATTCTTCAGCACTAAAGAACCCACTTGTTCCTGAACCGCTAATTCCACTACCAAGTCCTGATAGAAGATTTGATTCCTCACCACTGAAGAATCCACTTGTTCCTGAACCACTAGATCCACTGCCAAGTCCTGATGAAGAGCCTGATTCCTTACCACTGAAGAATCCACTTGTTCCTGAACCACTAAATCCACTGCCAATTCCTGATGGAAGGCCTCCACTTTGTTCAGAAAAAAGTCCAGATTCCTCCCCAGATTGTTGGTCCCCTGATGATGCTGGAAGTAATGATAACATCACTGCCACTACCTTCTCTTGCCTCCATAGAGCTGCCTGAGGCAGATGTCTGCCACATCAGTGTAGCTGCACCATCTTAGTACCTACAAGGTGAGCTGATCCTTCCCCACTTTGGCCAGAACCAGATATGATCCCACTGGGTGTGCCACTCCCTGACATGTACCCAGAACTGGAATCAGGATCACCTGATGCTGATGCTGAGCCCGATCCAGGATCCAGACAGATCCACAAGCAAGGGGAGGGACAATTGGATGAACTGTAACAGACATTACAGAAAGCATATTTAAATAATACAATAATGCAGTAAAGATTAGCAGTAAGCAAGTGGCAACATGTCCAACATACCAGGTCTCAGCAGCTCTGTTATATCCGTCATGTTAAGATCCTCTATCTTGTAATTGTCTTCAACATATCTTCATCAAGCAACATAGACAGATTTGCTGAAAAATAAACAAGAATCTCCAAGATCAACACCCAGTGTTGCCTTTTATTACAGCTCATACATGCAGGCTTAAAAGCTGCTATACCTTTGATGCAATATGCGTCATATCTGGAGTATGGGGTTTAGAAGCCTGTTTGCGTTTGGTTGAGCATAAATCGTATACACTCCTGTTTTGTTTTCAACCACAATCAAAGCCTGGGTTGCGGACAGGATAGCGGATACTGCGATCAGACAGCCAGCCTGGACTGCGCTTGTGAAACTCCTGATTCCATGAGGACGTACATTTCTCCAGTTGAGGCAAAGTAGAAACCCAGTTTTCTGCAATGGGCAACAGCTTCATAGTAAGTGAAGCCTGCTAATGAGCTTGTATGGAAAGATCTCCCCTAAAAAGAATAAAAACAGTGAGATTCACAGAGATTAAATAAAAGTGTTAATTTTTATGTCATGAATTAACCTCTTTTACTTCGAATTTATCTTGTCCCATGTAACAGTACACATCTTACTGCTCATGTGCAAGGCCTAATAACTGACCCAAGAGTACATGCCAGGGAGGCTCCTTCACCAGTCTCCAGAGCACTTCTTTGTGGATGGACAACTGGATATCTGAAAATATGGTGTCATTGTTTATTTGATCCAGGATTCCAGTTATTTCCAACAGAGGAAACAAAATGCAGTTAGAAACATATAGGACAGTACTTTGTAAAAAAAAAAAAAAAAAAAAAAAAAAGAAACTTACTCTCACAGTCTGGTCCTGTAAGCCCAGCCTGCACTGCATTGATGTGAAGGCCAGCTTTCATAAGCCATCTGAAGAAGCTTAGGGGTGGCTATGATTGCTCTCTAACTTCTGACATGCTGCCACTTATGCTCTCAAAGGTGTAACTATAGTTGCCTGTAGTCATCACGAGTAGTGGGAATACCACTCCCCTTAGTTTCTATGGGTGAGGAAAGGATTTGTCACATTTAAATTATATTGTTTATATATGATGTTAACATCTGCTTTGAAAATCAGTTGAGACACTCTTTATTTAGACCCTGTAACTCCCATGGATTATTTGTTTTTGCTTAACTACTTTGGCTCAACCACTTTCCAGTTGTGTTTTGGGTTTTTACACCCAATAATTTGATGTTGTTTGTTATCATACACTAATTTAAGTTTAGCTTCATTTACCAGCAGATACATTGTCCATAGGAATCTCATGTCCCAAAGTAAAGGCGGCAGAGCTGTGGCCGATTAATAATGTCCTTCTCAACCTCAGTTATGCTGAGGAGAGATCAAAGGACTTTCTGTACTTGTGTGGTGTTAAGAGGCTCATCTTGTCATTAGGCTGGCTTTTGGGCACTCCCCTTCTGTAGTCACCTCTTCAGCATGGCTTCTGACAGGCTTGAGGTGACTACAGCAGCCACAATTGATCATGGAATCTGCTGTAGTGAATATTTTAGGAAATGGTGAGGTCTTTGATGAAACTCTTATCTTCTTTTTCTGAAAAAATAATTAAAGCTTGTGAGAACTTTGGACGGAGTTTTTTAATCATAAGGGGACATACACCTCTATTGAATGCTGAATTTTGGAACAATAAGATGGTGACTAAATAAGTTTTTCCCTCTTTTGAGTTGACTGTGAATTTACACATTACAACATGATTGTATTACAATATGATTGTATGAGGTGAGGGGTGTAAAAGTGATTTGGCAAGTACAAGTACAAAAAATCTAAAATAAAAATTACATTCTCTTTTGCTTATATCTGCATAATAGATTGCATCATAGTGGGAGTCTCTGGGTATGGATAGCCAGTCTGATTTGGAAACTGGTAAACTGTTGCGCACTCCTAAAAGCCCCCACTACACCGGGGTCTAGCTACGTTAATGTGTGTCGCACACTCCTGTCTGCTAGCCAGCCAGCGTTGCACACATCCACACCATGTTACCATGCTAACTAAATTTGCCCAGTAATTTGGCCATTTGGAGCTCCCAACTTTGCAACACTGGTCTTCAGCTTAAAGCAGCTTAACTTCTGCACAGACATACAAATTAGGAACACACTGCGCCTGGTGGCGAGAATCGGCAAAAAGAAAACAAAATCACAGCAAAATGGCCCAACCCAGTTTGCATCTCATCGAGGTGACAAGAACATCTGCCCTGAGTTACCTGACAATATCTCTGCAGCCAGACAGTACGCGATCACAAGTCCTGCATTGTTCGTATCTCTGACTCCATATGTCCGCATTGCTCTGGGAAATTATCTTTGTCTCCATAGCAAGGCTCCCTTGGTTCATGAATAGGATACCTATACAGAACTGCATAAAATTATATTATAATTCTAAATATTTCGGTATAGTTCTACTGCATTTAATACGCCTTATAGACCTTGCTCATAACTACCCAGCGTTTGTAAGTGGTTTTATTCATAAGTATTAGATAATAACCTTTTCACATTACTCTCACAGTTTAATATCTGAGAAAGCCAGCCAGCATCACATTGATGGCATCCATCATCATAGGCAGCTTGCAATTGTGCAGGAGTTGCGCTAACAGCACTGTTGTTCTGGATGCAGGCTGCCCTTTTAGGTCTCAAATGTCAAGGTATATCGGTAGAAATTGCTCCGGCAGTGAAACACAATGCCTGTAAGGATTTGACCCACTCCATTACGACCTCTCTTCAGTTATTATATTTTTTTAATAATTGTACTTTATTTGTGTCTGAACAGTTTGAAAGTGCATTACCTTTGACTTGCATTTCTACAGAATCATAGTTATCTTCAATAATTTGCATGACTTACAGCGTGTAGGTGTACTGGAGTCACTGGAATGGAGTTCTAGGATCTCACTTGTGGCATCAGTTACACCATAGGGTAGTTTACCATATGAACCCGGTCCACTTAGCCTCTTTCTCAACATGCACCACGCGCCTCCTCCGGCAGCCGAATAACGATATTCTGCCCTTGAAGATGTAGCTCCACTTAATACGATGGACAGTGGGGCAGTGGTTAGGGCACCAGGGTCCTGGACAGTGTTGTCTTGGAAGTAGCAAGAGTATAATCATGCTTCCCCCAATAAGGGACACTTGATGGTAGTTCACGGGGATGCTCACACTAATAGGAGCTGTCTAGATCTGCCAAAACATAATTTTATTTTGAAATTCTCTTTCACTTAAAGCAGTAAGTCTTAGCTAATCTAAAAGTTCACCTACCAGCCATGTCTCCAAACAAGATCATGCCAGAAATGGCATGGATGTGCACCATACAGCAAGCCAAATCAAAGACATGTTTTACCTAAGAAAAAAATTAAACAGATGCTTTACATTATTATAGAAGTAAAACCACATACATCTGGCCCAATATTAGACAGTAATGCATTACCTAAAGTATAAGCAGCTAAAATGGTCAGGAAAGGTTGTCAGAAGAAATCTGCAAAG